>NW_006711225.1:4402620-4406668 GCF_000271645.1 Tremella mesenterica DSM 1558
AGAAGGCGTTCACTGCACAAGACGATAGATGACGACAGATGAGGTGTGTCACGAACTACGTCGTGACACCTCAATTATTCCACCAACAATGACCCTCCTTTGACCATCAAAACCCCTATCACGTCTTAACCTCTTCACTCTACACGTAACTCAAGGACATTTGAGACCAACTACGGCAAAGTACAACGGGAGAATAAGGTGTACAGGGGTCTGGAGCATAAGGACAGCGAAGTACGGCAAAGTTAGACAGAGTTAGGCTAAGTAGGGACAATGGAAGCAGAAGTACGGCGAAGTTAGACGGAGTTAGGCTAGGTAGGGACAATGAGAGCAGAAGTACGGCAAAGTTAGACGGAGTTAGGCTAGATAGGGACAAAGGGAGCAGAAGTGCGGCGATGTTAGGCGGAGTTAGTCGAAGGAGGAAGAGGATGGCCGGGGGTTCAGGGAAGTTGGACGAAGTACGTTGAAGTACGTCAAAGCGCGAGAGGGTTGGGTGAACGTCTAGGAAGGATAGATAATATTAGCTGAGAAGATCGCCAAAGTTCTTCAGCAATCCTTGATTGTTGTCAGTAGTGAAAGATAGATAGAGATAGCTACACTTAAATTGAGATACATCGCCATCAGTAAATCAAAACCCTAGTTAGAGTAACTACGTCGAAGTACGCCGTAGTTACACTCCTTTCAACGTCTGCGCCCTCCTGGTTGGGTGAGACATTGAGTTAAAAGCGTCAAGTTAGCCGAGGTTCGTCAACCGTTGGTCTGCTAGAAAGTAGTTGTTCGACAGCCGTGACAACGTGATTGATGTATACAATGTCGAGTCAGGTTGACTCAGTGATGGGAGGGTGATTAAGGTTGAATGGTGATCCACATGTTGTACGATGGAAGAAGTTGAGACGATTTGAGTAAAGTTGACTGGACTTGAGTGAATGATATGCACGTGGTATTTACAGATATTCGAGGGTAATGACACCCTCGCCCAGGTCGTCCCTCTAGATTCACTGGTTGAGTCCTAGCACAAATCTGTCACATTCTCATTTGAAATCAAAGAGCAACAGTTCACCAGTTGCTTGGTCTTTTTAGAGAACATGACGTCTCAATCCGGCACATTACGCAACACAAATTGGGCTACAAAAGATGTATTGCCCATATCAAACCCTTCCTGACTCCTAATGCATGCCGTTGACGACTCGCCTATGCAATTGAACATAAACATGATGACATCAATGATTGGAGAAGGACTATTTACGTGGATGAAGCCATGATTTGTATGAATGGATCTGTCCGGTCCTGGGTGACCCGGCAAGATGGAGAGGCATGGTTGGAGGACTGTGTGACTGTCACAAACCGCGTCATAACATCCCTGACAACTACCATCACCGACCCTCCTTTCACCATCACCGAACCACTACCCATCACCACCCCGAACCACTGAGACCGACTACAACAAAGTTACGGGAACCTAGGGACTGTTAGTCACAACAACTCCGCCTAACAGAGAACTACGGCGAAGTTAGGAGAAGGGAACCGAGGGAGGCAGAGCAGAGTAGGGGAAGTTAGGCAAAGTTAGTCGAAGTGAGCGGAGTAGGATATCAGGGATATGGCGAGGTACAGCAAAGTTGAGCAAAGAGGACTGAGCGCGAGGCTGTGCAGAAGTTGAGGGACGTTCTATGAGAAGAGAAGGGAAGTATAGATAGTTTACAGATCGCTGAACTTCTTCAGCGATCCTTGATTGTTGTCAGTAGCAAGAGATATATTCAGTAGCTACAACCATCGAGTTAGGGAGAGCTACCACCGAGCAGTTCGACGCACCACGGCGAAGTTAGCCGCAGTTCATTGACGATCACCTTATTGTTTACCACTTGACGCACCTTACGGCATAGTTAGCAGTAGTTCTTTGACAAGTAGTTGTCTCAGTAAGACATCGACGCCCCAAGACAACGTAGTCAGCCAAGGTTCGTTGAGCCATCAATCAGTAGAGAAGAAGTACCGACGATTGTGACAATGACAACAGATGTGTCACGAACCATGTTGTAACATCCCTGGCAACCACCATCACCAACCCTCCTTTCACCATCACCAAACCACTATCCACAATTAACCACCATAACCCGAACCACTGAGACCAACTACGACGAAGTTACGAGAACCTAGGGATTATTAGTCACAACAACCCCGCCTGGCGGAGAACTACGGCGAAGGTAGGAGAAGGATACCACGGGACACAGAGTAGAGTGGGAGAAGGGAGACAGAGTGTGGCAAAGTTAGGAGATTGGGGATATGACAAGGTACGGCAAAGTTGAGGGAAGAAAACTGCGCGCAACGCTGTGCAGGAGTTGAGGGACGTTGTGTGAGAAGAGAGGGGAAGTATAGATAGTTGACAGATCGCTGAACCTCTTCAGTGATCCTTGATTGTTGTCAGTAGCGAGAGATATATTCAGTAGCTACCACCTTCGAGTTAAGAAGAGCTACCACACAGCAGTCCGACGCGCCATGGCAAAGTTAGCCGTAGCTCATTGTTAGCCGATAGAATTGGGCCAGGACGGCCGAACCGCCGTTAGAATTACCCCTTCCGTCGAATATTTCTCCGTTCAACTTATCCTCTGAACTTTATTCGATCGTCTCTGGTTTACTGCATGTGTGTTACGACCCTGTCGTAACCCATGTAGTAGATGACCGTATAATATCGTACTGTACCGTATTGTAGTCGAGCTGCAGATGGGAGATAGCAATTGGTCTATACAGACTGGAGTCGCAAACTGATCTTACCATATGCACTTGCCATTGGCAACTACCATTTGCGACTACCAACTGTAAGTACCGTTTGTAAGTACCGTCTGCGCCTACCGTCTGTAAGTACCATCTGTACCTACCATTTGTAGATACCAATGGTACTTAGCTACCGTCTGTGCTACAGACGGTGAAGGACAGTTGGGCTCTAGAAAAGTATATAAACCCTTCTGTAGGATCCTTTATCTTAAGGATCGATATATTTTCTTGCCACATACAAGATCTCTACTCACCATCTACTAACCTCTTCTTGTCACCCCTAATCCCTTTGTCACCATCTCGACTTGCCTGATCCTTCCAAGTCATCTTAGTTGTCCGACCAACTTCACAAGCTACGAGCTATACACCAGTCTTCATAGCTCAAGCCTGTAAACTGTTGTAGTCCACCTGTCTCCATTCCTCTCAGAGATCTGGTGGGGACAGGTCGTGACAATGTGAGTGGAATGTGATAAGTATAGAGACATGTAGAATTGATGCATGCTCTTTTTCCCCTCTGTATTACCATCTAATTATCAGCAAACACTCATCAACAATCACCTTATTGTTTACCACTTGACGTATCACTACAGTGTAGTTAGCCGTAGTTCTTCGACGAGTACCCTGTCTCAGCGAGACATCAATGTCCCAAGACGACATAGTTAGCCGAGGTTTGTCAACCGTCGGTCAGTCGAGAAGAAGAACCCGTGATTTGTGACAGGTACTCAGTTCCTGACACTATCTATCGGATGCTCTGCAAGCCATGGGACTTTCTGCCGAGGGCTACACTGGTCATAGCATTCGTCGTGGTGCTGCAACCTGGCGAAAGCTAATTGGGACAAGCAATGCGACTATCCAAGCCCTGGGTCATTGGGCTGGGGAATCCTATCGTCGATACATAGACAATCCGGAAGATTTTAGAACGATCTGTGGATTCCTTTTTGTCTTACCTCGAGGAGTCCCCGCTCGCGTCCCTTCTCAAAGGATATTTGGCAACCTTGGTGTATTCCGTTTCAAACTTCTCCCAGCATCTTCACTTCTTCGTTTACCAATCCCCTGTTTCTTATCCACACTTCTGTCCCCAACCACTCCATCCACTCTTAGTACTGTACTTGCTTTCTGCCCCTATGTCGCTTCCTTGCCTCGTCCTTCACTATCTTCTACTTTCCCTCGTCTGTTCCTCTTTGGATCACCACACCACCCGTCTAGTGCCAACGCTCAGCTCACCATCACACAGCACCTCGTCACGACTCGATCTGGGAGCGACGGCGGTCTGCGGCTGCGATGC
>NW_006711225.1:4406768-4408115 GCF_000271645.1 Tremella mesenterica DSM 1558
CCGTACTTGGTCTCAGAAGTCCTGAGTTACGTGTAGAGTAAAAAGGTTAAGACCGTGATGGGGGTTTTGATGGTCAAAGGAGGGTCATTGTTGGTGGAATAATCGAGGTGTCACGACGTAGTTCGTGACAATTTATCCCCATCAAGCGGGTTGCTCAACATGTCTACGGAATAAACTAGAAAGCGCAAACGTGGGAAAGATTGCTCAGCAAGCAGACTGAATTACTACTTTGGGAAAGTGGAGGCAGGCACTGAATGTTCCGGACTATGGATGATTGCTCAGCAATCAACCAGAGTTACTACTTTGGGAAGGTGGAGGCAGGCACAGAATGTTCCAGAGTGTGGAGGCTTGATAAGCAAGTGGAGGTAAAGGTGGAGGCAAGGGTGGAAGGTTCCAGCATGTGGAGGTGGAGGTGGAGGTATTCAGGCGTATGCGTTTCAAGTGTCTGATTGCGCAAAAGCACTTTGACAAGTGGCAGATAGGTGATGTATGACATGTTTTCACGAGGCTATCCTGACAACCGGTTGATCGGTTGATCCTGTGGTTGACCCGGTGACTGATCCTGTGATTGATCCTGTGATTGATCCTGTGATTGATCCTGTGATTGATCCTGTGATTGATCCGGCGAACCATTTGATTGGTAACCGAGGGAGTCGTACTACCGTTGACAGACGTACGTACTCTCCTATGACGTCAGTGGCGTGATCGCTAATCAAGGTACCCTCAATTGATCGCTAATTAAGGTACCTGTGATTGATCACTAATTGAGGTACCCGTAATTGATGGCTAATTAAGGCACAAATTAGTAATTAAGGAATTGATGGCTAATTATCAATCATTGATGATTCTGTTGTTTGTTGATTGGGACGGGTTCATATAGAGAAATAGATGCTGACCGGCCATCCAGCTAATATTGCTCCCGAGGTACCCTCACTTATCAGTTTGTCCGGTCTGAGCGGAACCGAGGGCAAGGAACCTGGTACATGTTGGCCGGAGCTTGAGATGACGACAGATGACGATAGATGACGATAGATGACGATAGATGACGACAGATGAGGTGTGTCACGAACTACGTCGTGACACCTCAATTATTCCACCAACAATGACCCTCCTTTGACCATCAAAACCCCTATCACGTCTTAACCTCTTCACTCTACACGTAACTCAAGGACATTTGAGACCAACTACGGCAAAGTACAACGGGAGAATAAGGTGTACAGGGGTCTGGAGCATAAGGACAGCGAAGTACGGCAAAGTTAGACAGAGTTAGGCTAAGTAGGGACAATGGAAGCAGAAGTACGGCGAAGTTAGACGGAGTTAGGCTAGGTAGGGACAATGAGAGCAGAA
>NW_006711225.1:4408248-4898033 GCF_000271645.1 Tremella mesenterica DSM 1558
TACGTCAAAGCGCGAGAGGGTTGGGTGAACGTCTAGGAAGGATAGATAATATTAGCTGAGAAGATCGCCAAAGTTCTTCAGCAATCCTTGATTGTTGTCAGTAGTGAAAGATAGATAGAGATAGCTACACTTAAATTGAGATACATCGCCATCAGTAAATCAAAACCCTAGTTAGAGTAACTACGTCGAAGTACGCCGTAGTTACACTCCTTTCAACGTCTGCGCCCTCCTGGTTGGGTGAGACATTGAGTTAAAAGCGTCAAGTTAGCCGAGGTTCGTCAACCGTTGGTGGTGCTAGAAAGTAGTTGTTCGACAGCCGTGACAACGTGATTGATGTATACAATGTCGAGTCAGGTTGACTCAGTGATGGGAGGGTGATTAAGGTTGAATGGTGATCCACATGTTGTACGATGGAAGAAGTTGAGACGATTTGAGTAAAGTTGACTGGACTTGAGTGAATGATATGCACGTGGTATTTACAGATATTCGAGGGTAATGACACCCTCGCCCAGGTCGTCCCTCTAGATTCACTGGTTGAGTCCTAGCACAAATCTGTCACATTCTCATTTGAAATCAAAGAGCAACAGTTCACCAGTTGCTTGGTCTTTTTAGAGAACATGACGTCTCAATCCGGCACATTACGCAACACAAATTGGGCTACAAAAGATGTATTGCCCATATCAAACCCTTCCTGACTCCTAATGCATGCCGTTGACGACTCGCCTGACCACGTGAGAGTGGGATATAGCACAATTGTGATGCTGTAACGCTTACCGATACTCTCATTGAAATTTCAACAACAAACAAGTGCCTTTTACAAGTTGATGATGTGAGCTCATTCACGCAAGGTTTGCTTGCGCTTGAAGCCTCAGATCTTGTCACGAACTACGTCGTAACATCCCTGATCACCGACCCTCCTTTCACCATCACCGACCTCCACTCGAACCACTGAGACCAACTACGGCGAAGTTACGAGAACCAAGGGGGGATTTGTCACGATAACCCCGCCTAGCGGAGAACTACGGCGAAGTTAGGGGAAGGGAACTGAGGGAGAGCAGAACAGGGGAAGTTAGGCGAAGTTAGTCAAAGTAAGCGGAGTAGGATATCGGGGATATGGCGAGGTACGGCGAAGTTGAACGAAGAGGACTGAGCGTGAGGCAGTGCAGGAGTTGAGGGACGTTCTATGAGAAGAGAGGAGTAGTATAGATAGTTTACAGATCGCTGAACTTCTTCAGCGATCCTTGATTGTTGTCAGTAGCGAGAGATATATTCAGTAGCTACAACCATCGAGTTAGGGAGAGCTACCACCGAGCAGTTCGACGCACCACGGCAAAGTTAGCCGCAGTTCATCGACGATCATCTTATCAGTTTACCACTCGACGTATCACTACGGCGAAGTTAGCCGCAGTACCTCGACGAGTACCCTGTCTTAGTGAGACAACGACGCCCCACTACGACGTAGTTAGCCGAGGTTTGTCGACCGTCGGTCAGTAGAGAAGAAGAAACGACGATTGTGACAGTATCAAGGATCGCTCTTACCGACGACCCGTGCAAACCTCGGAGAAGTTCGAGATTGTATGCAGCCAGAGAGGAGAGTTACAAGAAGTATGAGTAGACCGGGAGAAACAGTAGAGGAGACGGAGAGGAGGATGTTGGAGGAATTAAGACAAAGCTTGGGACCATTGCCTGGTGCAATTGATGCCCCCGAAGGATCAACTCAAGGTGATGATTTCTATCCACCCCTACCTTTTGAACCACCTCCCCAGCAGACCGGACTACCAGAACCACCAGTGGTGAGGACAGGTTCCGAAGATTCGGGACAGACCCCACGACCAAGGGAAGGGAACACAGGAGGTAGGCTAAGTTCGGCCGGGAGCGAAGTAGTAGGAGGAACTGAGGAGGAGGCCACAACACAGAAGATGATGCTGGCAATAATGAACATGATGATGGAGATGAATAAGGATATGATAGCAGAGAGGAAGCGTCGAGAGGAGCAGGAGAAGAAGAAGGAACAGGAGACGGTTGGGGGAATAGTCGAGGGGATCTCGGAGGGGGTACGGCTCGCCATTGGAAGGCAAGCTTCGGCGACCCCAGGAGTGGCTGAGATGAGTGGAGGGATAAAGCTTCCCCTCCCAGACCTGTGGAGGGGCGAGAGGTCAAAGCTCACAGCATTCATCTCAGAATGTGAAGTCCATTTCGAAATCAACACCCGCAAGTTCCCCACCGACCGAGCAAAAATCTTTTTCATGATCTCCCATCTACGTGAAACTCCTCTTCTTGCCGTCCAACCGGACTTACCTAAGGACGACCCCCCCGAACACCTTCTAGACTATAAGAAGTTCATCCAATATCTCAAAACCAATATCGGAGACCCTGACGAAGAAGGAACCACCGCAAGGGGAATAAACGAGCTCCGACAGAATGGGTCAGCTTCGGCGTACTTCGCCGCCTTTCAACGATATGTAGCGGTGCTAGGATGGGGTGATGATGGAAACCTCGTGGACCGGGCAAAGAACGGACTGAAAAGTCACTTACTGGATGAAATTGCCCGCCATGGAAAAGTTGTCCAGACCGTCCGAGAATTAATTGAGTTCGTGGTCCCCATGGACAATCGTTTGCATCAACGAAAGGTGGAGAAGGAGAATGAGAAGAAGAGGAAGGAGGTGAAGGAGCAGGGGGAGAGGAGAGAGGAAGTAATTCGGGGAGGGGAACGGGGGAGCCAGGAGACATGGCAATCTACGGCGAAGGTCGAGGGCGCGCAGCCCAAGGGCATGAACGGGGGAAGGACGATACCAATGGATGTAGACGAACTAAATCGTCGTTGGCCGAGACCCAGTGCTGATGAGGTTTTAAAGCGTCGAGAGGAAGGGAAGTGTACTGGGTGTGGAGAGAGAGGGCATTACAACCGGGATTGTCCTGTAATAGTGGCGAAGGTAAAAGCTGGGATCATCCCCTTGCGATCTTTTGGACAAAATGCTGGAGGATGTCACGAACTACGTCGTGACACCTCGATTACTCCACCAACAATGACCCTCCTTTGGCCATCAAAACCCCATCACGCCTTAACCTCTTTACTCTACACGTAACTCAGGACTTCTGACACCAAGTACGGCGAAGTTAGACGGAGTTAGGCTAAGTAGGGACAATGGGAGCAGAAGTACGGCGAAGTTAGACGGAGTTAGGCTAAGTAGGGACAATGGGAGCAGAAGTGCGGCGATGTTAGGCGGAGTTAGGCTAAGTAGGGACAATGGGAGCAGAAGTGCGGCGATGTTAGGCGGAGTTAGGCTAAGTAGGGACAATGGGAGCAGAAGTGCGGCGATGTTAGGCGGAGTTAGTCGAAGGAGGAAGAGGATGGCCGAGGGCTCGGGGAAGTTGGACGAAGTGCGTTGAAGTACGTCAAAGCGCGAGAGGGTTGGATGAACGTCTAGGAGGAGTAGATAATATTAGCTGAGAAGATCGCTGAAGTTCTTCAGCGATCCTTGATTGTTGTCAGTAGTAAAAGACAAATAGAGATAGCTATACATCGGGATACATCGCCATCAATAGAACAAAGCCTTAGTTAGAGTAACTACGCCAAAGTACGCCGTAGTTACACTCCTTTCGACGTCTGCGCCCTCCTGGTTGGGTGAGACATCGACTCAGAAGCGTGAAGTTAGCCGAGGTTCGTCGACCGTCGGTCTATTAGGAAGAAGTTGCTCGACGGCCGTGACAGAGGAGAAGGGAGATTTAGCACGGGGGGAAACGCCGTCCCTCTTGGGGACAGGAAGAAGATCAATGCAGTCGGAAGGGAGGAAGCATGTGTTGGAGAGCGGGGGATGGACGAGGAGGAAAAAGATGGGGACCCGTCGCGATAGGCGGGACTCGGCGGGTCCGCACTCATATTCTCTCGGCCACTATCCCTACCCCCAGTAAAAGGAAAGAGCTGATGAGACCAGGTAAATGTGTATATAAATCCGTAAACACCACTCCGAAATGTATAAACGACTGTCATACCCTAATCCCTTCCACCTGTAACAACCAACCCAAATCTAATGTGTATGTCGACGGAGTTGAACTAACGGCCTTGTGGGACACTGGAGCGACCTGTTCGTATATAAGTCCCAAGGCGGCCAGGAAGATTAGGAAGGAGAAGAGGAAATACCCCGTGAGTGTACCAGTTCACATGTTCGATGGCTCGGTTAGTGTGGCTGGACCCATTACGGAGTTTGTCGAAGTGAGTCTGGGTGTCGAGAAGTTAGGTGAGGTTCGCCCAATTAAGCTGGATGTTACCACCCTTTGCGACGCGGATGTTGTGATAGGATGGGAATGGATGAAAGAAGAAGGGGTAATCCTGAAGGGGGGAGTGAATATGATATCCTTCCCTATTCCCCTGACGAACAATGAGGAAAGCGCAGTGTCTTTTCCCCTACCCTTGCCGAGTAAAAGGGAAGAGTTATCCTCTCCCTTTCCACAGACAAAAGATGTTGCGGTCCTGGCAGCCATAGGGCTCAGGACCCGAACCGACGAGACAGACCTCCGCGGCGAAGAAGAGCTTGAAGAGCTGAGCCCGGAGGAACAAGACGAGTTGTTCCAGGTAGTTCCTGAGCAATACCACCAGTACATTGACGTGTTTAATCCGAAGAAGGGAGGAGAGACCCTTCCCCCTTTGAGGTCCTACGATTTGAAGTTTGAGCTTAAGGAGGGGGGGAACCTGAAGGTCGCCTCCCTCTATGGTCAAGGAGAAGATCAGAGACGCGCGCTGAGAGACATACTAGATCGCGAAATCGCCGCTGGCCGAATACGAGCAAGTAACTCGCCATACGGCTCACCGATGTTTATGATACCGAAGAAAGCCGAAGGACAATGGCGAATGGTCATCGACTATCGAAAACTGAACGAAGCGACCATACCAGATGCCTACCCTCTCCCATTAATAGGCCAGATTACCGAAGAACTTGGAAAAGCAAGGTACTTCAGCAAACTAGATCTAATTGGAGCGTACCAATTGTTAAGGGTGACAGAAGGACATGAACACCTGACGGCGTTCAGGACACAGTATGGTATGTTCGAATCTCTTGTCGTTCGTGATGGGCTGCGAAACGCCCCTGCTGTCTTCCAGCACTTCCTGAACGAGGTGTTTAGAGAACTGCTAGGGAATGGAGTCGTGGTCTACATTGATGATATCCTCATTTATGGGAATACATTGGAGGAATTACGAGGAACTACGACAAAGGTCTTTGAAGTGCTGCGGAAGGCGAGCTTGTACGTGAAAGCTAGTAAGTGCGAGTTCGAAAGAGATTCGGTGGTATTCCTGGGTTTTGTGGTCTCCTCTCGAGGTGTTTCGGTTAATCCAGAGTACATTGACGCCATCACATCCTTCCCACGTCCAAAGAATCTACGAGAGTCGAGGGGTTTCATTGGAGTCGTGAGCTATTACAGGCGTTTTGTCCCCAACTTCTCGAAGATTGCTAGATGTCACAATCGTCGTTTCTTCTTCTCTACTGACCGACGGTCGACAAACCTCGGCTAACTACGTCGTAGTGGGGCGTCGTTGTCTAACTAAGACAGGGTACTCGTCGAGGAACTACGGCTAACTTCGCCGTAGTGATACGTCGAGTGGTAAACTGATAAGATGATCGTCGATGAACTGCGGCTAACTTCGCCGTAGTACGTTGAACTGCTCGGTGGTAGCTCTCCTTAACTCGAAGGTTGTAGCTACTGAATATATCTCTCGCTACTGACAACAATCAAGGATCGCTGAAGAAGTTCAGCGATCTGTAAACTATCTATACTACTCCTCTCCTCTCATAGAACGTCTCTCAACTCCTGCACTGCCTCACGCTCAGTCCCCTTCGTTCAACTTCGCCGTACCTCGCCATATCCCCGATATCCTACTCCGCTCACTTCGACTAACTTCGCCTAACTTCCCCTGTCCTGCTCTCCCTCGGCTGCCTTCCACTAACTTCGCCGTAGTTCTCCGCTAGGCGGGGTTATCGTGACAAATCCCCCTTTGGTTCTCGTAACTTCGTCGTAGTTGGTCTCAGTGGTTCGAATGGAGGTTGGTGGTGGTTAAAGGAAGGTCGGTGATGGTGAAAGGAGGGTCGGTGATGGTGGTTGTCAGGGATGTTACGATGTAGTTCGTGACACTAGACCTATCAATGATTTGACAAGGAAGCAGGTACCGTTTGTGTGGGGAGCAGAACAGGAGTCAGCCTTTAAGGAATTGAAGGCTAGGATGTGTACTGCGCCGGTGTTAGCTCACTTTGACCCTACATTGAAGACCATATTACAGACAGATGCCTCGTTCTTCGGCTGGGGTTTCATAATTTCGCAGATTAATACAGCTGGTCAAGAGCACCCAGTCGCCATCGAGTCAGGCGCGTTCAATACAGCCCAACTAAATTACACGGTAGGAGAAAAGGAGTTCCTCGCCGTAGTTGAGGGTTTCAGAAGAAGAAGACACTTACTACTGCAGGTAGAAACCACGGTCCTTACCGACCATTTAAATCTCACTTACTGGATGGAGCCGAAGCAACTCAGCCCACGTCAAGGTAGGTGGGTAGAAGAGTTAGCTAACTTCAGATTTAAAATGGTTTATCGACCAGGGACTCAAGCAAGCCTTCCAGACGGGTTGTCTAGACGGGCTGACTATCACTCGGGAAAAGGAAGTACGATGATACAAGAGAGTAACCTTATTCAGGGTCTGCCGAAGTTCGACGAAGTTGACGCCACCACGTCGGAGTTGCGCCACCTCCTTCGAGCCTTGCAAGGGACAAGGGAGGTGAAGGAAAATGATCTTGTCGACCCTATGGATCTGATACTTGGAGTTCAGGAGGACGAAGACATAGAGGAGGTTAGAGAGGAGTTATTAGGAGTTATCTGCGCTGAGTGTTCTCATCCGACGTGTCATGATGATGTACAGGAACCAGGATCAATCACCGAACTACGCCGTAGTTCGCGATCTCCTCTAATACTTCGTGGGGGGTGGACCCCGAGAGGTTTCCTTGTATTCGACGATCGCACTTATGTGCCGAACTACGCCGACGCTCGACTAAAGATCATGAAGATGCGACATGACTCGGCTTTGGCTGGTCACCCAGGTTCGGCGAAGACCCTTGAACTAATGCTGAGGGATTATGTTTGGGTTGGAGTAAGGAAGGATGTAGAAGACTATGTCGCTGGTTGTGCGGTATGTCAGAGAGCTAAGACTAACAGACAGAAGCCTCATGGAGAACTTAAACCCCTACAAGTAGCGACAAAACCTTGGTCAAGTATCTCGATGGATTTCATCGAAGAGCTCCCAAATTCCCATGGATATAACTCTATCTTAGTGGTCGTGGATCGACTGACAAAATGGGCCATTTTTATCCCAACCACGACGAAGTTAACCGCAGCTGGACTATCTGAGCTGATAATGGACTATGTGGTGGCCCAGCATGGGTTACCAGAGAGTATAGTATCGGACAGAGGATCGAAGTTTACTTCGAAGTTTTGGAAGAACTTGACCGATAGTCTCGGGATAAGACTACATCTTTCTACCGCGTATCATCCACAGACTGATGGACAGACCGAACGAACGAACCAGTCCCTTGGATTGTACCTTCGAATCTTCACTTCCTACCAGCAGAACGATTGGTCAAAGCTGCTTGCTCGAGCTAGCTTTGCTTATAACAATACCCATCATTCCACGATAAACAAGACCCCATTCTATGCGAACTATGGGTACCACCCTCGATGGGCTGAAGAGATTAAGGCTAGTGAAGTTGAGGTACCTGCTGCTACAATAGCAGTAAAGGACCTAACTGAAATACATAAGGAATGTATTGAGGGGATTGAGAGAGCTAACGAGAAGTACGCCGAAGGATACAACAGGAAACATCGAACTACGCCGAACTTCGTGGAAGGTGACCTAGTTATACTGTCGTTAGAGAATATCAAGACTAAGAGACCAATGAAGAAGTTGGACGTTAAGCAAAGTGGGCCGTACAAGGTAGTACGGCAAGTAGGTTCTCATGGTTGTAAACTGGAATTACCAGGAACGATGGCAGGTATCCATGATGTATTCCATGTTTCTTTACTCCGTCCCTATCACCCTCCGGTATTTCCTGGTCAGCAAGCTGAACCACCTGGCCCAGTAGAGGTAGATAACGTAGGAGAATCGTGGGAAGTAAAGGATATTGTGGACTCAAGAGTAAATAAGAGGTCAGGGAAGTTAGAATATCTAGTGGAATGGTTAGGTTACGAAGGCTCGGATGACGCAGTATCATGGGAACCAGTAGAAAATGTGGACGGAGCTAATGACATATTGGCGAAGTTCCACGAACTTCACCCGGATAAGCCGACGAAAGGACGAGTGGTAAGATCACGAACGAGGAAGTAATTCATACAACTGGTACAACATTAGCTAAGTACAACTCACTGCTGCGAACTTCCTCCCTGTTCCTCGTTCCCCGGTGCAGGACCACTCCCAGAACTACTCACGGTAACCTTCGGTGGCACCACCCGTCGAAGGGACCGAGTCTCTCTCCACGCTGTATTGAAGGCCAGGATGTGGGAGGAATGGAGAGCAGAGTCACGAGCGATGTTCAGACTAGGCAGCTTCCATAACTGTCGAAGTGTTCTAAGACAGTCCGGGGGAAGAGCCAGGATATCGAGAAAGGCAGCATCCTGAGAACTGAGTCGAGCCGGGTTGGGTGGCTTTAACCAGTCGAGTGTGGGGGGAAGGGCGTACTCAATGGGATTCAGGAGGAAGGGAGAATCGAAAAGATTGCGGTAGAAATCGTTCATGTCCGTCATGAGCTCTCGGGAGACTCTAGCTAACTCAGTCCGTGCTAATGGGCCTATATCGGAGGAGTTTACAAGAGTTGCCATTGTCCGGGAGAGAGTGTTCATACCAGAGACCAGCTTCATGCAATATTCGAGAAGTTTCGCCGTATCTCGTCTATTGGCATGTAATTGCGTGGTCAAACCAATGATGAGAGAACGGAAGGTAGCCAGTTGTTTCTCCTCCTCTGGGATTCGAGGGTCGTCGGAAATGTAGGGGTGGTCGAGGGGAGGAGGGACTTCCTCTGGTAGCTGAGTATTTTCATTTTCTACCACTGCAGGTTCGAACTGGACAGCCTTCTTATTCTTGCCTTTCCCTTTCGAAGATTTCGGAGGAGTTTTCACAGGAGGGGCAGGAGTTGAGAGCCCAGAAGCAGGAGGGACAGATGGTTGACGGCTTTGGGTCCCAAGGGCAGGAGGGAGACTTAGAGGGGAATCCTCTTGAGTTGAGACAGGAGTAGGACGGCTCCTGGCGGGACGAGACGGACCGGCAGAAGGAGTAGCCGGGAGACGAGATGGGCCAGCCACAGGAGTAGAAGGCCGAAGAGCGGCTGAAGAAGCACGACGAGGAGTGCAACGGGACGGACCGGCCGAAGGAGTAGCAGGAAGACGTGACGGTCCGGCCACATCATCAACATCGCCCATCTCCTCGTCATCACCTGCACCACCTGTTTCCTCGCCATCAACAACATCATCCATATCTTCATCACTATCGACAACAACCATCTCCTCGTCATCATCAATCTCCACCACAGTAGCAGACTGACCCAAAGCTTGTGAAGGGCCAACAGGAGCGGGTCTGTCCTCCTGTTGGCCGGAGGAGAGAGGGGTCGAAGCCACGACGGGGGACTCAGCGGAAGAAGGAGCCGCAGCGGAAGCTCCGGCGTCAGGAGGGGCCGCGACGAAGGGCGAGCCATCGGTGATAGTAAGGGCCCCAAGACCCATAGACGATACTTGGCGAGGGGAATTCCCCTGCTGAGAGACTGAGATAATCAGCGGAGATCTAACTTATGACTAGCACGAGTGGACTTACGGGCAGAGGTGAAGCGCTCTACGAAGACTCGGTAGGCGTCGAGTTCTGATCGAGAAGTCATATTGTTAAAAAAAAATTTTCAAATTGATATGTTTGGTAAGGTAAAGGCTGGAAATCGATAGACGATGATAGTACGATTTAGGAATAGTACTGGGGAAGAAGAAGAAGTGGGCCGAAGTACTGAGTATTTAGTATAACTAACGCGACTACTCGTCGTCAGGGCGCTGGTAACTTCGCATAACAAGGTGTCTCAGCGACAACAAACACCATGGCGACGATCAAAATTCCCACGCTACGTTTCTCACATTCATATAAGTTAGGGATACGCTGACGAACTTCGACGAGGTTTGTTGTATCCCAAATCCTCTGTCTCACCTACAACGTAACTACCACAGGGTAACAACAAGCATCCACGATGAACTTCGATGAAGTTTACTGTCCGATTAACAACGAACCATGGTATCATCTACCAACAACTGTTATATGACAAATTGTGAACCTGCTGAGTGTCTTTTTCTTCAGTACATGCATACAAAGCTCACGAGGACGTTCGCGCCTAAGGAGGGGGCGACTGTCACGAACTACGTCGTAACATCCCTGACAACCACCATCACCGACCCTCCTTTCACCATCACCAACCTCCACTCGAACCACTGAGACCAACTACGGCGAAGTTACGAGAACCAAGGGGGGATTTGTCACGATAACCCCGCCTAGCGGAGAACTACGGCGAAGTTAGGGGAAGGGAACCGAGGGAGAGCAGAACAGGGGAAGTAGGCGAAGTTAGTCAAAGTGAGCGGAGTAGGATATCGGGGATATGGCGAGGTACGGCGAAGTTGAACGAAGAGGACTGAGCGTGAGGCAGTGCAGGAGTTGAGGGACGTTCTATGAGAAGAGAGGAGTAGTATAGATAGTTTACAGATCGCTGAACTTCTTCAGCGATCCTTGATTGTTGTCAGTAGCGAGAGATATATTCAGTAGCTACAACCTTCGAGTTAAGGAGAGCTACCACCGAGCAGTTCAACGTACTACGGCGAAGTTAGCCGCAGTCCATCGACGATCATCTTATCATTTCACCACTCGACGTATCACTACGGCGAAGTTAGCCGTAGTTCCTCGACGGGTACCCTGTCTTAGTGAGACAACGACGCCCCACCACGACGTAGTTAGCTGAGGTTTGTCGACCGTCGGTCAGTAGAGAAGAAGAAACGACGACTGTGACATTCGTCCTTCCCTAACTTCTTCAACGCAGAACTTTGTTCAACCCAAAGTCCCGAGCTTCGTACCTTACGAACTTCGTCCCCAACGAAGTTCGTGCCTCCCTAACTTCCTACATGACTAACTTCGTATCTTCCTAACTTTGTATCTCCCTAACTTCCTACATGACTAACTTCGCCCTCGACGAAGTTAGCCTCCTAATACCCTCGTGGGTGATGAAGTTCATGAGAACTGGATGGTTGATGGCGAACTGATGCCCAAAGGAACCTCGTTGATGGGGAAAGATGATGTCACGCGGTGCTGCGTGACATCCGTCTCCGTCAGAATCTTTTCATCCGTCATCACCCACATTCACTACTGTTCACACATTTCTCCCTCATAAGTGTCCTCAACTCCAACCGCTTTCCATCACTGCGCCTACCATGCCCTCCCAAATTGCTCAAGCACAGATCGACCGCGCCAACTGCATTCAAGATCACGGTCATCTTGCAACACCCAGTTGCATTGCTTGTGTAAATCTCGGCTGATCCTGTCTCATTCTCCCTCTCTCAGATCCGCAAGCCAAAACCGTAAAGAAGTGCTATCAATGTACACTCAACAAACACAGTTGTTCCATCGATGCCAAGCAACATCCTCATGAATATGATTGACAGATCCTTCACATTCCTCATGAAGTTGACACTTCCGACGACATGTCTCTTGATCATTCATCAATCCAACTTGCTGACCGTTCATCCCCTCTTTCTGTCACAAACCACGTCGTAACATCCCTGACAACCACCATCACGGACCCTCCTTTCACCATCACCAACCACCACCCAAACCACTGAGACCGACTACGGCGAAGTTACAAGATCCTAGAGGATATTTGTCACAATAACCCCGACTAGCGGAGAACTATAGCGAAGTTAGAGGAGGGGAACCGAGGGAGAGCAGAGCAGGGGAAGTTAGGCAAGGTACAGCAAAATTGAGCGAAGAGGACTGAGGGCGAGGCGGTACAGGAGTTGAGGGAGGTTCTATGAAAAGAGAGGAGCAGTATAGATAGTTTACAGATCGCTGACTTCTTCAGCGATCCTTGATTGTTGTCAGTAGCGAGAGATATATTCAGTAGCTACAACCTTCGAGTTAAGGAGAGCTACCACCGAGCAGTTCAACGTACTACGGCGAAGTTAGCCGCAGTTCATCGACGATCATCTTATCAGTTTACCACTCGATGTATTACTACGGCGAAGTTAGCCGTAGTTCCCCCGACAAGTACCCTGTCCTAGTGAGACATCGACGCCCCACTACGACGTAGTTAGCCAAGGTTTGTCGACCGTCGGTCAGTAGAGGAGAAGAAACGACGATTGTGACACTTTCCTTCAATACAGCTCCCGCTATGAACTTCCGAACCATACTCCATCTTGACCAAGTGATTGCCGATCTTGAAGCCCAAGTCAAACAACTGAAGTTGATCGGTAATGGAAAGATTGGTAACTCGAGCGATGCATTCAAAATAGATACCCTAGAGAAATCGTCAGAAGAAAGGGGAATGTTGGAACAAGGGAAGTTGGAACAGGAGGAATCGTCGGAACAGGAGGTATCGTCAGAACAGGAGGAATTGTCAGAACAGGAGGAATTGTCAGAACAGGAGGTATCGTCAGAACAGGAGGAATCGTCAGAACAGGAGGAATCGTCAGAACAGGAGGAATTGTCAGAACAGGAGGAATTGTCGGAACAAGGGGGATCAGAACAAGGAGAATTGTCAGAACAGGAACCTGAAAGTGAGGAAGATCAGTTCATGGGATAAGAGGTACGCACGGTAACACTGCTCGCTTGGTGGGAGTGTTGAAGGGATCAAATAAGCTCGCGTGTCAAAACTTTTCTCATCATCTAGTCTCCATCTTCATGCATTACTATATTGTTCGATTACCACTAGTTGTGCAAGAGATTTCTGACAAGTTTCAAAAACTTGCAGCAAAGACGTCAAATATGGGTCCATTTCTTGAATCTTTGCTCCAAATTGCTCAAAAAGGCCTGGACATGGGTTTGTGGAAACCATCAGATTCCAGCCAAGAGGTAAGAGAGGGGACCTCTGTTCAATTATTGATCACCTTGGCAGGGCATTCGGGCGACCCCAAGGTCAAAGGTATCCTACTGTCAGTGGTACAGTGTCACAATCGTCGTTTCTTCTTCTCTACTGACCGATGGTCGACAAACCTCGGCTAACTACGCCGTAGTGGGGCGTTGATGTCTCACTAGGACAGGGTACTCGTCGGAGAACTACAGCTAACTTTGCCGTAGTAATGTGTCGAGTGGTGAAAGGATAAGATGATTGTTGATGAACTGCGGCTAACTTCGCCGTGGTGCGTCGAACTGCTTGGTGGTAGCTCTCCCTAACTCGATGGTTGTAGCTACTGAATATATCTCTCGCTACTGACAACAATCAAGGATCGCTGAAGAAGTTCAGCGATCTGTAAACTATCTATACTGCTCCTCTCTTTTCATAGAACGTCCCTCAACTCTCGCACTGCCTCACGCTCAGTCCTCTTCGTTCAACTTCGCCGTACCTCGCCATATCCCCGATGTCCTACTCCGCTCACCTCGCCTAACTTCGCCTGTTCTGCTCTCCCTCGGTCCCCTTCCCCTAACTTCGCCGTAGTTCTCCGCTAGGCGGGGTTATTGTGACAAATACCCTCTTGGTTCTTGTAACTTCGCCGTAGTCGGTCTCAGTGGTTCGGGTGGTAGTTGGTGATGGTGAAAGGAGGGTCGGTGATGGTGGTTGTCAGGGATGTTACGATGTGGTTCGTGACATACAGACATGTCAGGACGATGGGACGTCTTTTGCACATATTCAAGAGGCCAGAGGAGATGAAACAGTGCAAGTAAATTCGCCTGGCACTGATCCCTCTGTTCCCACAGCAGAAGGGAAGAAGAAAAAGAAGAAGAAGAAGCACTAGAAGTATAAGGAGCTGACTATAGTCAGGTTGGAAACAGAGCCTCAAGATTCCATGTAGAAAGGTGGTGAGTATGATAAGGCAATCCCAAAGACTGTGAGATGCAGTGCTAGAGCAAGCGTATGTTGCTTGCCTCACACTTGATAGGCAAAAATAGCACGAGTCACTCGAAGAGGAAGATAGATACAACATGTACATACTTTACATTGATGTATGACAGACTATCACTTGTTCCGTGCGCCTGACTTAGGGAGGATAGTCGCTGACTAGTCACATTCGAAGCTGTTTGCTAATATTAGATGATAATACAGAGGGGAAAAAGAGCGTGCATCAATTCTACATGTCTCTATACTTATCACATTCCACTCACACGCATAAAACCAGAGACGATCGAATAAAGTTCAGAGGATAAGTTGAACGGAGAAATATTCGACGGAAGGGGTAATTATCTAACGGCGGTTCGGCCGTCCTGGCCCGATTCTATCGGCTAACACTCCCCCACGGGACAATGCACGACTCTGCAGTAGTCCCGGACGATTTATTGATGGCGACGGCGAGGTTTGTGATGATGTAGAAGGTAATAACGACGAGATATTGAGTGTTATGTGTGTGGTAGTAGTGGTAGGTGAAATCGTGAAATGAATTTCGGTGGGGCCCCCTGCGGGGCTCCGCTCTGACACGTGGTTACCACTCACTACTGACGACTGACTCTTCTCTATCATTCCTTTTACTTCATCACTTTTATCTCCAATTATCGGTATGTCCACCTTTCGTCTTTCTCCACTTTTATCACTCGTTTCTGACTGTCTGAGCTTCCCTCTATCCTGTCTACTTCTTAAAACTTCAGGTTTGCTAGTAGACTCCCGAGAATCGATGAATTTCCTTCGTGGTCCTGGCTGACGATATTTCGTAGAACCGCTACCCACCGAGAAACTTTTATTTTCATTAACAATTTCATTATGTCTTCGCCACTTCCCGGTGGTATCGATCCCTTGGTTCCTCTCATGAGGCCTGGTGAGGCTCATGGTACGCTCATTAGTCACTTTATCATGAAAATTATCTCTGACCAGCTGAACTGTCGGATATCTCGGTCCGTACCTTGGAGGCGACCTGTCGACAGATCCGTTTCCTCCGAAGGTTGCTTGTCTCTCTCTCGAACGCTGGTCAAGGTGCATCTGCACCTTTCTTCGACATTCTTTACGATCTCGAAAGGGCCTGTCAGCATGTGGAGAATTTGTTGGGATACCAGATCGATGACAATTAGTGTCATGTATCCTCCCATCTTTTCTCTCTCTTATCTTTTCCTTCTTTTCCTTATTTCTCTCTCTTAACTCTCTAATGACTCTAGGTTCTACCGGTGGCTTCTGACCTATCTTAGAATTACTCACATTCTTAGGTACACCTGAAAATTTTACATTTTGGCTCACGAGAACTTTTCCTTCGGTGGTACCTTCGGTGGGTTTCTCGAGAACTTTTCCTTCGGTGGTACTTCGGTGGGTTTCTCTGAAGTTCCTTCCACCCACACTTCTCTCTCTGGTACCACTTCGTTCTCTGTACCACGTGATAGATCTCCTAGGTCCTCGAAATCTGAATAATCGTAATCGATGATTTCATCATCATCTAATGTCACGTATACTGAACCAATGTTTTTCTTCTTCGGTGGTTCTACCCGTATCGCTGACATATTCACCGAATGTACTGGTCCACCTAAAGCCTTCGTGAGTACATCTGCTCTCTGTGAGACAGTGCTAACGTATTCTAGTTCAATAACTTTGTTACTGACTAGATCTCGAAGAGCATGATGTCGAATATCAATATGCTTTGTCCTCTGGTGAGTACCAGGTTTCCTCGCTAGTGATATCGATCCTTGGTTATCGCAGTTTAATGTAGTAGGATTTAGCTGATCGTAGCCTATCTCCCTCAATAATCCTCTCAACCACTGAGCTTCCTTCGCTGCTTCAGCCATCGCGATGTATTCTGCTTCGACTGTCGACAACGATACTGTAGCTTGTCTTTTTGAACTCCAGGTTATCGGTGAGTTGTTCATCATGAATATCCAACCTGTAGTTGATCGTCGTGTGTCTTTACAACCTGCCCAATCGGCATCAACCCATCCTGCTAGATCGCTAGCCTCGCCACCGAGACGAATACCATGTAAACGAGTGGACCGAAGGTAGGTAATTACCATTATCCCTTCTTCCCATACTTTCTTCGTCGGTTTAGTGAGGTACCTAGCAAGGTATGAGGCGGCATATGATATGTCGGGTCGAGTACATGTGGCTAACCACTGTAGACATCCTATTAATTCTTGAAATGGTCGAATTTCACTCTCCGCCTCCGACATCGATGGATTTTTCGCAGTAAGGGGTAATGGCGTTTTTCGGTCTCGATGTAAGTCGTTTTCTGGAAACTTCTGAACTATCTTATCGATATATGCTGGTTGGTTTAACCATATTGTCTTTTCTTCTCTGTTCCTTGTTACCTTCATACCTAAGATAGTACTTATCTCCCCCAGGTCGGTTATTATCCACCTTTTACCTAGCCCATCGAAAATTTCCTTCGCTTCTTCCTTCGACTTCGTGGCTAATACCAGATCATCGACATAGGCTAGCAGTATTGCTGCTCCCTTTCCTTCGATTTTCCCTTCTTGTCTGTAGTAAAGACCCCAATCTGATTCGATTCTTGAAAACCCTAGGTGAGACAATCCTTCGCCGAGTTCTATCCACCATGTCCTGCCAGATTGCTTTAAACCGTAAAGAGACTTAACTAACTTCAAGGTATTACATCCAGGCTTCGGTTTTATCCCCTTGGGATACTTCATGTAAATTTCTACATCGAGTTTACCGTTTAAATACGCCCCTTCGACATCGGCCTGACGAATTTCGAGATCTTCGGTGGCCGCTATAGTCAAGAGTATTCGTAACGACCCCGATCTACCGACAGGTGCGAATGTCTCTTCGTAATCGACACCTGGTACCTGTGAGAATCCTTGAGCTACTAGTCTGGATTTATACTTTAGTAAGTTTCCTTCTGAATCTGTCTTCACTTTGAATACCCATTTACATCCAATGGCTTTACGGCCCGGTGGTAACACCGTTTCCACCCATGTTTCTTTAGATTCGATGTTAGATATCTCTTTCTCCATGGATTCCAGCCACTTCTCACCATCTGGGCCGTTTACTGCTTCTTCAGGAGAGATAGGATCAATGAGAGAAGTATCACTTTCGATACCTGCGATAGAGGCGAGTGAGGCTAACTTATTAGGCTCGCGACCAAAGTCTAGGAACGAGTCTGTTAGGCCTGCAAAACGGTGGGGGGGTCGAATAATTCGTCCGTGACGTGTCGTCAGGATCCCCTCATCCCCATCATTTCTTCCTTCCTCATCATTTCTCTCATTTTCGACGATATCGTTCTCATAGATCCAATTTCCTCCCCAAATGCCCTGTCCTCGTCGTCTTTCAGTAGGTTGTGGGCCTGTATTAGGTGAGTTGTCTCTATCGACATCATTTCCTTGTTCATTATCGATATTTTCCTGTTCGCCACTTTCTGAGCGGTCGTCAGGGAAACTTTCTTCGTTGACGACGGGGTCTAGGTCCACTTCGATGGCGTCAAGAGGGGTTTGGATGACATCTGGCGACTCTCTAGTAGCCACCATTCGTCCTGTCGAGCGACGAACGTCTCGTGAGTGTTCGATTCGTCCCGATCCGTCCATTCTAACGATCCAACCGCTCACACCCTCATCTTGACCTAGTATAATGGCTGATGAACCCCTAGGTATCGTGAAGTTCGACTTCAGCCTTATCTCCCTTGGTATCTGAACGAAACATCGTTCACCAAATCTCCACACGCTATCTAAGTTCGTGTCTCTTCCTGTGAGTGATGTCCAGCCTGATTTACCACTGACACCAATCGAGGTTTTCATAATTATAATGGCGGCGTATCTGACAGCATAGGACCAATATTCGTTCGGTAGTCCTGAGTCGAATAACATCGTTGATACCATCCCCTTCAAGGTACGTATCATTCTTTCCGCCACTCCATTTAATTCTGGTGTGTATCTTGGTGTGATGTAGTGGTTGATCCCTGCTGATAGGTAGAATTCCCTCATATCGAGGCTATCGAATTCACCTCCCCCATCAGACCTAATCACCCTCACCCTTTCACCAAGCTGTTTCTCTAATTTCGAGATACACTGTCGAACGATATCTGACGATTCGTTCTTCGTCGTTATCGGTACGGCGAACACAATTCGACTCGCCCTTTCTACACCAACGAAGAAATATCGTTCACCTTTTATCGCCGGACCGAACGGGCCAGCAATATCGACATCCATTCCTACTCCTTCACCATCTCCTTTTAACATTGGTGCTTCTTTATTCTTCGGTAGACGTGTTATCTTGGCCTGCATACAGGCGGGACATTTATCGGTTGTAAAGGGATCATTCTTGTAAGTGTCCCAGTCCTTCTTCAATAGTCCCTGTCTACCTAGACTCTTTAGTTTATCTACACCTATATGTCCGAGTCGCTGATGCTCAGATTCAAGTGGTGAAGTCGCCTTCGGTGTCGATATCACGATCATCGCGGCAGACATCGCTCTGCCAAATCGTACCGACCATAGTGAGTCATGTTTCCTCAAACCTAGTTTCTCTTTACCTTTACCTATCCATCCACCACTGCTGCTTAGATTCGCCTTCCATCCCCATGAGAGTAACTTCGAGAGGGATAGAAGACTTATCTTCGCTGTGGGGACGTGATGTACATCTTTCAGTACCATTTTCTGTCCTGAATCTAGTTCGAGGTTAATGTCACCTGTTTCCCAAGCCGTCATTGACTTGCCAGATGCTAGTCCGAACACTCTCGGCTCCACTAGTCTTTTAATATTCGTCATTATCGACCTGTGAGGAGTTATGTGGTGAGTAGCACCACTGTCCACTACCCAGGTAGGGATTACACGAGTGTGGCTCACGTCATTAGACTCTGTAGCTAATCCCACCCACTCATTATCCTCAACCCACGGGTTTTCAATTTCTTCGGGCCATACGATGTTACTCGTGTACCCTTCGTCATCATCGAACCACGATTCTGTCGACATGGCCATCCCGGCCCACGCCTCGTGTTCACCATCCAATGACGAATACATCAAGGAGGTTTTGGAGTTATCCTTGGACTGGTTCTCATCCTTCGAGACCGTATGTCCTTTCTTATTATTCTTATTATTCCTCCATTTCTTTTTACCTCCATCCTTTACATCTGCGTTTTCTTTCCTGTTCGTATCCTCTCTTTTAGGTTTACGACAGTACTTCGCTAGATGTCCTACAGTGTCACAGTTATAACACTTTCTAGTTTCTTTCCTGGGCTGACCATCAGAGATATTATCTCGGTTCACCCTCATTCCTTTATTTCCTTCGACGAACATCGCGAATCCCTTCCTATTGGTTCTACCAACAGGGCGCGCTTTACGTCTCGCCGTTTCTTTATTGAAGATCGATAAGACCTTTTCCCAAGTTCTTTCCTCTGCTATGAGGGATGTTACTTCGATCTGAATGATCCTGTAGGATGGTGCTAGAATGGTATTGAGGAATAACCCAGCTCGTTCCTGTGAGTCAAACTTCAACCCCACCAATTTCGCTTCGGACATCGTCTTCGAGAAATCCTCCACATGCTTAGCCATTTCTTCGGCCGTCGCATCGTCCCTTAAGTCATAGCTAAACAACGCTTGACGGACATTCCTTTGATTCTCGATCGTCGCTGTTACATGCAGGGCTATGCAGTAGTCCCACATTTCTTTAGCTGACATCTTCTCAGATATATCAAGCATCACAGCATCCGACACTGTTCCCTTGATCATCCCCTGCGCTTTATTCTCCCTCGCTTGCCACTTTTCCCATTCCTTCCACTCTTCTCCAGTAATCCTTCTACCAACCACTTGCCCTTCGACGGGCGTGGTAGGAGGTACTGATCCCGCCCTCTCAGCTGCCGATCTCACCCCTATGCGACCAGGTTCGGTATCATTACCTGTGACGATATTCCACACGTCACCTATCTGTAGATACACCTCGATCGACTTCCTCCACGGAGCATACGATGCTGGATCGTGGGATAACTTTGGGTGGTTCTCAAGAGAGATCTTAGACGACACGGAGGTCATTATGAGGAGAGTTAGAAATGGGAACTTGCCTTTGTTATACACAGAAGGTATGTGACTTCCGACTGTTAATCTGTTTGCTAATATTAGATGATAATACAGAGGGGAAAAAGAGCGTGCATCAATTCTACATGTCTCTATACTTATCACATTCCACTCACACGCATAAAACCAGAGACGATCGAATAAAGTTCAGAGGATAAGTTGAACGGAGAAATATTCGACGGAAGGGGTAATTATCTAACGGCGGTTCGGCCGTCCTGGCCCGATTCTATCGGCTAACAGAAGCGTCTACATACTTATGATCGTGGGTCCAGTTCGGTCGAGTTTTTCTGACGTGGAAGAAGAGTTTTTCACGAATCTTGCGGCGGGTGGTCAAAAACCCATTGATGGTCGAAGGTCCGTGGTCCGCAAGACGCGAGACGCCAGCCAAAATTTCTCACCTTCCCTTGTGGTGCTCTACACTGCCTCTGGGTCTGGGTATAAAACTCTCCTCACAATAGACCAGACCATTTCATCTTGCCACTGGCACTTCACTTCACTGGTATACAATATCACAACACCTGCTTCATCATGTCTGACTTGGGCACCAAAACTGACAGAACTCAATGTCAACGGACCTGCCAGGAGTTGCAGCTTTGGCATAAGATGATGGATGATGTTACAATGACAATACGCGACTGGGTCAAACGCTTTCAAGACATTGATCCAAGTTTGTCAGTACCACATCAAACATTGACAAAACAGATAGCACAATTCAAGTCTCGGTGCAGTGTAATCGAGAAGGAACTTATATGTTACATGAGCACCATAGAGACCGCAACAAGGGAATTGAATGTAAGCTTTGAGGCTGGTGACTCTGGGCCGGCTATAACTATCCTGTGTCACACTAAGAAGGTGAAACAGATGACCAGGAGGGTGTGTGCTGACTTTCTATCTCTAGCCACTACTGTACAGATGTTCAACGCTGTCCTGAAATGGATAGGAAGTGAGCTGAAGACCCCAATGGATGACCAGTCTAGGCCTAGCAAACTTTCTCAACTGGATTTACCCGGCTTGGAGGAGTGTTTCCGAAAACACCAACAGCAGTGCCGCGACCACGAAACTGCGGCTAATACTTATGGAAGTGCAATTGTGGGGCATGGCTGAAAAGACACAAGTGGTAAGCCAGGCTCAAATGAAGAGCCCTTCAAGAGTACATCAGACAAGCCCACGGGGATAGCTGAGCTGAGCAAGCTGCTGGACAATCTTTTGTCACTGCTAGAAGACCCAACAGATGCCCTTGAGCTAGGAGCTGATGACGATACACCTCCTACAGAAGCCCCGGAAAACCCCGAGGGTGGAAGCGGGACCGAAATCGGGAAGAAAAACAAGAAGAAGAAGAAGAAGAAGAAGAACGGGGACAAAACCACAACACAGGGCACTTCATCTGAGTCTGGCGTCAACGCAAGATACAGGCAAGATACAGCCACTACACTGGTCAATGACGACCTGGTTGATCAAGGACATGTCAAGGATTCTCACATTTCTCTGGCGGACAGCACTGAGCGTTTGAGTGGAATCCCATACGTCTCCAGCCCAATGAGCTCTACCGCTACGCTGGTATGATCCTTGGAGAACAGGCTAGAAGACCTGTCGGGATAGAAGGGGGATACTTAGGAATCAGTAACGATGAGC
The DNA here is from genome assembly GCF_000271645.1 of Tremella mesenterica DSM 1558. Classification (NCBI taxonomy): domain Eukaryota; kingdom Fungi; phylum Basidiomycota; class Tremellomycetes; order Tremellales; family Tremellaceae; genus Tremella; species Tremella mesenterica. The sequence goes on from NW_006711225.1 coordinate 4,430,060, forward strand.
GAGATGAATCTCATGAGAGCTGCTTTAGTCCAGAAGGACTATCAAACATCATTACGCCTCAAAATCTGACGCATGTAGTTTCCTGTTGACGGCTCATCGTCCGTAGTGATATCCATGTCCATAGTAGCTTGGACACTTTAGAGTACTGCGTAATCGGTCAGTCCTGAGCGGACCACAGGCAGATGGTGAAGATAAGAGTTTTCATTGCTTTCCATTTTTCCTGCTGCAAAGAAACATTTGAGACGTTCGTGGTCTCGTGCTAAGACCAACAGCGCTAGTATCTAGGAAGAATGTTCTTCCACACCTTGTACGAACGTTGATGTGGCTAATCATTAGCCCTTGATCAACACAGTGGTAGAAACTCCAACTCACCTCAAGATACGGCAATTCCAGCTGACAAAGTCAGCTCACGGTCACAGAAGCCAAACATCGCTCACCTTGTCGAAAATCTCCTTCTCGGTTTGGACGATGATTTCCGTTCCGGGCTTGAAGTGCACTTCGTATCAGCATTATGACTTTCCCTCCACTTCTGGACGAGCAAACCTTGGTTCTATTGATCAGCATTGAGACCATCATCACGGCAGAAAACCAACTGAGATGGAAACCCGCTGACCCATTCCGTACTCGTTGAGTAAGAGATCTTTCTCTTCGGCTTTGTATCTGAGGAACCTCATGAGATCGTTGTCCCCGGTATTGCCCAGTAGCATGTATGGCAAGCTTTCTGTTGGACAGAGTCGAACGTCTACTTGACGGTGCAGAGCTTTCGGATCTCCGGGAAGACGGCTCAATCCCCATACCTTTTTCTCGCCTGTTGGTCAGTACAGTTGTTCATTCCGATCGGATACACATACAGGAGGGTGAGATAGGTGAAAGGATAGACTCACCGGTTGCAAACATTTTGTCCGAGCTGAAGAGACCAGCACTGAACATAGCATTGAGTACACGTCCCATGATACTGTCAGGAGCAGGGTTTCCTTTTCTGACTTTGGCATCCGGATCGCGACGTTTGAGCGAGCTGTATGGTCATTGAAGACCGTCTTGTCAAGCGGTGAAGATTGCTCACTCATGCCATACAACCATATCTATATCACTTGACGTTTCTTCGCCACGACGATAAGATCCCATGATTTCGTACTTAACTGTACCATGTGAGTTCAATCGTTACTTAGTTTTTCGCGCAGCTTACTAGTCGGATCGGCCTTGTTCAGCGCATCTTTGATGAGCATGTCGAATTTGTCCACCTCTTGACGGGGAATCATAATCTCCATCTCGTGATGATATTTCAGAGCCAGCTGTACATTAGCCCGCGTAGGCAAAGATTAACCCACTTTCTGAGCTTTTGACACTTTCTTGCCATACTCGTCGCCAGTGGAGTTTATGAGATCTTCGAATGTTCTAGCACCATTCTTCGCACTGATCATCAGCGTTCATCTCGAAGCGTGAGGGAGTATCAAACACACAAAGTTTTGGCGTATATGTTCCCGATTGCGTGGACGCGATTGAAAGCGACGGTGGCACGCATCTCCTCGGTGAGTTCTTCGAGCTGAGGCACCAAGCCATATTTGAGGATATCGTGAATGACACGCCACGAGACTCCATTCTGTTCATTAGACTATTCTCTTGGGTAATATCGCCGTACTGACCTCCGTGGACAGTACGTTTTCAAGGTCTCCAACGGTGAGAGTAGGACGAGCAGCGGGGTCAGAGCCAGCTAGCAGGAACACCGCCCTTAAGCCAGCCCTATAGTCCGGGAATGCTTTCTATCAGTTTGTTCAATATACGTCCGAGGGTTGAGAGACTCACTAGACTTGTTGGGAGTAAGGGAGCGATACGACTGCAAGTCGCGTAAAGCAGTCAAAAGCTGGCTGGTCGAAACGGTTCGATTTTTGTAATCTACCGTGATCAGAATGGGACAATCTTGGCAAGAAGACGCTGACCTCCACCTTGTTCTTCCTTGAGTTGTTTCCAATATTTGACTTTCTGAGTTTCGAACAACGGTTGAGTTGCCACTTGACGTTGAGCGAGTCTGACTGGTAAACATGATCGACGAGCAAAAGTGGTCCGGAATGTCATAGTCGAAAGTGCTCGGAGACCAGTGTTCATAATGTAGAAATAGTGGATGTCTATACACAGTGGGTGTTAAAGAAGAGAGCGCTGAAGTAGTATATGTATACAGAGAAAAGAAGAAGGACGGGGGGGATGACCAACTGAGAGTGAGTTTTTAGTGTGATCAGCAGGTGACGGTTCACGGTTGCTCTCGGGAACATTCCATTGATGGGACCTGTTCGCATCATTTCCTAAACCCTGTATGTAGTTAGGTAGCTTGTAGGCTAGAAGGAGGAGGGGAGATAGGAGCGGGATTCGCAATGACAACGAATGATGGTTGGCGGCCGTGGCCGGATGGAAGGGATAAGCTCGGACCTCGTCAATGCGACGAGGAGGTGAAGGGATGAAGGGTCAAACGTGAGGTTCATCAGATGTATGCAGAGAAGGACATTGTCCGGGATACTTTGCTTCTGCGGGTTTGCGGGACTACTTCAGAGGCCAGAGGGATCAGGGGATGGGAGGGGAGTTTCATTGACAAGAGAGAAGAGATATGAACATCGGATAGTCGCGGGCCATGGGCCAGGGAAGGTGGGGGACCATGGGTTCAGGTTGATGACTAGTGGGGGAGTTACCACTTTGGGCAATTTTGGTCCTCTTGCCTATTCAAAAGGTCGCTACTGCGTCTTAAGTTCACCATATACCAACATGTCAAAGGGCAAGCAGTTTGTGACGTTTACCGTACCTCTAGTCATAGCGTACCTACTGGCCCTCTCCCACTTCCTCCCGGTCCCATTCCTTTCGGTTGGGGAAGTCGATGATATCTTACCTGTCGTGAGCTCTATCCCTCGTTTTCTTGATCACGCACTTTCAGTCGTCTCGGAATGATCGTCACAAGCTATCCTCCGCTGACATCGACATAGCTACCATTTTGGCTTCTCGTCACATTCGGTTCATATTCCCTCTCATCTCTCGGTCTCGGATTAGTTCGATTTCATGACTGTCCAGAAGCATACGAAAGTTTACTCATGGAGGTACGTCTTGATATATTTCATCTGTATCTAGAAGAGATGCTGAATGATAGATAACCCAAGCCAAGAACGAGTTACGGGATCAGGGTGTTGATGTGGACTAAAATGACGAAATCGCATGAATCTACGACTGTGATGACTGGTGAATGACATATTTCTTCTGCTTTTCTTTGCTCCACGCTGCGCGCTGCTAGCTACTTTTCATCCGTCTCAACGTCAAGCCTAAGCTGGTGGTATGATACAAACAATGTGCATTGGGTATGTTGCGTGTCAAATTTCAGATCTACACTACCAGGACCGCCGACGTCATTCAACTGGATAATAAATCCTGCATCTCTCTCCGCATCCTTTGCATTTCCTCTTCGCTTTCGTCGTCCTCTGCTTGAGCCTGATACGTCAGATACGTCCCTCATCTGCTGCGTTTCGGAAAGAGAATGAGATGCAATCTGAGGAGAGAGATGTGATACGAGGTCAATCAGCATACTCACTGGTAGCTCTGTGCCCACTTTCCCAGCTTGACCCAATTTGCCATCAGTCAATTCGAACAAGACTTTATCCACCTCCGCATCTGCTTCTTCCTCCAAATCTTCCTCGTCTACGCTATCTAGTGTTTCTTCCATCATCTCTTCCATGATCCCAGACTTGATATCAGCTACGTGGGTCTCTCTGAGCCGTTCATCCACTATCTGAGTGGGAGAGAAGAAAGGGATGGGATCGAGCTCACTTTCATCATCTCCATTGACATCTCACGCATGGTCGCATGAAGTTGAGGTAATTTGACCAATTGATTCGTCATCTTCATGATTTCCGTACTCTTCTGAAACGCCCCAGTCACCTTCACCATGGCTGAATGTCAATTACAGTCCTTCTGAAAGAGATGATATAATGAGCGGCATGAAGCAAGAGCTGAGTTGATGACCGTAAATCAGAAGGGCAGACGAGAGAAATGACTCACATAATTGATGTTGAAGTTGCATCTGAACACTTGATAGTCTAGCCTTGGAGCTCTCTAATCGATCCCGTTGTTTTCCGGCTCGAACTAACTCTTTGGCCAATATCCGGGCAGATTTGACATCGTTTTTCTTCGCCAATCCTTTGAGCTCTTGTCTTGACTTCCCGACGTGTCTGTCCAGCTGGCAAATCAGCTCAGGGCCGCACACAAACGAACGATGCATTCAGTTAATACGAAGCAGGAAGATAGATTGAATAGTAGAAGGATCAGTCCGACACGTACATTCTGTATTTCTCTATCGAGCTGCCGTTGTTGCGTTCTCAACTTGGATTGCCATTCACGCACTTTCTCCTCGGGGCTGGGACCATACAAAAACCGATTGATAGACTTCATCTCGAGACGATTTCAGAAGAACCTGGTTGAATACCCGGAATACGTATTTCGCCTTTTGTTGAAGGCTGCTGACATGGGTCTGCCTTTCGAAAAGGCTATAGGTTCACGCTCTTTGTATGATAGAAGCCTGGTACTTAAGTAGCATCATTGCAATAGTCTAGGCGGGTGGCCAACCGCCAACGGACATCGCGCTAAACTCCGCTACCGATTGACCCAGTCACGAATTCGAATGACGAGACTGTCTTCTCACATACATTTCACTTGGGTTGCAAGGCCGATGTGGACATGTGGCTTATCAAAGCCGTAGGAGCCATACATGGGCAGTCCTGTAAGTCTATTCGGCATCTACACTGAGCATCTCTCCGCCCGACTGTGATCAGCTGATGAGCCTGCATCACTGACCTCAGACTTCACTTTCGCTCTCGAACAGAAAAAGACCTACAAGGTAGGCAGAGACAAGGACTGTGATATTCGGTTCGAGAGCAAAAAGGTCAGACCTATAGAAGGCACAATCGAAGCCAAATCCTGGGATCTGGCACATGTGAGTCGTAGTCGTGACATGTATGAAGAACCACTGAGGTCCACAGGCTCAGAAACCACCAGAGTTGAAATGGTATTCCTCACCAAAGAAAAGTGGAGGGTTCGGGAAGTTCAAGATATTGTTACCGATGGATGAAGAGTCCGTAGGTTCTAGAGACAGGGAAGATTACGGGGAAGGTCAAGAAAGTGATCAACCGGGATGTTATTTACATGATCACATGGGGACGGGCATCGAGTTGTCTGATGATGCTTGGTTCTGGTGAGTTCGATATTACCCCTGATGTCAAAAAATATGTTTTTGTGATTTCAATTCAGTCAAACACACCTTCTGAGAGCTGTTTCGATCAGGCTCATATGCCTTCAATCAGCTAATGTCTTAGCGCCGTCTGGATTGATATCAATATACAACACCCCAAATTTAAAGACGAATCAGAAGAAACTCAATCTGCGATGCGTCGGCATTGTCTAGCTCATACCCTCGCCTTCGATCCTTCCAATAAACCCACATTCGTCCTCTCACAAACATATTGTGCTACTCCTCACTGCAACTATGCCGTATGCTACGGAATCCGTATCCTCCTTCCCATCTACCTCGAAGCCCTGTTAGCTAAGTGTAACGCCTGCTGGAAGAAAGTGGCCGATTCACAGGACAGTTTCGCTCTACCGCCAGAAGAGGATCCTCGATTTCAACCACCCCTAGACCCCAATTTGCCGAATGTTAGAGCAAGTGTAGAATGTTGGCTACCGGATCCTGGCAGATCCGCGTTATTTGAGGGATGGTCAATCATGGGACTGCGAGCGGAGAGGGTAAGATCATGATTCATTGTCGGAACGAACTAATCGTAAGCCTCCGACTGAGAAGAGATGGCTCACGGCTATGGGAGCAAAGTATACAGATATCGACATCGTTTCGCACCCCGTCTCTTCGGGCCAAGATGTGATTGACCGTCTTAAATCATGGTCAGAAGAAATAGATGCTAGCGTAGGCCGTTCAAAGGCGCTCATTGTCTGGTTCGGAAATCTCAAAGCGGAATTAGAGAAGAAAGGCGTGAAATTCAGTTCTATGATTGGGGAGGCAAGTCAAAAGTCAGTCGCCACGGGAAGGTACATGGATGATTGGACTGACGTGCAGGTTAGGCATATTTGTAGTTTCAGGAGTAATCTGTTGGGCCGCCGTCAAATGTGGTGGTGTTGAAGAGTATCTGGAGGCCTTTGGTGGTCCACGCCCAGAACATTTCCCCCGCAACGACCCAATTGTCACGACCAGAGAGCCCTCACCTGCTTCGATATCGGCTATTCGGGAAGCTTCTCCTGAACCATTGGCTCAACCTGCTACAGCAAGTCCGTCCCGTTCTTATCCTCCCGCTCGTCACAAACATGTGGAGGTGATCCCTTCGACATACCCTGAAGAATTGGAGACTGTAGCTTTTAAGACTGCTCAGGCCGGGAGGCCTCTCTTGGAGGACGTCGATACGTCTGTGAGCGCTTTAAGTCAACCAGCCAAAAAGGTGGGTGTTCTCTTTCCCTTGCTGACTATCGTACTCTGCCGTGCTGAGGAACAGCCACTGAAACGCCGAGCCGGACGTGTAGCTGACCCCTTTCCTGCGCCGATCATAGAAGAATCGGTTCAACCCACTCAAAGTCAACTTCACATCTCACGAGATTCGCAGTCCTTCAATCCTCCAGCCTCAAGCCAACCCTCCATTCTAGCCCCGGAGACGGTCCTAGAGTCTAGAGTGAGTCAATTTCAATCAAGGTACAAGCATATCATGACTCAGTTACAGACACAAGGGAAAGCAAGTATCAGCTCCGGCACAACTCGCCTCAAACGGCGGGTCGGAACTCGGCCAGCACTGTCTTTCGACTTGCCTACGGAGACCGTAGAATCCGTAGCCAGACAGATTGAAGATGAAGAAACCGCCGCCGAAATCCGAGAGCTGTACGAACAGACCAAGGCTGAGAGTGTTCAACCTAGGCCTGTCAAGAGAGCTCGACTTGCTTCTGTCGAATCTCACATCTCCAACAGCAGGGAAAGCTCTGCTGAACCTTCAATCCGTCCACAACTTTCCCACGTCAACAAAGTCGTTCCATCCATCGCTGAAGAACCGGAGTCTGAAGAAATTGAGGAGATCGAGGATGACTTTATTCAAAGGACTCTGCGTAAGGCCGCAGAGGCCAAAAAGTCTGGACGTTCGCAAGCTTCAGGACCTTCGATTAAATCCATCACTTCTGGACGGAAAGATACTTCACGTATCAAAGAACCAGAGTCTGCCGAACCACTCGAACCCAAAAAGCCTGCTGGATTACCGGTAAATCAACCTAAAGATAGTCAAATCGCGAAGGATCCCGCTTTCTTATCAGCCATCTCAGATGCGACCAAAACCAAGAAGGCAGTAGATGAGCTAGACATGGAGTTTAATCAGTTGCGGATACCCAAAAGAGGTGGAGAACCTGGGAGCACGATTGTCAAGACTAATGTATGGAATGCGGATCATCCGGACTGGAATATCGTCAATGACTTCGACGACGATATGAGGGGCAATTTCATTCAGATCATCAAGACGGATCTGTTTCGTAAAGATCAGAAGAGGGTGCCTGAGGTGGTGGATGATGGACGGCCAAACTTCAAGAAGTTCAAAAAGGTCAGTTGATAGCTCCAAATGTCTTAAGCTGATGAGAGCAGAAAAACATCGTTAGAAGGGACCCACTGCCGTTGATCTTGGCCGGACCTACTTTGGAAGATGCAGAAATGGGAGACCGTGAGTTTCGCCGTTCCTCACATTCCTGAAGTTTGGACTGATCTCTAGCATATTGGCCCACACAGCGTGCCAATGGCAAAGGAAGAAAAGCCACTCAAGTACACGATTCGGATGAAGAGGAAGATATGCCCTTACTCCCATCGACCCGTCGGGCCGTACTTGTCGATAATGACGACGATGACATGCCTCCACCTTCCCGCACTCAGAGAGGTCGTAAGAAAGACCAATCCACCGTCCCGGACACCCAGCAGGGTACAGTCACACAGTCATCTCGGAAGACCAGAGCGGGAAGTATCCTGTCCGAGGCTTCTACCACAGATACAAGATCCACCGCCACTGCAAAGACACGTAAACCCCCCGCTCGAGCTGCTCCGACCAGAGGGTTGGCCAAACGACAGCCGATAGTGTTGGAAGATTCGGATGATGATGGACCTTCAACCCTACGATCCAATTCAAGAAGTAGGAACGGGATGAATGGGACAGATACGAATGAGGCGGATGCTCAGTTGTGGACGGCACCAAGAAGTAGGAGTACGAGAAGTTCTGGACCTACTACTGCCACATTGGGACGGAGAAAGTTGTTGGTCGTCGATGATGACGATGATGAGCTGGTGAGCCCGAGTTCTTGATATGAAGGCCTGGGATAATGACTGACTACGCAGGTGTTCAGAGGGCTCAAGAAGAGGAGGGCAAAATAGGATTGAACATGCATCTATTGGTACATGCTGCATGCTGCATGCTGCTAGCCTGCTAAGTATTGGTGCTGGGTTCGCTTGGACAGGTGGCAAAAGTGCCACACTCATCCGGATGGAATTTTCCGGTCATTTGAGTTGAAAGATTCGGTGTTGAGAAAAAAGTTGCTCAACCTCTCCTCATCTTTTGCTCTCTCTTCTTCATCTGCATTTTGCACCATCACAATCATGGCTCCTACGCTCACTGGATTCCCAGGTGAGTCATTGTCCTCCTGACCTCTGCTCGTCATGTTGTGGTTAAAAATGATATTCCGACAGCATCTTCAACTTTCACTTCCTTTGGCTCGGACCTCATCTTCCCTTTCTTCACAATCCTCTCTGGTTGATGAAATCATCATGCACTACCGATGCTGACTAGTCAGGTAACTCCCGCGTCCGTCGTGTGCTCGCTGCTGCGGCCATGGCAGATGTAGAACTTGAACATGACAAATCTTTCACTTTCAAGTCAGACTGGCGCACTGAAGCTTTCCTTCGTGATCACCCCATGGGTTATCTGCCAGTGCTTGAAGATGGCGAATTGAAGCTTTCAGAATCTGCCGCCATCGCAGAGTACGGTATGTTGTCTTCATCTCTTCCTCCCCAGTACGTTTTCGTTGTGAAAACAAATTGTATCCCCTTCCTTTCCTGATGAGCTTTTTTTAGTTATCCCTGTCTAAATGACACGTGTCGAGAATAACCCGACGAGTGGTATCGTCTTAACTCTGATCATTCATCCACCCACTTAAATATGTCATCCAAATGAAAAGTAGAACACTAAAATTTTAGTCGCCAGTTTAGGTGCCAACCAGACTATCCTTCCCGCCGACCCTAAACAGAGAGCTTTGGTCAAACAGTGGATGTGCACAGCCGACCAGGAGGTAAGATACAATCATCATGAGTCCAACCAGAACGCTGATTATCAAAAGATTATGATTCCTACCGCCCTTACTGGTTATATTTTCAACAACACAGTCCCCTACTCGAAAGCAGTGAGTGTCTATTCGATCACCTCAGCTGAAGATCGAGATTGACAAGCAGACATTCAACGGTTTGATGGAACGTTTGTGGAAACGTCTCAATTCTATCGAGGCTTACATGCTACATCGTACTTTCCTCGTGGGCGAACGTTTGACATTGGCCGACATCACCATCGTCACTTCTCTGACCAACCTTTTCACCAGCTCCATCTTTGATGCTTCCTCTCGTGCCAAGGTCCCCAACCTTGTTCGATTGGTAGAAACGTGAGTTGTACGATCAAGACGTTTTGATCATATCCTAACGTTGCAGCGTCATTAGACACCCCAAACTCGCACTCATCTTTGATAACGGAAACCCTCAATGGACCGAAGTCTGCCCACCTTACCAAGCTCCTGCCAAAGAGAAGCCCGCCGCTGCTGAGAAGGCACCAAAAGCTGAGGCTGCTCCCAAAGCACCCAAAGCGCCTAAAAAGAAGGAAGAAGAGGAAGAAGAGGAAGAAGATCTTGTGCCCGCCGAACCCAAGGCCAAAAACCCTCTGGATGACTTGCCCAAGTCTGCGTTCAATCTCGAAGAGTGGAAGAGACAGTATTCCAACTTGGACACCCGCAAAGAAGCTCTTCCTTGGTTCTACGAGAAGTGAGTCTCATCCGCACTTTCATCATGATCATCGTTATGAACATCTCTATCTTCCTTGTCGTGTGGTGTGGCTGACGAATAGATTCGACAAGGAGGGTTTCTCCATCTGGCGTGTCGACTTCAAGTACAACGATGAACTCACTCAAACGTTCATGTCTAACAATCTGGTCAGTCTGTGGCACATGTCTAATCAGAAGCTAACGGTACAGATCGGAGGGTTCTTTAACCGTCTTGAAGCTTCACGGAAATACCTCTTTGGATCAATGGGTGTGTTAGGCAAGACCAACGATTCCATCGTCACCGGCACCGTCATCTGTCGTGGACCCGACTACAAACCGGTCATGGATGTCGCACCGGACTGGGAGTCTTACGAGTACAAGAAGATTGACTTGGAGAACCCAGAGGACAAGGCGTTCTTCGAAGCTGCCTTGGCGTGGGATTTGGAGATCGACGGCAAAGCCTGGGTGGATGGTAAGAACTTCAAATAGATGAGGGTGGGTGATGAAGGTGTGTTGATGAAGGTGTGTATATCTGATGTTATCATGATGCCCGCTGCTATCCACTGATTCATTCAGCTCGGTCAATTGGATGTATCCTAACAGCCAGCGGATTGCGGATGGTTATCATCATGATCATACAGTCTCATCACCCGGATCTGATCATCCATCTCTATTGTTTTCTTCTTCTACCTTGATGACTACTTCACTGATCACTGAACGCATGTCACAGTTGCTGAGGGTCTGACAGCAACAGGAGCCAGCAATGAGCAGGAGGCTCACGGGTCTGCTTCGAATTGCATAATGGCGCTGGGAGATGTCATCAGCAACAGGACGGATGAAATTGTTGGAAAGACTCACTTGTCGTTGTAAGATACTTTCCAATTTGAAACCCTCAGTCCTGGGCGAGTGAGGAAATCCCGACTCATGTCTCTAGTCGTGATTAACCCCCTCACAGGTCCTTTCCTGTCTTATGAGCCTCAACCTGTTCCTCTGTCTTACCCTGGTACCACACTCATAATATGAGGGATGTGCAAAAATAGTTAGGTTCTGCCAAGATATCTCCAGGTAAAAAGACAACTCACACAAAAGCAATTGATAGGCTAGGCCACTCGGTTTCAATTTCTTCTTCCGTCTCACTCAAACAATACTCCAAAGTTCGTACCTGAAGGTTGTCAAGACTATCAAGTACCGTCCTGCTTATATCCGGTTGTACCTGGGGACGGCACATGACAAATGTGAAATCCTCCATGTACCATTCCGGAACTGACTTTTTCTTCCTGGATGGATCATTTCCGATTGTGAGACTTTTCATATTCATTGCCAAGTGATCATGCTCAAGACCATGGGTTACTTGAGTATTAAATGGAAAGTCGATTTCACTCTCTGGTGGAGTGGCTATAGGGGTGGAAGAAGCAACACTGGAGCTTTCTCCCCATGTTCCATTGTCTGTTACAGTATGTCTTGACAATTCATCCTGTTCCTTGATGAAGTAATCTTCACCAGAAGGTGTACTTCGCAAACCCCTAGATATTGACATACCATTGGCCCTGTCAATTGGAGTGAAAGTTGATGCCTGTGTCTTTGACCCTGACGGTGTGGATGGACTCTGGGTCAAGAGTTCACGATTCATTATGAATGTTGATAGGACCTTGTATGGGACGAACTCGACTTTGAATATCTGTATTTTCCGTAAGGAGATGATCTTAGTCAGGTGAAGATGGGCGGTTGGGTGGTTGGGTGGTTGGGTGAAAGAGTAAGTGATTGCTGATTATAATCAAGAGTGAGCATGTGAGAACGTAAGCGTTTGTACCGAGTTGAAACGTCGGAGTAGAACATCTAAAACGATCTAGTCCTCTCCTATCAATGGTGGACTTGTCCGTCCTTACAAAACAAAAGACAATGAGACATGAAGCAATTAAGTAGGTGAAGAAAAGAGTGATAAGATTCGTGATTTCTCGTCATCCCTTCCTCTGTACATCTATACATTGATTTATGCTCATTTACACATCAGATATATTGAGTCTGGAGTCTTGAAAATAATGACACATCTCAAAGAATTGTCACTCACTATAGACAAGGGAAGAAATTCATTTGTTGAGATAAACAATCGAGTACTGGTTGTATGTTTAAGAATAAAAGTATGTAAGTATTATATCCTGAAGGACCATAGGCTACCATCCCATTCCTGGTCAAAACAATCTGAGGGAAGAGTGACTGGATCTCTGGAAATCGATTCTCCATCAACACGAGTAAAGTTGACAGAACTGACGATCAACACAGGCTCAACAAATCGATCAGGATTCGATTGACGATAGGTCTGCAAGAGAAAAGTAGAGGTCGAAAACCAATTTGGATTGATTATGAGTTCGGTTTGGAATGGTAGGAAGAGAAGTACAAACTCACTTCGGAGACCATCGTGCTTCCCAATTAGTCACTGTCCGTCCGCGTCGTTCAGCAGCTTGTTCCCCCCTTTGTGTAGTAGTAAGATAGGGACCTTTTTCATCTATACTGTTTTATCAGACCAGTCTCTTATTCCGCAAGTCATATACTCTGTTTGTCAAGCATTCCATTCCTACGATCTATTACCGATCACCCTTCTTCGGCAAGAATAATGAAATTCTGATCATTCTCTGTACATATAAGAGCTGGTCCGGGGGCGCGAGGGAGACATGATGAACGTGATCTTGGTTTCTGAGGAGATGAAGGATTCAGAATAACTGTGTCCCGAGGGACTAAAGAAATCACTTACACGACGCTGACCTGATGAGTGAAATCACGGGTGAAATCATGGGTGAAATCACCGTCCCCCTTATATACCACTCTTTCATACTCCAAAGAATCTCGGAGTACCCTTTGAATCCTTCTCTCCTCACGAGGCTGGTCAAAAAAAGTCAATAAATCTTGAGTAGCTACATCAACTTCTTTAGTCTCTTCCTCCTCTGCATCTGAGATTTTCTCGTTGGACACGTTTCCCGCTAATTCGGAGGTGTAAGAATTGACATTGGGGTTTGCCGACATTGGAGGTCGTACAGATTCGAAGACCGTAGACTCTGGTACGGATGTCCTATTTGTTAAGGTAGAGGGGTCTTCGTGAACGGTGTCAGCAGTGAGACAGTCATCCGTTTGTCCTGGGTAATGTACTCCTTTGGTTGGAATGGATGACGAAGATGAAAGAGTCTCGTTTTTGAAATTATGACTCTGCACTGGGGACATGTTGTTTGGTCTTGTCTTGATGTCACTTACTGGTAATTCCTTGGGAGAAAGATTAAATGTCGATAAGTTACTGGTGATTTGACTAGCACGGAATAACGGGGATTGCGGTAGTGATTGCTGAGAGATGTAATGGGGAACAGATGATCGGTTGGGTCTATAAATGGTAAAGAGGGCTTTGATATGTACTTAACTTGACATGTGTTATGTTACGTCACCCCTGTTTGATAAAGGATTGATGATTTAGATCAAACAGTTTTGTGACTAAAACTCGTTTAGTTGTCAACAGAAAGGACGTCACCTTTCTCAGGTCGCATGTCACGATATAAGGGAGCGTATCTTGCCTGTCACTATCACAAGTCTCTCCGAACCGGGTTTCACGAAAGAAGAACTCACGTGTTCTCACGACGGGCTCGGGGGTCCGATGCCGTATATGAGCTAATACACCTTGCACCAATATATTCCGTGTGACTTCCTGAATCAAGATAACAATAGTCTCGTGCATGAATCATGTCGTACCCCTCACTCCACGTTACGTCGACACACATCTCCTCCCACTTGATGTACCTACTAAAACAGAAACTCACACTCTACAATCATCAAAGACTCATTACAGTACCGTTTACAAGCTCAGTCGAGGCTGTGAGGAGCTCGAACCGGGTTGAGAAGGGGAAGATTTCAAAGTCTGTTGTTGCTGCGCTGCAGTATGTTGCGAAACTTGCGGTGATTGTTGTCGTCCTGTAGGGATAGAGCCAGACGTGGGAGTCCCGATGGGTATGCCGGGGGTGGGAGGTGCTCCAGTGGCTGGAGCGGACGAGACTGCCGCCGGTGTGGGATAGGCAGCGATACCGGGATATAGGGGCGCTTGTGGTATGGCGTACGGTGCTGTATGATAAGGGGCGAATTGACCGTTTCCACCTCTTGCCATATCCAGTTCTCGTCGTGTTCTCTCTATCTCTCTTATCAGTTCCGCGTTGTGATTCTTCATATTTGTGACATGATCGATGGCTACGTACTCAGCCGTACTCGTCGTGGTTGGAATAGAAATTGACTCACCTTTGGAAAGAATCTCCCACTTGCTGGATTTTGACCCTCGTTCGGAAGGAAGTAGATCTCTCAACTCGTCAAACAGCTCTTTCATTTCTTTTCGTCTCTTGCGCTCCGCAATCTTATGACTAACTCGCAACTCTGGTGTCCGAGCGAAAGGCTGTGAACCCGAAGGCTTGCCGTCAGAAGCTTTGAGACCGGTGCTTGACTCTCCAGCTGTGACATACTTGAAAGGGTCGGCTCCTTGTTCAACAGCTGCGTTCAATGTCTCCAAGGCAGAGTCGTCAAATTTCATGACCGAACCATCTTGGTCGTCTGCACTCGACCGCACAGACGAGAAGGCGGGATCCGTGACTAGACGGTCGTGTGACGCGAGTGCGTGTTGTCCGTTCGGGTCCGTCATCTTGGCTGGAGGACGAGAGTTTGATTGATAGGATTTCCCGCAAGTGTTTGGAGAGAAGAGCTTGGAGGAAACTTCAAGGGGCTCGTATTGTCTAGGGTTTTGAGAGAAAAATTATTCAACAAATAGAGCCCTGACTTCAAGGCTCTCGGTCTTTATGAAATGATATGTGGCGAGCTTCTGAGTCGTCGTCGGCGATGGGGACGTCCACGTGGTTGTGTAAAGATGGTCGTAGTTGATGGGGTTCGTGATGTGAAATGCGGGGCTCCAGTATTAACCTTCTAGGCTCACTTCTTTGCATGTCTTTCTGAAAGGGTCAGCTGCTTCTGGCGGGCAAGAGAGATCCTCACTTGAGAAGAGTCTATGGGCTCATTGACTCGCTAGTGGGAGCGAGAGACGCGGGAGCCGCCACCGTAGAAACGCTATGATTTTCGAAATGGCTGCGGTTGTTGACGATGTCGTAGTGGTAAAAGACTAGGAGCGACTGAACTAAAAGGTTGGATAGATGATAGGTCAGTTCGATGATTAGAGATTTTCAGATGCGGAGGTCGAAGAGATGAGTGAAGAAGCCTATTGAAAGTGAGCTGGGACTTCGACACGACTGGCAGTAAGAAATAGGGGGATGTTTGGAGGAAACGGGCCTCACTGTGTGTGCCTGTGAAGCTAGATGAAAACGACAAGGTGGGAGTCTGTGCAATCACGGTGGGGGTATATCTCAGGGGAAGCTCTGAAGCTACGAGCTGATGGTGGAGTTGCAAAGTTGAACAAAACGAGTGAGGGCGAAAAGGAAGAAGATGAGGAAGGGGGTGGGGGATGAAGCATCGACGTGACACGAGGTTGCCGCATGGCGAGGAAGAGATCGCCGCCTCGTGCTCGCAGCCCGTATGAAACGCCGATATCGCCGACGAGACGTGTGAGCACGAGAACAAGGTGGTCACTTAGTTTGAGAAGCTTTTAATGACATACATAGTCGGATGTTTCGAGTATCGAGGAGCATACAATAGAGTACAGGCAATACTCGGAGGGTAGAATCATGACTTCCACCCAATGAGCATTTATCTGTACAAGAGTAGTAATGACATGCCGCAAGTAGCCAGCCAGCAGCCAGGCTCGTCTCCTCCAGGCCACTGTCATGACTAGTCCTGACAGAGGGCTATGATGTGCTGCATGATCAAAGCCACTACCCCGCCAGCCGCCAATGTTGTCCTAAAAGAGGCGTACACAGGCGTCTGGACGTTATGCTGCATGCTGCTTTATTTGATGTGCGTTCGTTCACCATGCACCATCGCCGCGGGAATTGCTGGAGAAAAGCGATAAAATGATTTTGGAAATTCACCTGGATCTCCTGTGTCTCTCTCTGTGATAGCCAAAGATCATAGAAGATACACCATCTGTCGGATCGCACTCTTCCAAGCGCCGGCACGATGCACCTCTTCAACATCACTCTACAACCCCCTACCAATGTCACCCTGGCTGCCGTTGGATCCTTCTCTGGGACCAAGGGTCAGGAGATATTAGTAGTTCGGGGAGGGACGAGGTTGGAGATCCTCAAGCTCAATACAAGTACGGGGCAGCGTAAGTGGCTTTCTCTTCACCATGGTGTCTTAGCTGACAGGGGCAGTGGATACGATATGTACTGCCGAAGTCAGTCCTCGATCAGCTCTATGAACTTTGACAGACACTTACTCGCAGGCGTTTGGGACTGTCCGGAGTGTCGCTGGGTTCAGATTAGCAGGAATGACCAAGGGTGAGTGCAGATGTCGGCTCAAGCATGAACGGAGCTGACAATGGTCAGACTATATCTTATTGTCATCTGACTCTGGTAGAATGTCAATCATAGAGTTTGTTGTGACGCCTACACCACACTTCGAGTCATTATACCAAGAGGTGTTCGGGAAGTCTGGGAGCAGGTGAGTCCATCCCATGGCCCTGTATGCGTAGCTGACCCGAAAGACGAGTGGTACCTGGACAGTTTCTTGCTGTAGACCCTAAGGGTCGGAGCTGTATGTTCGCTGCGTGAGTCCCCATACACCGTGTTTGAATTCCGCTGATGAAGTAGAATTGAGAAGTGCGTGTATGTTTGACAGCCGTGCGGTCACTGATTACTCTTAGGTCGAAACTAGTATATGTGCTGAATAGAAACTCCGAGGGCAAGCTCTTTCCGTCATCACCTCTGGAAGCACATAAGAACCATGCCCTTATCACTCATGTGATAGGTGTGGACCAGGTGAGCACACGCGACAGAAAGCACTGAGCGGATGAACTGACTTTCAAGGGCTATGACAACCCCCTGTATGCCGCGTTGGAGGTGGATTACTCTGAATCAGATGAAGATCCAACAGGGGCTGCATTTGAGGCAGCGGAGAAGGTGAGTCATCTCATTTAGAACCGCTGAGCAGGTCTTATCAGACAGCATTTGGTATTTTACGAGTTGGATCTAGGATTGAATCATGTCGTCCGGAAATGGAGCGAACCCACTGATCGGAGAGCAAATCTCCTTGTCCAAGGTGGGTGCCATAGCGTATTCTGTGACTTTCAGCTGAGACAGCCAGTACCAGGAGGGCAGAACGCGACGTCTGACCGATTCGAGGGACCCTCAGGAGTGTTAGTCTGCTGTGAGGATCATGTCATTTGGAAACATATGGATGCGGAAGCACATCGGGTACCCATACCACGACGAAGAAATCCATTGGCCCAACGTGGAGAAATCAGTCGAGGGATGATCATCGTCTCTGCTGTCATGCACAAAATCCGAGTGAGTTTGTCATTTACCAAGCGGCTGTCGACTAACAACTTAGGGGGCCTTCTTTTTTCTTCTACAGAACGAAGACGGGGACTTGTACAAATTATGGATTGATCACCAAGGGGAAGACGTCGTTGCTGTCAAGATCAAATACTTCGATACCGTGCCGGTGTCGAATAGCTTGTGTATTCTGAAAAGCGGATACCTCTTCGCTGCTAGCGAGTTCGGTGATCAGTAAATTCGGTCTGATCCATTTTCGATGCTGCTGACATTCAGAAATCTGTACCAATTTCAAAATCTTGCCGAAGATGACGACGAGCAAGAATGGTCCTCGACCGATTATCCTGATAACGGGAATACCACTGGTGCTTTGCCATACGCATTCTTCAACCCCAGACCTCTCCAAAATCTCCTACTTGTTGACACACTTTCCTCCCTCGATCCCATTCTTGATGCCCAAGTGGTGAATCTTCTAGGCCAGAGTTCAGATACTCCCCAAATATACGCCGCATGTGGCCGAGGACCAAGAAGCACTTTCCGAACGCTGAAGCATGGGTTGGAGATACAGCAAATTGTCGCCTCACCTCTACCTGGTGTCCCAAATGCTGTATGGACCTTGAAATTGACAGAGGAAGGTGAGCAGGATCCACCAGTCCCACACATACTTGGCTGCTGACATATGTAGACGAATTCGATTCATATATCGTGCTCTCATTCCCCAATGGTACCCTTGTTCTATCAATCGGTGAGACTATCGAAGAAGTCAACGATACAGGCTTCTTATCATCTGGGCCTACGTTAGCCGTACAACAACTGGGGGATGCAGGATTATTGCAGGTCCACCCATATGGTCTGCGGCATATCCGGGCTGCCGATAGAGTTGACGAATGGGCTTGTCCACCGGGATCAGCCATAACCGCCGCTACCACCAACAAGCGACAAGTGGTTATTGCGTTGTCGACAGCCGAGTTGGTGTATTTTGAACTGGACCCCGAGGGATCACTGAGCGAGTATCAAGATAAGAAGAGTCTGCCCGGCAACGCGACGTGTGTCAGTATCGCCGAGGTGCCGGAGGGGCGCAGACGAACACCATTCCTTGTGAGTTCCTTCAAAAATCTGTCATATCACTAGTACTGACGATCAGGCGGTTGGTTGTGACAACCAGACTGTCCATGTCATCTCCTTGGAGCCAGAGAGCACTCTAACCACTCTCAGTTTGCAAGTCAGTCTACCTTCCTCGCCCTTGTCATCGTCAATGCTGACATGCAGGCCTTGACGGCTCCGCCAGCGTCCATTTGCCTTGCTGAGATATTCGACACCTCTATCGACAAAAACCGAGCCACGATGTTCCTCAACATAGGCTTGATGAACGGTGTACTTCTTCGTACTGTAGTCGATCCAGTTGAAGGATCTCTATCAGATACTCGTCTTCGGTTCCTCGGTGCCAAACCCCCAAAACTCGTTCGATCGTCTATTCACGGCTCGCCATCGGTCATGGCGTTCTCGAGCAGAGCATGGTTATTATACACATATCAGGACATGCTGCAAACCCAGCCATTGATATATGACGCATTGGAGTATGCCTCAACATTATCAGCCGCCATGTGCCCCGAAGGTCTCATAGGGATATCGGGCAACACTCTAAGGTCAGTTCCACCTCTCACATCATCGCAATAAGTCTGACTTTGTAGAATCTTTACAATTCCGAGATTAGGAGAAAAGTTAAAACAAGACTCCATGTCCCTCACCTACACCCCTAGAAAGTTCATCAGCCATCCTTTCAGTACGATATTCTATATGATAGAATCGGATCATCGTGTACTCGGACCAAAAGCTATACAACGTATAGTTTCGCAGAAAAAAGCAGCAGGTGATCGCGTGGATGGATCAATCCTCGAATTACCGCCGTCAGAATTTGGTAGACCTCGAGCAGGTCCAGGGCATTGGGCATCGCTCATTCGGATTCTAGACCCTTTGACGGTGAGTTTATGAGGGCTCTTCTTGACTTGTCGCTGACTGTGTAGAACCAAACAGTATCGACGATAGAGTTGGACGAGGATGAAGCTGCCTTTTCCCTGACAATCGCTTACTTTGAGAATATGGCGGGAGAGCCAAGTCTCGTGGTGGGGACGGCGGTGAAGACTACCTTAACACCTCGGGGATGTAAGGAAGGATGGTTGAGGGTTTACGCTATCAAAGAGAATGGTCGGACGTTGGAGTTCATGCACAAGGTGAGTAATTGTCTTTTCTTATGTCCCGTGCATTTGAATCTTTGTCCTCTTGCACCACTGTTCAGCATGGTCTGAATACACTTGGGAACGATCTCGGTATGGGGTATCAGATCACGTCGAGGGGTAGAGCTGACGGAGTAGACAAAATTGGACGAAATACCACTGTGTGTAGCTGGATTCCAGGGCTACCTTCTGGTTGGAGCCGGGAAGTCATTGAGACTTTACGAGGCTGGTAAGAAAGCATTACTGAGGAAGTGTGAAAATAACGTGAGTGCTAATGTCCCCCTCCATTCTTAGCCCTTTCGTCGATCCCTTTCGGTCGTCAACCCATACCTGTCTCTTCAGCGGGACGTCTTCGCAGAAAGTCCAACAGGCCGTGGAGCTAATCCTCCTCAGAGTTTTCCCACTGTGATAGCGACCATCAACGTCATTGGTGCTCGTATCATCGTCGGAGATATGCAAGAATCGACTTTTTTCTGCGTCTACCGTTCCATCCCCACACGTCAACTGCTGGTATTCGGAGACGACACCCAACCTCGGTTCCTGACTTGCGTCACCAACGTCGACTATGACACTGTCGCCTGTGGGGACAAATTCGGAAACGTGTTTGTCAATCGGATGGATCAGGCTGTCAGCGAGAAGGTGGATGATGATCCTACAGGAGCGGGAATTCTACATGAGAAGGGGTTTTTGATGGGAGCAGCTCATAAGACGACTTTGATAGCTCATTATCAAGTGGGCAGTGTGGTGACTTCGTGAGTTGCCACGGCTTGATGTCCTATTCCTTAATCTCTTCGTCGTTTTGTCTTCCCCCCTACACTGCAGATCGTTCTCTTCTCACTATTGTGTTATAGTACATTCGTATAGCTGGTACTTCGATAGTCCACTTGATCTTCACGACGGTTATCAGATTGTGTCAGATGGTGGAAGTTGGTATTGAGTGATACAAAGACGAAGCTGACGGACAGGTTGACAAAAGTTTCTTTAGTACCTGGGGGAAGAGACGTGTTGGTGTATACCACGATATCAGGAGCTGTGGGCGCTCTCGTCCCCTTCATCTCGATGGACGACGTGGAGTTTATGACGACTTTGGAAATGGTAAGTTTGCTTCTTACTCTCTTCCTCTTTTCTCCAGCTTCCGGGGACACACAAAAACACACTGTCCGTGATACGGCGCAGCCTACCAAAACGTCTTCCCCCCAACATCACTTTCGACCCGAAGCTGATGAACAGCACATGCGTTCTCAGAACATATCTCTGGTCGGAAGAGATCATCTTGCCTACCGAGGTTATTACGCCCCCGTCATGGGAGTGGTAGACGGAGATCTGTGCGACGCATACAGTTCATTACCATACACCAAACAGTCTTCCATCGCCAACGAACTCGATAGGAGCGTGGGGGATGTGTTGAAGAAATTGGAACAGATGAGGACTAGTAGTGCGTTCTAAGGAGGGGGGGAGAGGTTATCTGAGGCAAACTGTACAAGCTGGTGGTATGCATGCTGTCGCAAGCAACGTCGTTTCCAATGTACACTGCTCGGTCGGCTTTGATAGGTTATTGACATGTGACATAAATACAAGTCAACCTAATTCACTTTGACTTTCGACACAAGACGTCGGCGAGTCATGATGATTTTGTACACGAGCCATGTCCAGCTCAACCATATGACCAAGGTAGTAATTAGTGTTATTGCTACTCTGTCTTGTGGTCTGCCCGTGGGTAAAACAACAAAGATCGGATCTAGGTGTATTTCCAGATGTTCAAGTATATCTGTGTATCAGTTTGAGTTTCTTCATAAAATAGTAGATTCATGTAGAGAGCAACAAAATCCACTCACTCGATTCTTTGGGACAAATCCACTCTACCGAAACATGTTTAGGATCTGTAAACAATTGCACAACTTTCTTCCCCTCCTCACTTGGTTCAAGATACCTAGCATGAAGTGGGATATCCAGAAGTTGTTTCCTAGCCCCTGAGATCCGTAATTCCAATCCCAACATCGTCAGAGGTATGGAGGGGTTGATGTCGACATGATTTTGATGGGTGGGAAGAATAGGAAGAGAGAATATAGTCGGTCTTTCAATATCCACTACTTGAGGATTCAGACTCCATCCCACGGAATTTGTCGATTGAGGAGGGGAAGGTGAAGAAGAGGATGGATAGCCCCATAGGTCTGATAATTCCGAAGGATCAACAAAGATCTCATCGGGGAACAAGAGGGAAAGTTGGAGATCACATGAGCTGTGAGGTGGTTTGGGGGGTGTGATGAGAAGGTGAGGGTGGAATGTGGGCGATGGGAGAAGGGTGATATTGAGGGGTGATGTCATGTTTTCTTGTGTAGTCTCGCTACATCCGCACTGATGAAAGAATGTTACTCCTGGGTTGAACGTAGGTTACGTTCTGGACAGATGTGACCGACATGGCTATGTTTGGGCGTGATGGGAACAAGTCGATAGGCCTGCTCGCTTAGAGGGGGCGAGCCGGACAAAGTCGGAAGTGGGAGAGGGAGAGAGCGTATGACGACATTCTCTGCTCACCTTTTCTTACTTACACCTAATCTTTCTTTCTTTCTTCCTTCCCTTTCAGTCGGCGACTGCAACATGAAGGTGTGTGCTCTTATCAATCTATACCAGTTCCTTATTACCCATACTCAACCAATCTCATCATCCTCATCTTATTCATCCTTCCCATGCCCCTTCCTGAATTTTCTCCTTACTATCCCTTATCAACTTTTCAAAAACAATCCGATCGACAAATCCTTATCGAACCCCTATGCCAGACTGTCGCATCGATTTCAAACTATTATGCATACTGATGACAGATCCTCACTCCAGAAGATGCTCAAGCTTATTCACAAGCAACAATATCCGGTGGAATAAAAGGTTCTCTACTCGGTGTTTCTTTATGGGTCCCACTACATTACACCCTTTTACGTCGATCTGTCCAATATCGTGCTCTTCCCTTACCATTAAAAGCTTTCGGAGCTGTGGTGGTGGTTTTACCATGTATCAGTATAACTGCTGAGAAAGCTGGAGAAGCTTATGAGAGAAGTCAATGGACTGGAATTGGGAAAAGGGAATTAGATTCGAAAGCTCAGAGAGAAGAGGAAAGATGGGAGAGGATGTCTATTCAAGAGAAAGTTAAAGATTGGACAGGGAGACATAAATATGGTGTTATTGCTGGAGGGTGAGTAATATTTCATTTTCCTTCTAATTTACCCTTCACGAAGATTCAAGGATATTCATTTTATTGGCTCGTACTCAATTTGGTCACCAGTCTCGGTTCGAATTGTCTACATCATCAGAACATTATCCTCAAAAATCCTTGCTATTTCAGAATTCAGACATATCTTTTGATCTCACAATAGTCCATGTCCCATCGGGTTCAATTGAAGATGAAGGTCATCTGATTGGTCATCGTTCGTCTCGTTTGATGAACTCGATGAAGTGGTGCGAGATAATGTGAAACTCATCAACAAGGATAACGCTGATGATCAGTTGGGCAGCTTCCATGGGATTGGCATTTGGTATCGTAGCTCGATCACCTATGACCTTTTCACAAAAGGTAAGTTGTTTCAGGCTCCTTTGCTACTTGCAACTAACTCTCAGCTCGTTCAGGCTCGTATGTGGGCTCAAGGTGAGTCATCTTCCTTCTAAAAATACATTTCGACGTGACGAAAGAAGGTTGACAGGACAGGTCTCACCGTCGCGGTTTTAGTAGGATCCGCCGTCGTCGCTGGAACTTCTACCGCAGAGGAAGAAGAAGTTGGACAGAGGGAAGATCATTCGTGGCGGGCTATACTCGGTGGGTGTTTATCGTCCATAGAACTACCCCCCTTCTGACTTGATCTGGCACCGTCCTCCTCTCAACTCCGGACCTTGTTCGTCTGCTTCATCGCTTGACTCGCATTTCTAACAGATTGCGGTGATGCTTTCAGATTTCTGATAGAGAAAGTTGAGAGGGAGATTCAGGAACACCGGCTGATGTGACAGAGGAAGAAGGTGTTCTCAAACCAGGAGAGAAAGACATTCCTCCCGTTCACCCAGCTCATCCTGTCCATCCCGCTGCACCTCACAAACCAGCCCCTGTCGCTGTTCACTAAGGGGGTGCTGCGCCTACGCCCTATGCACCTAGGACATTCAATAGACACTTCCTTGTCATCTACCACCCAATGTCTGCTTCATGTGATGCATGTCCGTGTCGCACTGTATCCTGGAGGTTTGCTAGACATCCGTCGTCAAGACCGGATCCAGCGGTGAATTCAAAGTTTCCGATCAAATTCCAACTGACATCACCATCACCTTTCATCTTTCACCTCCACTCCCCTCAACTTTCAACTCTCAACGACCATTACTCTATCCTTTCACCTCTCTGATCTCTGCCACCTTATGCAGTATGCCGCATCGATGACACTCATCAACTGAGACAGCAATAGATGAAGGACCAAGTAAATCCTTTCGATCGATCTCCAATATAGAAAGCCAGTCGTCAAGCGTCGTGCTTCGATGTAACGGGATCACAGGAAAGGTATCTTTTGACGCCCTGCTTTAGACCTGAGTATGATCAATCTCCTTTCCGAGCATGAACCCTTTATCCAAAGTATCGTGCTCAGGACCGTTTTTTTCACTCGAATTTGATCAATCTAACGTCTCTTTCCCACTTGAATTGCAAATTATCAAAATACAAGATCAAATCAAGAGAAAGGGTATATCTCAAAAGAAAGACCATCATAATATAATAGAAAACGAATCAAAGTCGTATTTTGCAGAAGAAGTGAACGAAAGTTGTACTGAAGAATATAAAAAGAAGGGAGGAACGATGCCTGGAGCTATAGTGATATTGAATGGATATCCAGCAGTGGGTAA
This sequence comes from Tremella mesenterica DSM 1558, assembly GCF_000271645.1. Classification (NCBI taxonomy): domain Eukaryota; kingdom Fungi; phylum Basidiomycota; class Tremellomycetes; order Tremellales; family Tremellaceae; genus Tremella; species Tremella mesenterica. The sequence goes on from NW_006711225.1 coordinate 4,454,619, forward strand.
AAGTACCGTGGCACAAGAATTGACGTGAGTTTTTCTTTTCTCTTTCCCCTTCCCCTTTGATTTGAAGTCTACTCTTGTTCCTATATCACATGTCAGGTTGATCCGGGTTTCACCTCTCCGACCAGTTCGTGTAGTTATTTTGGGCGGTGAAAGGTACATGAAGCCATCCACATTGTGAAGACTGCAGGGAAAATCATATCATAGGAAAGAATTTTAGTGTCAACTGTGGTATCATAGTCGGACGAGAAAGCTAGATGGATGATTGCAAGCTTGGAAGATTACCAGAAAATTCAGTAGGGCAGGTTTACCACACAGGAGGAGGGATCTTGGTGTAGAAGGAAAGACGAAGAGTTTCAAGGATTTATAAAGGACGGAAACTGATTAGAATAGAAAAATCCTACCAAATGCTAAGATTGTCGATATCCCTTTACTAGAAGAAATCGCTTGTGTTCTTGAGGGACCTGCGAGAGAAACATTGAAGAAATCTTTAGTAAGTTGTTTAAAATACTTTTCCCATTCCCCCTCTTCTCCCCTTTTTATCTCTTTATGACCTCATTTCCTGCTCTTGTAAACGACCCCACTGTACTCTCCCCTCGATTTTCTTAAGAAGCTCCCCTCAGCCCGTTCCTCCCCATACACTTTTCGATATAGATCTAATAAGCTGTCTATGTGTAACATTAGGTCTACCGAGAAATAACATTCATCGTTCAAAATCCCAATGATAATATCTCTCAGAAAGATGATAAGTTATAGAGATCATAAAAATGCTAAGGACAGCTCGAAACTCTTCTCATATCACTTCTCTCTTCCACTCCCACAAATACGATCTACTTGATCCCTTCTACATTCCTATCCATACCTTCCGATCGTCAACTCATCAATCTTTTCCCTTCATTATGTTCAGAAAAATCTTGGCCAGTCATACATCTCGTCTTATCATGTGAAACTCAAACCAACCTTTCTAGATTATCTACTTCTCTTTCACATAAACCACATGATCCCACTCAAAATGGAAAACAATCTTCTTCACATGATCTCACACAAAATGGGAATGGAAGTGGGAATCAAAGTAAACATGGAAGATGGGAAATGAACGAGAATTCTTTAATGGAGTTAAGGATGGAAGATGAGATTTGTCATTTGATTAATTTACGTGGGAAACCTAAAGGTTTAAGTGGAGAATATGAAATTGATACTACTACTTTGGGACCTAAAGAAGTAAGTGGGATGGTAGCTGAATACGTCATGGACTGTTTGAGGAGATCAGGATGGTATGTTCAATTGAAAAGACGTTGATCATCGGTTTATGTTTTCCTTTTCCACGGTGACTGGTCGGAGTTGGGAGATGACATCGGGATGATAAAGGTCTGTTGAAAAATAGTCCTTGGGATGCACTAGCGTGGGGTTTAGATTCGATATACAGATATACAGTATGATTCTTGTCAATCCGAAGGAAATGATTCTACAGGAATTTGAAACAAAGCGGACGAAAAAATGTGAGAGTCATACTAGAACCATTCCCATGCACATGCTCATTGCATAAATATTGATAGTTTCAACTGACGACTTCTACGATACTTATCATCCCACCATCCTCCCTCTTGCTGGTTGATTAGACTTGCGCACCCCCATCACCCTCCTTACCCCACCTCACCTTCCCTTCATCCGATTGATCACACCAGGTGGTCTTCCACCTCGACCCTGCCATCCTCCGACGGCATACGGACTGGGTGCTCCTCTCCCCCTTTTCTCCCTTCTATCCCGACGTCTATCAAACGTCGATCGCTGTGGACCGAAAGACGGCGGTAAGCCTGCCAACTCCAACTGAGTCTTAGGTTTGTACTTTGGTTCCCATCCGAACTTCGTTGGCTCGTCCACCTCACTTGGACTATCGGGCTGTGGAGGTGAAGATGAAGGTGCCTCAGGAGGTGAGGCGCCCAAGTGATTTGGAGGGAGATCTGGTCTGAGCGATTCCCGAGGTGATTGTAGAGGTTTAAGTGGAGAAGTAAAGGCATGTCCATTTGGCTCTTTCAGAGGTAGAGGTTTGAGGGGGGAACTGAGTGGATTTGGACCGCTAGATTGACGGAATTTGAATCCGTTTTGAGATGAACCGTTGAATTCTGATATTTTGCCGTTCACAAAAGTCGAATTTGGAAATTTGATCGACGCCGGGGTCGGTGGGATATTCCCTTCCACTCGGATATAACTCAAAAGATAGGCTTGTTTATCCCTCAACACTTCGTCTTGTCGTACGGCAGACATATCCTCGTCATCGGCATGATACCATTGGCCACTAGGACCACGGACGTAAGAGGTATAATGTCCAAAACGCAATTCGGCACCTCGATGACAGGTCACTCCGAAAAGTCGATATTTGGTGCCTTCAGACTATGCGTCAGCCACGACCAATCCCTATCGGCACCTCTCCTACAAAAGCACCGGCAGAGTGCACTGTCTGCTTTTTCAACGAGACATTGAGGGGAAGTATGAGGGCTTGATAGAAATGGAAGACTCACAGTAGGATCAACCATGAAGTTCGCAATGTCCAACCATTCCCCAAACTCGATAAAACCGCTATACTTCTCCGCATTTGCTTTATTGCCAAAAGAATTATAACGAACGTTGAACCGTTTCAAATGTAGAGTCAAGACAGGAGGAGCGTGGGATATTCTAAAACTCTTCTTGGCATCGGCCTTTCTCTTGCAACTACCCATCAGTATCTATGAGCATGAGATAGGAGAGGAAACACACTTTTCACAATTATACTTGTTCTCGCCTTCTAATTTGTCGTCCTTGCAGAATTCTCGTAACATTGATAGGACAGATGGCTTGCGATTGGGCGGGACATCAAGAGAGAGATCGAGAAATGTATCAAAGGTGTCGGAAGGGGTGGAACATCGGTCGCAAATGACGCGAGATCTGACTTGTCCTCCCCATAATTTATAGACCCAGGTGGAATTTTTTATTTTGGCAGGTAAATCCCTATGATCAACTAAATGTACGCTCAATTGCCAAGGATTTCTCATTCAAAATTTACAACATGATTATGATTTTGTCGATATCTGGGTACTAAAAGCAGTCGAAGGGGGTAACGTGTACGAAAAACTTGACTCACTTTGGTCTCCCCGCAAGAGCGGTAGCTTGAAGAGCATCCGTCACAAATCGAAAGAATTCATGAGCGTCTTCTTGTTTATGTTTGTTGAAACCTTTATGTATTTCTGATTGTTCAGTTGTCATTTCATTACATCGAGCTCCGCATGTCCGAGGGGCTTGGAGGGAGTATGAGAAAATTTTGTAAGGGCAAAGAGGGAAAAGGACGTACGACTGAGATGGTTATGTACCTCTTTAGGCATGTAAGATCCCTGTCTACTCCAATGTTCGTCTCCCGTTGTCCTCAGCGCGCATAGCATACACCAACCTTTGTTTCTCGCCGTCAAACCTGATAGTCAGTATTTGTACCACGCATTGTCTGAGATGCCTCTTTCACCCTGAACCAACCCTACTCATCGACGAGTAGACCTCTTTAAGTCGCGTCTCTCACAACCGGCCTCAAAGTTGGAACACGTCAAACTAGACCGTCGAGTGTATGAGCAGCAGGGACCGCATGATCACCGTGCAAACCAGCTTCCCATGGACAAGACATAATATGATAATCTGAGAGACACTCACAAGATTGGGACTGATGAGCACTCGCTATCCTGAGAAAAGGAGGTGTATGAAATAACACCTGTAAGGTAGCGTTGGCATAACATGCCTGAGAGGGGTTATAAAGCCCCGCTGCTCGCTTTTTCGTTCCTCTTAGAATTTCCGGCCAACTGAGATCCATCGTCCCCTTGAACAAATCATCACCTCTCTCTTTGCCTTTTCTCGAAGGAGACGCGTCGGGTCCTGAGACCGCGGCTCTTTCTTCTCTTTCTGGCACAGCTGAAGAATTTGAGCTTTGATGGTTCGGACGAGATGGCCCCGCTTCCCTTGAGGTATTGACAGTTGGAGGGGAGGAGGGACGCGTTGGAGAGATGGGAGCGAGAGCGACTTCGGTGGTCCCTCTGATCGAGCCAAAGCTTGATTTGGAGAAGGGGGGTCCGAAGACGGGTGGGTTGGACAGCATCTCTTTGAAGAGAGAAGAGTCGGAGGGAGGTGCTAAGACTGTCATATCGGTCGTGCATAGGACTCGGGAGGATGGTAGATGTTGGGGAAGAGGGGGGGGGGAGGGGAGTAAGAGGATGAAGACGAGACGCGCAACTGGGAGTGAAAAAAAAGTGAGAGCTCTCTCGATGGCTTCGATGGTTTGTGGCACTTTTTCGCTCTGCTACATGCTACATCATCCTGTCAGACGTATCATGACAATGCGCTCTTTGGTGTTTGTGTGGAGGCCGGGGAAGTGGAAGGCACGACAAGCAGACGTGATATACACTGTTATACATCTCTAATCCCATGTAGATCCAAAATCACAACCATACAATAGCTTCTACTCGCTCGCCAAGCTCCAAATCATGTTGGCGTTGAACACTCTTGACCGGTTCTTGTCGATAGAGACAGAGTGCACGTCGCTCTTGACATCGTTTCCTGGGTGTTAGACATGACGTGTCCACTCATGAAAGCATAAGACTTACTTATCAGCACCTTGCTGGCTCCACCGTTCTCTTTGGAAGGAAGCAATGAGAAGCCGGCGTCGGAGAACAGCTTCAGTCGGATACTGGAGGTCAATCAAAGTCCGTCGGATCTGGGCTCTCACGACTCTGATGTGCAATTTTTCATCAAGATTGACATATTCTGGGAGAGACATCAAAATGTTTCAATGACTAAGGGGCTGGCAATCGAAGTGCAATGCAGAAGCAAGCCAGAGTGAAGGACTCACATCTTCCCATCTACCCAATCATCCTCACCAATTTTGATATTCCCCACCGTTTCCTTCTCTGCTTTCCATTTACTCAACTCCGTCTCCTTCTTTGCTACACTGGCTTGTTCCTCGTTTAACTGTTTGACAGTGGCGTATTGCTGTTGTTCCAACGTCCGGACTTGGGCGTCGTGTTCGGCTGCTGAAGGTGCAGAGCTAGGTCGTTGTGCTGCTTGCTGAGCAGCGTTATATTGACGGCTCAAAGCTGTGAATGAGCTGGTGACTATTTGACTGTGTCTCTCAATCACTCGGTCAATCAAATTGAATACGGTCTAGAGATCGAGCAAGGAATGTGTAGGAAAAGGATGACCAACCTTTTAGATCTGTTCGTAGTTGATCGACCACCTGTGCTTGTTCGTTATCCTTGACACGGACGGCGGCCTCAGCGGCGGCTATATCCCCTAATTCCACATCGGGATTCAACATGGGGCCTACGTCTCTAACCACGTTTCTGCGGTGAGTAAAGGTACTTGTCATCTCGATTCTCCACCGGGAGCATCGACTTGTCCAGCTTTCTCAATGTCTAGTCCACATCTTCAAACCAGCAGGTAGCGTCCATCACAATGTTGAGTCTCAGAGTGTGAAAGGGCGAGAAATCCGACAACACCTCAGCTTCAATCACTACTTCTACTGATCGCCTGATGGATGTGTTGATAGGGAGCATGTGATAGCAATGATTCACCAGTGTCCTCATGGTATCGAGGAATATATTCTTGACGGTGAGGGGAAGGCGAGAAGCGAACCAATTGTCACTCACGCAAGTTGTTGCCATTGTTCATCCGAAACATCCTGCGATATACTCCTGTTACCCCGGGTATAGGACGTCTCGGGTGACGGTAGAAAGTCTGGTATAGCAGGTGAAGCCATGAGTGACATTTTGGTACTGAGATGAAGGAAAGAAAGAGTTTGAAAAAGCAGTCGCGTGTTGACGTGGCGCAAGTTCGCGCGTAGGGATAATCCCGACGGAACTCGAATTAATCCCGACGAAATTTTGCCACTTTCTCCCAAAATACGTCACTCAACCCGAGGATCCCTCCACTACTGACCCAAATACCTACGGAATGTCCCCAAATCCCCCCTGTATTGAATATGCATCCTACCGTGGCTTCTTGCATATCTATGGGTTGCCACACGTATTCTGAAGCCATTCATGCAGGCAGAACCTCCGAATTCGGAGTCCTTGGTTCTCTACAGCCATTTGGAGTTCAAATTCGGAAACGCCCCCGAAAGGATGTGTCCTTCAACCCTAGGCACTGTTTGGCGGTGATTGGGCAATCATTTTTCTCCTCTTCTTATTTCAATCATCTTCTTTCCATTGATTTAAGCATAATAGTAACTTACTGAATTAAGCTCACAAGCTTTATGTCTCAGAATAATCAAGCTGATCAACTCATTCTCAACGCTTTAAAGAGAAAGTCGCCTTTTCGTGGTCGACCTCCGAAAGTGTATGCTCCTAGTGCACAATCACCATCAACATGTCAGTGTCTCCTCTGAAGATTATCTCACCCCTTACTAACTATGTAGCCCGTCCTTCTCACCCTATTGAGCCTTCTTCTATCAACAGGACAGCTTCGGAGATCCAGTCAGTTTCGGTTTCGGTGCCCTGTGAGACATTCTCTTTTCCTCTTGGTTCATTGAAGCTTATGCTCAGTGAACAAACCGCCGCCCTTTCCTGAACCACCCCAGCTGAGCTCAAGAGGGGCTTCTTCTCCATCTCCTTGTCATAAAGTAGCTCAGCCCGATCTCCTTCCAACCCCCTCTGCCTCCCTGCCTGCTTCCGAAACGCGACTGGAATCGCATTTGGATTCGGTGGCCTGTGAGGCAGTTTCTTTTCCTCTGGGTTCATTGAAGCTTATGCTCAGTAAATCATTCACAGCAGCTTCCCAAATCGTCTCCTGGTCACAAGATACCCCTGTCCACGGCTGATTCCAGTGAGTACTTTTGGATCCCCTTTATGTATCAACTGACAGGAGAGTTGCATCAGGAGATACTCCTGCATCCTCCAACGGTATTGGTATTGTGACACCAGATTCGGTACCCTGGACAGAGCTGGTCATGGCCTCCCCCTCCGCTTCATTGTCTTCGGCCGTGCAAGCTTCAGCACCCAACTTATCCGCTGCCGTTCCGAAATGGTCTCCCTCTCAACCTCCGAATCCCATTTCGGTAGAAGATGAGATCATCACTGCTAGGCAAGAGGCGGCCGGGCGCTTCCGAATTGTCAATATCTCTTCCGAATCATACTCCGTACCACGTCCTGAGGCTCCACTCTTGGCACTCAAAGCTCCTCGCACCGACGCTAGTCTTGGGGTCAACATACGTGCTTTGGAAACCTTCTGTCGTTTACCGAATCCTGACCTGGTGGATGATGATCGCTATGAACAATTCGAGGTGGCTTTTCATCATATCCCGAAAGCGTTTGACTCTTTGGTCAGTGTTCTGTTTTGGAGAGTTACAACCGTTGATATATCAGCGTCAGGACTACCTCATTGAGACCCAGCATATATCCAAATGTGTTCAAGTGGAATGGTTGGATCCCCCTGGTTTATTACCCGCCGACATCAGGGGAAGACATGGCCTCTTCTTTGTCTCCGACAGTGCTGTCGCCGCATACCCGAATCGGACAGTGTTTCGGTCGATCTTCCGATGCAGTGGCAACTGTACCCAGATCCAGCCAACTTTGAACAGTGTCCACCACCATGTTGAGCCGAAAGCAAAGGATGAAACACAAACAACAGCCGAAGCTCACCCTCCAACTGCTGCCAGTGCACGATATTCCTCAAGAGCACGTTTAAAGTGTGATCTTTTTCTTGAGGTGGGTCATATAAGGATGATTCATCTTCACTAAGCTGATTTTCTTAGATACGAATGACCCCCAGCAATATCCGAAAAGGGGTCTGTTGTCTGATCCGCCCGAAAGCTGCATATCACGGTCAACCGAACCCGTTGACATTACTTCGGATTTCGCCACATCTCCGAAACCTACTCCATGATGCTGCAACTCTGGTGGGAACGACTGAGTCACGTCTTCGGCTTCGGTGGTACAATTCCTTCTGCAAGATTCACCCCTATGTCCTATGGGTCAAGGCAAATTATCCCGAGCGTCTTCCTACCACCACTGACTTCCAAACTGCCATCCGAACGGCTCTGCGGCAGGAAAGGCTGGATCGGCTACCACTGGCGGCGATAAGTATCTTACATGAGGCCAATCCAAGCTCTTTCCTGCAGTATGTAGCCAGCGTTTCCTTGTCCTCATGAGCTGACTGTCAGTTGTGAATATCCTGAAGGCCTGGCACTCGGTGGCACTCAGCCATTCCCAGCGGACTCTTCGTTCATTGCAATCATCAGTCCGAAACATGCATTGCAATCAGCAATTCGGCATGCCACAGATCGGGGCCTCTTTCTTGATTCGTCTTGGAGAAATAAGAATGCAATACGCTGTCCCGTCACCTTGCTAGCCACAGTAAATGAATATGGTCATATGGTCCCTGGTGAGTCCTGTGGTTTGAAGGGTTTCGGGTTTCGGAGCTGACAATGCTCCAGTAGCTGTCATGGTCTCGAATCACGCCAACACCGATTCCTATACCGAATTCTTGAGCGTTATCCGAAAGGCTATCAAGAAAGAAGCGAAAGCATTACTCAAGGGCAAATCATCAGTGGTCTCCGAATATGAGAATGAAGAGCAAATCCTCATCAACGCCGAATACATTCACGAGGAGGATTTCCTTCCACTACATTTCATGATTGATTGTGATGACGCCGAACGAAAGGCCATTGAGGAGGTCTTCCCGGGAACTCCAATTCGGTTATGCCAATTCCATTTCATGCACGCCGCCCGATCTCGAGCACTTCGGCTATTTGGGAGTGATCTGGTGGGTACCGAAAAGGCCTTTGCCTTCCTTGTGGCACTTCGGAGGTGCCAACGATGTTCCGAAGAGGAGTCTTGGTCAGAAGTTTTTGCTCGACTAGAAGCCGATGTTGCGGCAATCAGCAATAACGATCCCGAAATTTGGGACAAAATCAGAACCTGGCTCCTGTCTGAATGGTTCAGCGACAGATGGAGGGGATACCTTGTCGACTATGGTCTGCCACCTCATCACACCCGAGATGGTACTCTCTCAACAAACAACTTTGTCGAAGCGGCATTTCGGACCTTTGACAGAGTATTCCTTGAATCTCGAGCCAACAAACGTATAGACAAACTCCTCACAATCATCATCGACGTTTACTTTCCCATGTATCTCCATTCACCACCAACATCTGCCCGCTGTGACCCCACGGTTCTGTCACACATACTTCAAGGACTGGAGCTTTGGGAGCAAGGGGCGGTTAGGGAATGTTTCGGAGACGAGATGCCTATGTCATTGAGAGGTCAACTAGATCATACATATTGTGTGACATCCTCCGAATCGAGCAAAACAACACCGGACTTACATTACTGTGGGATCAAAGACAAAACTCGTGAACGATGCTCCTGCAGATACTTTACCGAAACAGGCAAAAGGTGCTCGGGTCTCTGGGCATTGTACTGCTTTCACACTTGTGGCTCCTCCGAAACGTATTCTAATGGTGTCACGGCAAACGAACTGCGACTGCAGACTCGAGCTATACAACTACAAAGACGGTTGGGAGAGATATCTTATCCATTGGATCAAGAAGACCTTGTTGCCTATTGGGGACATGACCCTTCGGAGCCTGTGTGGCATGATTGGTCCTCCGAGCAGCCTCCGAAACAGGGCACGCTCATCAGCATTGATAGTGCCAACCTTGATTTTGTCGAGCCCGATTCGCCCATTACCCGCCGAAACCGATTCCTCAACCATGCTGACGACCATCCCTCAACCACTGCCACGTTACCGGTTTCAAGACCAGAGGCTGATAAGGGTGGCCGTCCAGCAGCTCACCGCCCTCTGCATCCTTATCGCCAAAAGACAGCCCCCACAAAAGCTGGCATTCCTCGGGACGCACTACCACCACGAGATCGACCTGTTGGAGCAAAGAATTATCTTCAATCCTGTTTTGCTCTGTCGTTGTTCCATATTGTCTTCCGAATTCCAGCCTTCGTGTCCGCATTCAACGAAGCTAATGACGCTCTCAGGCCTCACGCACCTTCTTTGATTGTCTTACTAGGTGACTTTCTTAAAGCCATTTCGGTAACTAGACGGCTGGTGGATCTGAAGGACATTGTACCGATCCTCCGAAGTGAGTTCCCTTCCTCCATCATTGCTGCCAATCAGCATGTTCATTTGCTGATATGCAGGTGAGAACTTGATAGATGAAGAATCTCAGCATGATCCGTGTGAACTGTTTCTCAGAATGACAAGCAAATTCAATCAGATCATTGAACAGAACCCGATTCGGAACACATTCCAATTCGGAGTAACCTGGGAATATGTCTTTCAGCCCTGTTCCCACGCAGTCCCTGTCAGGCAAGAGACATCCTCACTGGAGAAGCAAATGACCGTTCTCCAAATCTATCCACATGGCTCATCACTTAACCTCATCCAGCTCATCAACCTTTCATTGTGGCGTTCATGCAGTCCCCAACATTGCTTTTCGGTACCATGTAATGGACGAATGGCCGTCACTCGAGCACGAGCCAAGATGTCCTTGGAATCCAACAACCTGCCCCGCATGTTACTCCTCAACATTGTCTGGGATCTCCGAAACCCCTCTGCACACCAAGTGATCCACCCTTTTGACATTCCCGAAACTATCAACCCAGCGCAGGTTTCGGCCGTACCTCCTCCTATACTCCCCAGCAATCTTCCAATGTACAGATTGAAGGGAATGCTCTGCCGAAAGGGGGACACCGTGCAGGTGACCAGTGGACACTATGTGGCTTTGATAAAGCATGATGATGTGCTGTGGGAGATTGACGACGAAAAAACCTCTCGTATGTTTCTGAACCGGGACGCTTTCGGTGGTACACGATTCCCGGTCTTGCTGTTCTATACACTGGAAGATGAAGTCAAGCCATCAGCAAGTCAACCCATTGCCAAAAAGAGACGACTGAATAAGCCAAGTGGGAAAGCAATGTCAAAATCGGCTTCGAATCCTGAAATACCAAAAGCTGAAGGCCCAACACTGGAAGCACCAAACCCCCAACCTCCCGTTTCGGACGCCATACCAGCTAATTCTTCAAATTCGGAGCTGCCAACTTCGGCCCCGCCAACGCTTGAACCTCCGAATTCGGGAGATCCGAAAGTTCCTCCTCCAAACCCAACGGAACAAGAACCTGCCCCAGTTGATGTCCAGTCCACAAGCTTGGCGCCCACCAGTACCCCTACAGACCCCACCGCTTCTCAGCCCAATGTTCTTCCCACAGTTTCTCAGGGTACCATCCCTCCGAAGCCTACACATATTTCTCCACCTGGTGATGAACCTCCCGAAAGCGGGCCTTCCTCGAGCAACATGCTGTGCCAAACCAACACACCCCAGGGTGAATCGGCTCCCCCCGATCAAGCTATCAGTCTCAATCCCACTGTAGCTTCTCAAGACATTACAGCAGAACCAGATTCCCCATCATCATCCATGGACATTGATCCTCCAAGTGTCGTTCCCACTGTTGAACGCTCTCCCTCACCCGAGGTTCCGCAGTACTGTCAACTAGAAAAGGCTCAGTCAGTCATTGCCGAAAGACTAGCACAAGTTCAGTGGCGTTCGGGGGAATCCTTTCAACCTCTCATCTCCGTCAGCACATTTCAAGATGTTGATAGCCTTTCGGACGATCTCCTTGAGGACCTGTGCGACCAGATGGAAGCTATGTTTCATGACATGGCCGAAGATGAGCATAAGGGCTTGAAGCTGCAGGGTGTAGACTCCACATTCGGGTCAAAAACGTTGCGTAAGTTCTACGGAAGGAATGAGTGGTACACCAATTTCGGAATCGATGATATCTTGCTTTCGGTGTCAGCTTTCATCCGAAATTGTGTGAATCTGGGGATTGGAATGTCTGACCCCATACCAAACTCGTTTGTTTACCGAACCCTAGCTGCTGGTGACAACTGGAACCCATACATACCTGGAGGTACGCCATGGCCTTCTCTGGGCAAGGACGGGCAATGGAGGAAAGAGAACACAGTTGGGGTTCTGATGTCGAGCTCCCATTTTGAGACACTGGTAATCTTTGGGCCACAGAAGCTGGTGTTGATGTATGATGGGGCAGGGGGGACTTATGATTCGGGAGAACAGAAGAAGGTAAGTTGGTCATTCAAAATTACTTCAATGAGGTGCAGCGTCACTGATCAATAGCAATGGTCACGCCTGCTAGAACGCCGTTTGTCCTGGGAAGTCAGAAAAGGCATAGCAACAGAGGCTGAAGCTATGGGTTGGTTGATTGCTCCAAATTCTCAGGTGAGTACAGTACTACTCCCAAGCTCAATAATGACGTTCAGGCTACCAGGGATAACCTGGACTGGGTTACACAAGTGGACTCACACAGCTGTGGTCCTCTAGCATGTGCCGCTGCATGTCTTCTTCTCCAGGGAATCAGACCGACTGCTTCTGTGCTTGGGGTGAAATCATCAACTCTGGCTAGAGGTGAGAGTAGAAAACTACGAACAAGTGTGCTTCAACTGGTGCTTGCAATGGCTGCACGGGATCCAGCAAATGAGTCTATATTCAGTCCGAAAGTGAAAAAATTGATGGACAAGTCTGTACCTTCCATGACTTACTACATAGATCGCCTGTAGAGAGGTATCACAGCTGGTTGTGCATGAATATAATGACTAATATACCTCTGGATGTAAAAATACACTTGGTTTGATGCAGATTGGGGCTTGATTATCTTTCCCAAGTGAGTCCGAAGGCACTCCCGAAACACCGAAAACCCCTCCGAAAGCACATCTGACCATCTCATGTATTCCAATATTGTACTGCTTAGGGTCACTAGTCATTGTGTCTACCCAGTGCTTATTTGGATAGTCATAAGCTCTCTTGCAGTGATATATGCAGCCATGACTGTCCGAAATTGGTCAAGGCTGTCCGAAGTCGGTCCGAATTTTGGGGACAATTAATCCTACTACAAGGATCTCTCGCTCACTGACACAAGAAACAGTGAAGTATCTCTTGCAGGGATGTATGCAACATGAGCCAGGCTGGAAGAGTTCAGACATGGAATGCATTACACAGGCTAGTTCACACACAGATGAGACATTTGGACCCCAAACATAGAAAGACCGAAACATGAAATGAAAACACCGAAACGGAAACTCGGCAAAATGAACAAGTGACAGTACATACAAGGGAACTGTAACACGGATTTGATTGGCTACATTTAATCTTGAGAAGAATGGAGATCTGCATTTGTGGGGATTGTGGGAATGGCATCATGAGGTGTTGGTCCTGAAGAAAGTACATTTTCGGAGTTGGAAGGGTCATTTTCGGGATTCGGTGCGGTATTTTCGGAGTTTCGAGCGGTGATCTTGGTGGAAGGGAGATCAAGACTGTGAGCTCTTCTTCGGTCAGAGTACTCGTTCGGCTTCGCAGGGGAGGTCCTAAGGTCAAAGCGGAATTGTTGCCGAGCCTTTTCTTGTTTGGCCTCTTGGAGTTCTGACTCAAGTTGCCTGATGGTGTAGTTGGCCGATTCCCACTCCTCTTGATCCACTTGAAGGTCCGCCCGTAACTTCTCATTTGCTCCCTCCAACTGCGCTTTGAGTTCCTTCAACCCTACATTCTCCATCTCAGTCTCATTTTGCAGGGCAGCGGTAATTTGCACAAACTGCAATGCCTCGTCGATTTGCTGTTGCATTACTCCCTTAGCTGCTTCAGCCTCCGAAAGACGAGCTCGGAGAGTTTCCAATTCGGTGTTTTCCTTCTCAGCCATCTGTCTGGCCAGATCTGAACACCGCTGTTCAGCAAACTGACGAGCCTGAGCCTCCTTTTCCTTATCCCCCATTGCACTAGCGAACCTCTGGCTCATAGTCTTGAGCCCTTCCTGAGTCTCCTCCAACTGCTTTCGGATTGAAGCAATTTCGGCGTCCTTTTCGGCGGTGACTCGGGCAACAGCATGATCTCTCTCCTCATTCTTATCAATCTGCTCTTTGTACAGCCGGTCCAGTGTCTTTACCTCTCCTTGAGCCACATCTCTTTCAGAAACCACCGAGTCATACCGCGCTTTGAATTCACTCCATGTCCCATTGATAGCTCTCACACCCGAAAGTGATTGTGTGACACTTTCGGAGAAGGCTTGATGACGTCCTCGGTTGATTTCTCGGTAATAGTCTATCATTTCGGAAACTTGAGCAACCATTCGGGAAGAGAATTGCTCCTCAAACTGAGCCTGAGTCTCTTGAAACTCACTCATACGATGCAGACACTGTTCAACTTCGGGCATGGTAGACGGTGGAGCCGGGATGTAAGGGACAACCTTTTCGGGTGCAGGCTGGTCCAAGGAAGGGACAGTGGGCCTTTGGGTCCGAAATTCGGGCTGGAGTGGTGGGTTCATTTGAGGGAGTTTACTGACCACATTGACCGAAGTGACAGGAATGGAGGGTATCTGACCTGGCAAAGCTGTGGGACCAGAGCCAACGAATTCTGAATGAGAACGAATGAGAGAAGTGGGAGGTGGAGTCTGAGGGGGAGCCGATTGGGAAGCAAAGAGTGGAGGAACTATGGGCTTCGGAGCCATCGTGGGTTTCGGAACATTGGTTGATGGGTTTGGACCAGGAAGACTCTGCACACCTGATCGACCCAGGCGCTTCTGCTGTAGCCACTGCTTTACCTCTGCAAACGTATGCAGTGAGGTAGGTAGTGGGGAGATTTGGGGAGGGCCAGAGACGAGAGAAGAAGACCCAGGTTGAAGGTTTGGAGGAGGGCCTGCTTTCGGAGCAGGGGAGGGGCTGGGGAAGGGGGCCGGTGTGACACTTTTAGCTTGGTGAGGCGAAGGGATTGTTGGTGATTCTTGCAATGTAACACCCAAAACCGATTGTGTTTGTGCTATAAATGGGTCTAGAGCAGAGGGAACGGCCTGTTGTCGAACAGATACGGCAGGAGAAGGAACAGGACCAACAGGGGACATTGTGGGCACCTTTTCGGAGGTAAGATCCATTTCGGGCTGGGGAGGACCTTGTTCAATGGAGAACGGACGAGCCCGTTTCGGTTCGGCCTGGGACTCTTCTACATCCTCCAGGGCACGCTTGTTCACAGGAGGATGAACAGGACTACTTCGGACAAGTATCGGAGAAACCCCAGCTGGCAAACCTGCAGAGAAAACGGGGGGGGCGGTTTCGGAGGGTTCCTTTTCGGGAACAACATCGGCAAATTTTGGAGGGCGGGGAGGGAATCGTGGCCTCTCATTTCGGGCTGTAGATGGTTCCGGTTGAGGTCCTTCTTCCCCATCATCTTGACCCAAGCTGGAATCTTGAACAAGAATAGGACCAGCTGGAGAAGACAGTTCTGTTTCTCCCTAAAAGTCAGCTGCTGAGACTTGCTTTCAGTTCGGAACCTAGAAAACTCACCTCCGAACGAGGTTGCTCTCTAGCAGACGTAGGCGCTTCGGTGAGAGGTTTCGGAGAAGGTCTGACAACCCATTTCGGACCGGGTTTTGCAGCATCCCCAGCTGCGACAGTGCCTCCCCTAGCAGTCCTACGCTTGTCCTTCGGTCCTACCGGTTGCTGCAGTGGCGCATTTGAGAACCCAATCGCCGTGGAAGCTGCAGGGGGAGCTTTTTCTTTTCCCTTTCCTTTTCCTTTTTCGGGAGGGGGGGGAGAAACCGATTTCTTGGGAGCCGAAGCTCTTGTGGAGCGTGTTGTGGTGGCTGGCCGGCGAGGTTTCGGAGGGGAGGGATGTGGTGAATGTTCAGAGTCCGATGAGTCCGAATCAGAATCCGAGCTGTCCTCAGGCTTGTCCTGACCTTGTGATGACTTTTTCGGTCGTTTTTCACTTTCGGAGGACTCTTCGACAAGGAAATTGGTCGGCTTGCCCTTGAGGGAGCAGGTGAGAGGGGGCTTTGTGGAGTTATAACAGTGCACACAGACACGAAACTTTCCTTCGTCCCAACGGTTGAGAAACACTGGTCGACCATCAGGTACATTGACACATTTCACTTCGGGATGTCTGAGATCAGCATTGAGTTTCGTTAATTTCTCCCGAATTCGGGAGCCATATTTGATAAACCAATACTCACGTGTAATTGAAAGCCGAAACACAAAACTGGACATGACAGTTTGGCTTTGTGGCCGACTCATCCGCCGAATAACATCGTGACCCTCTAGTAATCGCCCGAATACCCTCTTCCTTCATTTGTTTCGGGGTAGCTTCCCGAAGTCCTAGCTTTTCAGCAAGCTGAGGAAGATACTTCGGCTCTGCATGCCACCAGGGCTGGAGGTAGAACCCTATCTCAGCTTGAAAAGAACGAAGTGATTTCTCATTCTTCCAAATGGGGTGTTGTGGCTGAAGATACTTTTGGAAGTGAACATGGTCGGGGTGTAATTTGTAACCCTTCGGAGGGTTTACACTGGATTTATCTGTTTTTGGGTCGAAGGGGTTCGGCATTTTGAGAAAGAGGTCAAAGAGGTCAGAGAGATTGGGAGGAAGGGGGAGTGGGAAGACTCTAATTTTGATGATAAGATAATTCGGACGAGCCAAGGCGGAAGGTGAGATGAAGCACACAGATGCAGAATGAGCAGTGAGATCAGTTGAGAGTGAGCAGTGGAGAGCAGATGAAAAACGCTGGCTAATGTATGCTGGAAAAAGATATGAAGATGCTGAAGTGAAGTGAAGTGAAGAGAAGAAGTGAATTGAAGGAATGAAAAAGGGGGAAAATCGCGTCAGCCCGTGTTAGTACTTAGTAGAAGTTCAATCAACACATCACCATCAGACACGTCAACATGATGGATCCTTAAGAGAGTTTTGTGCATTCAGAGGATGTATTACCATGAACATGAACATACATACATACTTACATACATGAAAGAAGCTATTCACTTGGGTAGATTGGTAGTCAGTAGTGAGTATGTGACTATCACCGAAAGCTCCCGAATTCGGCCGAAAGGGGACCGAAAAGGAAGTAGGATTTCGGGCTGGGGACATTGCCCATGCCCCTGTGGTCAATACTCCGAAAGCTGTGCCGAAAATGGTATGAATAGACTCAGAAGGCGTCAGGCATTCCAATGATATCAGAAAAGCCACGGAAAGATGATTTCTTAATAGTGAAGGTATTTGGGTCAGTAGTGACGGGATATGGGAGTTGAACGTCGTATTTTGGGAGAAAGTGGCAAAATTTCGTCGGGATTAATTCGAGTTCCGTCGGGATTATCCACTTTTGCCGCAAGTTGAAGCACAAGCAGGGCAGAAGCGGAATCAAATTCTTGTCTATGTGGGAAATTCCAGCTCGCCGACTTGAGTACCAGGCTGACTGTACTGTATGACTACTGTACCTCTACTACAAAAGCTATAACACTCGTGTCAATCGCTATAGCATATCAATCGAGCATCACAATCGAGTGCTCATCTTACCTGTTCTACGAGATTGCTCCTCTTATTGGAATCATCTTGAACTGAAACCCCAGTATCATAAACGATCATGTTCACAGGTATCGTAAGTCCCTACCCTCCTTCCTTCCTCCTTCTTCTCCTGCACTGACAATACAACCTCGAGTACCATAGCTAATCCAATAAGATAGAAATCACAGCTCGTATATCATCCATCACTCCTTCTTCCTCCTCATCAGGCTTCACACTCACTCTTGATGAAGCCCATGAAATACTAGTCGATTGTCACGTAGGGGACTCGATATGCGTCAACGGGGCGTGTTTGACAGTCACTGAATTTGATATGGGAGCAGGATGGTTCAAAGTTGGTTTAGCGCATGAGACTTTACAACGGACTAATTTAGGTGAGTCTTTCCAATCCTGTTTACCAATTCCCGTTTCATTCTGTCTCTTCCTTTCTCGACCCATCGATTTAGTCTAGGACCTAAGTACTAGAGTTGTTGCTGTTATTGATGATTTGTGAAATACTGACCATAAGGTCAACTTCAAATCGACGATAGGGTCAATTGTGAAAGAGCCATGTCTTCTCATACACGTTTCGGTGGTCATATGGTTCAAGTGAGTAATTGCTTCCCCGCTTTTCAATCCTCTATCTTCACATTTCTCCTTATTTATCTCACTCCCCGACCCTCTGGTCCTATTATCATCATATGCTCTTATGATCTCAACATCTCATAATTCTCTAAAGGCCCATCCTCGTAAAACACATATCTTTCCAGAACCTCGAAATTGAATAGTGCAAATGTCCACGGAGAGAACGAAAAGAAGGATGAAAATAGAGAGAACTGAAGAGTCTGGAGCAGAACCAATCGAAACGAAGATGAACAAATTAAGCGGATATGAGCAATGAGGACAGATCGAAGCAGAAAAAGCCAGAAAGAATATAGAGGACTCAAACAGCGCTGATATCACAGGGTCACATAGATTCAACGGCCAAAATCATATCCATAATCCCCGATGGAAATTCTCTTCGTTTCAAATTCGAATTCCCCCCTCAAACCAACCTCATGCCTTATCTAGTAGAAAAAGGTTATATAACTATAGATGGTGCTTCCCTTACTCTAGTCTTCGTCGATGATTCTTCATTGACTTTCGGTATAATGCTCATCAGTCATAGTCAAGAGATTTTAACTTTGAGTAAGAAAAAAGTCGGGGAGAGTGTGAATGTTGAAGTTGATATTTTGGGTAAATATATTTTAGGAGGAACGGGAAGGATGGAAAGGTTGATTGATAATATTGTGGAGAAACGTATGAAAGAGAAAGGAATTATATGAGATTTTTGTTATGAATGTATGTAAACCTCTATTTGAATCGAAGGGGTTTGTTGAAGTGTATATAAACTGAATTTACTGAAACATTGGAGAAGAGAATTCATACGAGTCAACCAATCAAGTTGTCAGAGTACCTGACGACATGAAGACATGCAGGGTGAATGGTCGAGCTTGTGGTCCCTACTGGATGACCGTTGAGTTCTGATGTGATGGATAAATTGTCAACCTTACTGAAATACGACACATAGCTAACATGATCACAGGTCTACTCATACAACAGACTTTGATCATGGCGTGAAAATTTGACTATTTACGAAGAAAATGTCCATCATTACATTTCATGAATATCATTGAGCTACTGCGTTCCCTCTTGCCTCGTGGAAGATCTCGTTGAATCCACGACCAATCAACATCCTCCTAATCTCCTGCGTACCCGCTCCTACGGTGTACAACCGAGAATCCCTCAATAATCTCCCAGCTGGATAATCTATTCATCAGCTTCAACCTTCAACCTTCTCAATATTCAGATGAAACTGACCATTTATATACCCATTTCCACCCTATTGATGCCATCAGTGAAGATCTCAACAACCTGCACCAAATGAAACTCACAAGACATTGTTGAGCTTCCATGGAAACTTCGACAGCCCTATCGGAAGAATACAAAATTGCCCCGGCACAATCCTACCATTGTCAACCTCTCCCTGCATCCTGGGAGATGAGGAAACTAACCTGTCGGGAAACATGCCCAGCATCACAAGCTCTAGCCACGGCGTATACATAAGCTCTCGAAGCGCTCAATTTGGTGTACATGTCTGATTTGTTTTAGCTCGGGCTGGGACTGGACATTACAACTTACCCGCAAGCTTCCCCTGCATCAATTGAAACGTCGCTATTGGCTTTCCGAATTGTTGTCGATCATGTGTATACTCTAATGTAAAGTCCAGAGCAGCTTGCATGATTCTTACATTCAGTAGATTGTCACATGTTTTGAAGTAGACTTACCCGAGAGGTCCACCAGATAGTACCAAACGTTCAAGATCCAAACCCGACATGAGGACATTTGCTCCTTTTCCCACAGTCCCCAGGACATTTTCTAATTGTGAGAAACATTCCACATGGTCCGCAATGACCTACCTTGGGGTATCTCAACGTTATCGAAGAAAAGCTCGGCAGTGGGGGAACCTCTCATCTGTCCCGATAAGCTCACAATACCATGACGACGTAAGAGCTTACGCCAAATTTATCCAGATGCTCCCCAACTTGAAACCCCTTCCATCCTCTCTCTACCAAGAAAGCTGTGATGCCTTTGCTCGGTGGACCGGTAGTGTCGCTCTTGGCGTAGATCAGGAATGTCGAAGATAACGGAGCATTGGTGATCCTGGAGGTCAACATCGATTCCGCATAATGATCAACATAACATCTAGTTACTCGAATCAGGCATTAGGTGTTCTTCTTTCCGATGAGAAGAGCAGTCCGAGTGGACTTCAGAGAAGCCGGCATTGGGTAGTCTAGTCGGCCTGGTGGATTAGAGATAAACCTACCAGCACTTGCTCCCGTTCAACACCCACTTGTCACCTATCTTCTCCGCTTTGGTTCTCATTGAAACTACGTCACTCCCTGCTTCAGGTTCAGACATTGCAAGTGAGCCGATATGTTCTCCGGTGAGTAGAGGAGGGAGGTATTTCCTCAATTGCTCTTCGTCTATCTGTCAGTACTGAGCAGCATGCAGCACCAATTCACACTCCATGTTGTCTCATATCGGGATATCATCATGATCATGATAGTATCACCTTCAAGTTTCAAGTACCAGGCGATTAACATAACGAATCCCATAAGAAGGTGAGTAGGTTGGTATAATGATAGGAAGAAGACTCACTGCCCCACCGAGTTAACTGATTTACCATGAGATTTGAATGTGCCTACATTCCTCAGTACTGTCTTCTCTCCTAGGACATATAACTCACACCATACGACAAAGCCACCGAAGCTGACGCTCTACTCAACTCTACCTCATCAGCATACAAACCCTCGATCGTGATAGACATACCTTCCATAGCTATGGTATGTTCAAGATAACCTAACCCTAATCCTCCTAGTTTCTCAGGTACCGTAACCCCCAACAATCCCATTGCTCCCAGTTTTGGGAAGATATCCTCATGGTCATCCTACATTCCCAATACTCTACAATGATGGTAGGCAAAGGAAGGAACTCACATCGGGCATTCGATTGGTTTTGTCTATTTCTTCTGCTCGGGGAGCGATTTCTCGTTGGGCGAATGATGCTACTGTCTCTCTGAACTGTCCGTTAGTTATTCTCATCACACATCTCTATATGCTATGCTAGAGCTAGATATATGTCATGGTCTCAGATGATATCTTATGGGTGACGACGATGAGATTCAACATACTTCCTCCTGTTCCGTTGTCAGACCTGATATAGCCGGATTGTAAGAAGTGTAGAATCTTCGTGGTGATAATTTGGATATTATCCGACATTTTATGAGGGATCGGGGTGAACCAAAGCTGGTCAACAGTGTTCTCACCATTGTAGAGTACTGTAGACTATGGAGATGTAGTGATGTAGAGTGAGAACATGGGAGTGATCTCTGGTGATCGGACTGGCCAACCGGGTGTTATCATTAGCCGGATGTTCTTCGATATCCATGCTGCATGCTGCATACCATGCCTCTCTACTCAGTAGAGTACAATAGAGTAATTGAACTCGTAAGGACTCGTATTGTATACGCCTCTCTGATCTACCGTCTATATACTCATTCAGATATCAGACCAGTCAAGAGGCCGCCTCCTGAGCCTCGCGTAACTGGTCGTCAGTACTCATCTTCTACGTATCTAGCGTTTACATGTTGTCGAGGGATCATATAGTGTAACAAATGGCCGATAAGCGAGTCAGAACTCACCTCATCAATCACCCTTTGCACCACCTCATCCCCTTTCTTCCCCCACTTACCCTCCACCTTGGCCATGAACCTACCCTTCGCTCCTCCCCCTTTCACTCTGCCCTTTTCCTCCCCCTCCAAAGCCTTTTTCAACTTGTCAAAAACCTCCTTCGCCAACTCACCTCTCGATTGCACAACCACCAACCCCGTCATACCCCCCTGCAAAGCTGAAGTAGCTACGATGACCCCATCCGGTACCTTTTCAAGATACGTCCCGGTGACTCCACTAAGAAAATCAAAATGGTGTGTTGCCTGTTGTCCTCTTTTGACCCATGCGATCTTACCCTGTGAGGCGGCTTGTTCACCCACAAGAGTTTGTAATTCTGATCGGACGGCAGTGAGTTGAGTTTGACCTTCTCTACGTAGCTCGTCAATCTTCTCCACCCGCGCGACAAGGTCGGTACGATTCACACTGATGGCTTGGCTGGCGAGGGAGAGGGTACGACTGGCGTCTGATAGGTATCGTCGTGCACGAGGACCAGCGGTAAAGAACAGTCGAGTGGGAGTGAGGGCTGGGATGGAAGATGTGGATGGTGTAGAAGGTGGGATGAGATGAATCATTTCGCAGTGTTTGAGAGAAGGACATTGAGTACCACAACAAGCGTTACGATCTGTACCTTCGATATTGCAATGACGGATGACGCCCTGGCTGTCAGTCCTTTCATGTCACACATTGGGCTCAATCAAGATTGACCTCCGAGCAGAGAATACGGTCTAGGCACCTCACCAGATGCACAGAAATCTTGGGGTTGAGGAGTTAGTGTGATGTGATAGAGACTGAAGATTACTCACGCCCTGATAATCCTTTGGAATATCCCTAAACTCCCTCCCTACTTGTCCTCCTCCTTCATGTTGCGCATAAACATCTATCCACACCTTCCGATCTTCCCTGATCAGAGCATTGCATTTCTGCTCCACTTCTGCCACTTCTGCCCATGTCAACGCCCTTGGTAACTCCACATACGGCGTATCGATGGAAGGATGAGCCGGCATTCCCCAAGACAAAGTAGGTAGCTCCATAGTGTCCAATACGGCAGAGAGGAGGTGTTGAGCTGTATGGATAGCCATTTGGTCTTGACGTCTCACCCAATCAACTTCAAGGTCTACCTCTAAACCTTCAAGATTATCGAGAGGGATTTCATCGGGTGGAACACGAACGAGATGGACCGCATCGAGGCCGACACGGAGACAAGCTTCTATTCGTAGAGTTTGTTGAGATGAGGGGATGTAAAGAGTTCCTAAATCGCATGGCTGACCGCCGCCTGAGGATAAGGATCAGTATACATCTCTCATACTCATGATGGCAGTTGGTATTCTCTGTCACACCATTCAGCCGAGGGAGGGAAAGAGTACGGGAGAAGAGGGACAGGAAGAGAAAAAGACACACCTTCCGGGAAGATGACAGTATCTTCAGTTTGTACCTCCCACAACGTGCCACTAGTGATCGTCTTCTCCTGTGTTTCCTCAATGGATGCACCACCTTTCTTCTTTCCCCTCCCTTTCTGGGGAGGTGCCGCGGTGACTTTGGCAAGTTGAGACGAGATCACTTTCGTACGAAGAGTACGAAGTAGGGGATCTCCTACAGCGTAAGTCCCTAATCCTCCACTCTTCCTAGTCAAATGTATGAGGGTCAAGAAGTACGATAAGTAGACGACCCACTTTGACATGCTAGAAAACCCACGATTCTTTTCTTGGGCAAGGAAGAAGGGTCAAAATGTAACCTGAGATAATCTCCTGGAGTCGAGGTGCTGGGAAGATCTTGTAGTATCTCGTAGGTCATTATGGTGAGCTCGTATACGTGTCTTCAGCTCTTCAGCTCCTTAGTCCACAAGTCACGAAGGAAGTCGTAGAAAAATACTTCAAGTTGGTAAGTCGGAAAGTGACCAAATTTCGAGTGCAACATGAGATCTAGGTATCGGTGGCAGCGTATGTGGCACCCTTCGCTCTCATGATGTACTCTGGCTTCTCGGGTTGAACATGCCTGAGCTTGTTGTTAGACCGAGGTTGGGGACTGGGAGCGTTGTGGGGAATTGAGAGTGAGAATTGAATGCATTTAGCTGATGTGTGACAGGAGGAACATGCAACGGAGGAATGAAGTGGGAGCAGCACTCGGGGGGTGAACTTATCGTCACTTTTAGTATCATCGTGGTCGTCTTTCATTCAGGATTGCATAGGTCATGAAGGAAGGGACTGAGGAGAGTCAATGACCATCCGCTACACTCGTTGACCTTGCAAGATGCATGCCGACAAAGAAACATAGAGTCGCAAGAGACTCACTTAGACCTACCTACCACTCGTTCGGAACTTCCGGATCTAAATTTGGCCATACGATCGCCGGTGTCATCCGGCCCGATCTTCCTCCTCTTCTTATACCTGACGACATATTCGTTAAGACCATGAGCATCCCAGCTCATCTCTACAACGACCACCATGTCGTCCACCATCACCACCACCCCTCTTCCCACGCCTGGCATTCAACTCGCCCGTTATGCGGTCTCTCATCGTACTCGACCTTTACCACCAAACGTCTTACTCAAACTCAAACATCATCTACTCGACACATTCTCCGCCATCGTTTCCGGTTCCGCTCTGGAAGCAGGATTAGCCTCTCAAACTCATCTTTCAACTCTTCCATCTTCTGACAAATGTAGTGTCATCGGTACTTTTCTTCGTACATCTATAGTAGATTCCGCATTCGCCAACGGTATGTCAGCTCATGCTGATGAATCTGATGATTCACATGAAACATCTCAAACTCATCCTGGATGTGGAATACTTCCTGCGGCATTATCTATATCTGAATACGTTTCTGCTTCCGGTGAAGATCTGATAAAAGCAGTAGGATTAGGATACGAGATTTGTATCAGGTTTGGTGAATCTTTATCATCTTCATTATCTTTTTCAAGATCTTCACTTTCTTGTCATGCTCTAGGACCTTTATTCGGTGGGGGGTTTGCAGCTGGTTATTTATTAGGTTTCACAGAAGAAAAATATTTGATTTTGTTAAATTATTTAGCACAAGAAGCTAGTGGATTAACAACTTGGAGATTAGATAAAGCTCATACGCTTAAATCTTACGTTTTCGCGGGAATGCCAGCTTCCAATGCTGTTAAATGTGTAATGATGGTCAATTCGGGATTCACAGGAACGGGTGATGTTTTAGGTGAAGATAGGAATTTCTTTGATGCTATTTTACCTGGAAAAAACGCTAGGTTGGATCTGAGAGATTTGGAAAGTTGGAAAGTTTTAGAAGCGGATTTGAAGAAATATTCAGTTGGATTTCCTATAGCTGCTCCATTAGCAGCTTTGGAAAGTATAATCGATGATATACAATCTTCCAATTCAAATTCGAATAGATCTCTTAAGATTGGACAGAAACGGAAAAGTGAAGCTGAAGAAGGGGTGGAAAAGGAAGAGAAAAGTGAAGGAGAAATGTGGAAAAAAGTTGAATGGGTGAAACTTTGGTATCATCCAGATTGGTATAAAGTCATTGGGGACGCAAATCATATGCCCGATTTAAACCTTCGTCATTGTTTAGCGGCGACTTTGGTACAAGGTAGACTCACCTTCGATGCTAGTCACGACGAAAGTTTGATGAAAGAACCGAGGATAGTAGCTGTGGGAAAGACCATTCAGTTGTTGGATGATGAAGAACAGGATAGATTCACGGCGAGAGTAGAGGTGAAGATAGGGGATAAGGTATGGAAGATGGAACAAGGAGGAAACGTTTTGGGAAGGTACGAAAATCCGATGAATGAAGAACAGGTGATCGATAAGGCGAAGGAACTTTTGGGAACCGTTTTGGATGAGGAGAGGGTCAAGGGAGTTGTGGAGATTGTCAGTAGATTGGAAAAGGAGAAAAGTTTGGACAAATTGATAGGGTTTATGTGTCCTCCGAAGATATGAGACGAATGAATCTTTCATTATGTATGTCACTCTTGAATCACAATTGTCCGAATAATGTCAGCCGGGTGAGCTCATTAGATACCAAAACGATTCAAGTGAAGATCAGTCTCAAAGCCACATAGTCAAGAAAACAACAGGATGCATATTGATGACAACTCACCCACCTGCGCCAAGAGGATCCGCAACTGTACTTTTCACACGACTCGAATCCTGAATCTTCTGAGCTGGTCGAGTAGGAATCAATGTGGTCGTTCCTAGTCCAGCCAGTGGATCAGGCTTCGCCACAAGCTCATTGCTTGGTCGGACGACTGGGTCTTCCTGCCACTCATCCCGGACCATGATGGGATTTGGGCGTGGTTGAGGGGGCGGTTCGGCACGGGAAAATGATGTCGAGGATGGTGGGGCAAGTCTTTCGTTGATTATGGTAGAAGGGGAGGATACGACATTTTTGGGTGGGCTTCTTGAGGTAGGTTGGGTAATTGCCACTCTACCAGCTTTCTCCGACTTTCCATTCATCGTTGCTTGAGGCATATTCGTTGTCGCAGGTGACATCACAGGTAAATTCGGTTGTGTGGGGGTTTTCTCGCCATCCACTCCTGGAGTTGAATGAACTGTCCCTCTGTGATGATTCTCATCCAGAGGCAGAGGCGTAGGTCGTGAATTCGGTTTATAACTGGAAGGTATCGGTGTCGTGCTCCTCGATTCCAAACCTTCGTTCCAACCCCATTCCCCAACGATTTCCTCAACTTCTTTCCCAGCAGCATCCAAAAGTCCATCTCTGACCCTCTCCAAACCTTTCCAAGCCTCCTCATCCTGCGGCTTCGTCTTCAAACGATCCACCCAGCCTGACATGGCCTTACCCATTCCCAACATGGCCAATCTCAGTTCCGCCAGATCTCTCTCAGCATCTCTCAACGACTTTATTGACACTGAACTGTCCACCGATCCACGTGAGGTCATTCGTGGTGTGGGACTGAAAGGAGAGGTTGAAATCTGTCCAGTGGGACGGATGAGAGCAGAAGTGGACGGGATGGTGGAGTATGGATCTCGAATAGGAGCTGATAAAGGAGAAAATGGGAGAGCAGGTAGGTAAGAGTAAGCTGTAGCTGAATCGGGTAAATTCTTCCGAAGATCTCCAACGGCAGAGAGAATAGCAGTATCCCATCCTGCCGCTTGAGCACGAGCGTAAAGACCTTGTGCTAATCCTGTTGGACGCAATCTTGGCGGTCCGGCAGAACCAGTATGAGGTGTCCATGGAGATTGATCTGGAGGCTTGACTTTGATCCCGAGCAAATCTCGGTTTTGGAGCACGACCTCCACACCACCAGCAGGAGATGTGGTATTGCGAAGGAATAAAGCTTGAGAAATGATGAGATGAGGTTGGAAGGGATATGTCGGGGATGGTGAAGGGAAATGCAAGAGATGAGTGAGTAATGTTGGGTATTCAGCATCGATGACTGTAGATCAACCTTACACTGTTCTTCAAACCACGCCTGATGGTAAAGAGAGAAGGGAGGAGAACTCACGTTCGTTACGTATGAGCAAAAGCATGGTAATACAAATATAATCCAACAGACCTAAAGAAGGATCCTCAGAAAAAACTCCATCCCATAATCTCATAGCTAGACCGAAAGGGAGTTCTCGGGTGAATAGCAGACGTATCCAGCGTCTACAAGTCAGTCATCATCAGCATCTATCACGAGTTGGACTTAGCGTACATGAGATACAGTTGCCCTTCCACACCCTCCTTGTCCAAAGTCTCACGTAGTTGGGGGTCGACACGTCGTAACAAAGAATTTTGTATATAATTACATCGAGTGATTATAGGCGCTGGGGCTGCCGTAGGTGATCTTATCTTCGGTACCCCTGGTCAGCTCTCTTCTATTTCGTTCAAGACACAGACTCACAGGACCTTCTTCAGATCTCCACTCGTAGAATGATTTAGCATTCCGCATGAGATTTTGAAAGATAGCAAATGCGTCATGTTCGACATATCTTCTGTCCAAAGTAGCTCGCATGGCATCCGCCATAGTACCATTCTCTGTGATATCGTCCGAGTCGAGAGAGTCTAAATCTACCGCTAGAAGACAAACGGCTAGAAGTTCGTGCATACCCTATATGTCAGAACGAGTCACTCTTCTCACACCAAACCCTCCATAACACGTTGAAATCTTGAATTTACTACAGCCCCTCACCTTCATATATGGAAGTGGTGACTACAATTCTCGAGACGTACGAATCGAGATATGGTATTGTGAGGGGTAGTGAGATATGTTGAAAACTCTATCACTCACCTGTCTGTACCCCACGTCAGGATTCAAGACCGACCAAAGGAACAAAGCACTAGTCAAACTCCTTCTCACTCTTTCTCCTCTGAAATAAGGAATATCAGGAAAAGTCCTCTCAACATCTTGTCTGATCGTACCGCGTAATTCTAAATGGGCAAACCATGTTTTCCAAGGACTACTCCCATCTAAACTTAATGGATCCCAAGCTCCCTGTGTACCTTCCTTCCTATCATTCTTAAATTTCCTATGATCAATCTTCTCTTCTTCAGAAAAACCAGATTGATCTTTCCCATGATGACTCGATTGAGAGGGATGACCTGGAAGATCTCCAAATAAAAGAGAACAATCATTTGCCCATCTACCATCTGGAGCTAATAAGAATTTCCTACGTAAAGAAGTATATGTGGCCCTGCTTACTTCCAAAGAAGGAGGGAATAAGTCTAATGATGTTGGAGTTGGAAGAAGTGAATGATATATCCTCCAATGGACAGAACGGAGTAAGACGGTTCCTTCTGGTATGAATGGATTCGTTTCTTGGGTTGATGGTATGGAGGGACCTATTCCAGTTGAAGAGAGGGCGGAGGATTTGAGTTTTGAAAGTGATAGTAACGGGTCTGAGAAGAGAGTTTGCCAGGAGGATCTGATATCAGTTACATGAATTTATCAGAAGCTCGAATACCGCATCTTAAATGATCAGGATTGAAGGCGGGATTGAGATGGACAGCTGTCTGTGGTAGTCACACAAGTCGAGGGTGAGGTAAGTGAAGGATAAGTGAATGGGATAGGGAAGACAAAGGACATACTTGATATCTTGTGGTGATGGACGTGAGAAGAGATTCGCTTCCAATTCTACCACGTCCATCACGTCTCTTCCTACTTCCAGATCTCCAGACAATGGATTCTCAGTGGAATGTCAGGATTACTTCTACCTTTATCGTTGACGCTCTATCGGCTGTTCGAAAGAATTGGGTGTTCAAGTCATGATCAAAGGTGAGGGGCGAATTAGTGATCGATTCGAGACATGATGAATTCATTCGGTCATTACCGGCAAAAGGATTCCCTTCAATCCTCCTTGTTCACTCGGGGTCGGGCACGGGATAACTATATGGGACACTCACTATTCGAAAGTGCAACGATTCTTCATGCAATATATGCTATCATGCTATCATGCTACAATGTATGACATGCAAATCAACAGAGATCAAAAGAAAGAATCCATATCGAATTCTGCAGCACCTTGTCTCACATCCTGTTTCAGTTCTTTCATCAAGTTTCCCATTTTCCTAGGTTTCATCTCTTTCTCCAATTCTTCCCGGATCTCTATCAAATCCGGAGTTTCTCTGATGGGGGATATAAGACTCGTGTCCGTCTTTTCGTCCAGAATGTGGATGGACCGGTCGGGAGTTGACTCGACGCCATTTGGACGGAACGGATCTGCAGTGTTTTGAAAGATCGGGGTGGGTGAAGGAACTCTAGTGACAGGTTCAGAAGGATCCGCCTCGGCCAACACGTCCAGATCCATGAACATACTTTCGTGTCTCCCATGAGAGCTGAGCAAGAAGCTTGGTCGACGAGCAGAATGTGGGGTGGATAAAGATCTCGAGGGACTGGCGGGAGTGCCCATGGACGAAGGTCGACGGGATCGAATAGGTTTGTGAGGGAAAAAAGGTCGGTCAAAGTTCCATGATCGGAGTAAGTCCAGAGCTAGGGCGTGACATCCTGTGTATGAGTATCAAGCTGCGTCATTTCGACTGACTATCTCTTTCTAACGAACTACCCATGTGGTGTGGTACCGCCAGGTTGTCGTAAGATCTGTAGGATTGGAAACTGATAGGTTGGAAGGGATCACTCACCCATGCGGAAGAATACCCTGGCGTTATGAAGAACAAAATCAAATTCAACTTTCTCCGGAATCTCATTCGTTCCTTTAGCAGTCTGCAGCGATTTCGACTTTAAATGTTGGAAGAGAAGTAATAATGACGGATCGTCGTTCTCTGGGTTCCCTACGCTCAATTCGTTCTCTGGCGACCAGTCATAAGCCACGTCGTCCATAGGAGACTGATGAGATCAGCGGATTGGCTTCCATCAGTGAGTCAGAACTTACGAGCAAAACCCGCACGGCCAGATCTCTTCTTCCAAGAAGCCAGAATGCCCATGTGGCTAGCCATCTATGGCCTCCGGCAAATGCCAGCGGGACGACGGTGTCAGACAATACGGATCGAACGAGCGGACCGTCGGTACTACCTTCGACTACACGAGCAAGGGCGAAAGCAAGCTGCCAGTCGGCTAATTGTCGAAGACAAATGTTGATAGCGTCTTGGGGCTTGCCAGCGAGCATGAAGAATGCCGCTGCGTACTCTGTTGAGTGAGCGGGGTGTTCTTCTACTCAGAGCACTGTTCTTCACTACCAAGACACCTGAATTTCGAAAGATCCACACCTTAAATCCCCCAGAATGAGACTATTGTCTATTTAGGTCGATGGGTATGGAATTCGATGGTCAAGCGGGTACTCACCATACCTCTGCTTGCTTAATAACGCATAAGCATTCTTCACAGCCGCCGTCTTCCACCTCTCCGTATCAAAATCATTCGCCAGAAACTTCAACATCGCAGTTTGTTCTTTATGTCCCGGAGCCTGCCTCCATAGACCATGCACCACTTTTTTCTTTCCCAATGCGAAGAAAATGAGGGAGCAGCTGGTAGGGTCTCGATCTTCATCTAACATGAATCGGTTTCGCGCTACGAGTTCCATCTGGTTGCGCTTTTTGTCAGCAGGGACGAGCGGATGCGTTTTGATCACACCAAACCAAGAGACCCTATCTGGACCTGTATAAGGTAGAGTTCCAGAGGTTGTGACATTATGTCGGAGCGAGAGACGGGGGGAAAATGTGGAGTCATGGGGTAAAAGTATCACGTACGACAACCTCGGCAGACCGCAACCACAGAAAAACCCCTAAATTCTTTGCTTCACCCCATAACATCTTTCCGTTCATACAGGTATTCGTAGCGGCGTTCAAGAGCAGCTCCTGTGATTCGCTATGCATAGCCCATACGATATTTCGGAACGACAACCGTTGTTGTGGTCGAAGCTGACCAGACATTCCAGAAGAGAGCGGGGTATTGGCTCCGCTAGTAGAGGCACGGCGATTGTAGTTGACGAAGAACCGGAGGGATAAAAGATAACGAAGACCGCAATGGTCCAAGGAACGTCGGAGTTCTTCAACCTGACATGATTAGCAAATCCGACAAACCATTGTCAAACGACTTTTGACGAGCATGTCAGTCAAGTATGATTGAAACATATCGGGTGAGAGTGTAGGTGACTTAAAGTGGAAAAGGGCAAGGGCGGATAATTTTGACTGACCTCCAGAGTACCCTGAGCGACCGTAGCCAACATCGATTTCTCAAAATCATCCAGGGGTAATCGCACCGGCCCGTCCAACCGCTCAATGAGGTTCCGAACGAGAGCAGAGGTGAAAGGATCATCCTCATTCGTCTCAAGGTCGATCTGGGTGGAGAAGAGGCCATCGTATCGACTATCTGTCGCTGCTTTGACCTGTGTCTTCCCCCGTTGCACAGCATAGAATTCTGAAGGATCGAGACGTTTCATTCGAAGACGTCTTCTACCTGCTTCTTGAGCTTCTCGAAGGCTTGTAGCGAGAGTGATGAGGATTGTTTTGACGAGATCTATCTTGTCTGCCTACGTCAGCTGATCTCGCCCAAGTTTCAGCCTTTTCGGGTGATTCGCATCGATACGTGAATGGCAGACATTGGGTGTCGAGCTTGTCTTCTTCAGACTGGCGTTCAGATTGATATGATGGAGTGCGCGTATGGATAGTATGATGGGATACGGGGAAAATGTGTATCACTCACTCCACAAGAGACATTGCCCCAATACGGTCGGATGACAATCCCACAACGGTCCATTCTGATGAGCGATCAACTGGAAGATATCTTCCGGTTCTTCCGGTCCCACAACGGTCCCGCTACTCTTGATCGACGGTGCTGGACTGGGTTCCGGTGAACCTCTATCGAGAAATCTACTAAAGAGATAAATATGGTTACCTGCTCCAATGGCCAACGAGCCTCCAGCAAGCCAGATGGAATCGCATATAGGTCGTGGGTCGTATTGTAGCATATCGATCGTGAGGAATGGTGCCCAGCCGGGGGTAGGGTCGACATATGACAAGCGTTGTTCACAAATGAGAACGACCCGATGTTTGTAGCCCACAGCTAAGACGGATTGGAGATCAGAGGTGGTTGTCCAATCGAGATCTTGAATAGGTTCACTGATGATCAGCTTGCTGGCGACGTCAGGTTAGAGCTGACGTACTCGTATTCCACCGATGACTCGAGACCGGTAGAGAACTCGGAGACGTTGGAATCCCAGATGGTCATCTCTTGTTTTCCGCTAGGTGTTTGGCAAACTGGTAGTCAGTTCCACCCCAGCAAGTTGGGGCTGCACGACATCGGTGAGGAGCGAGTGCAGAGATGGGACAGTTATATAACGACTAATAGGCTTGGCCTGACGATTCTGAGGATACAATCGAGGTCGTATGACGTACCCA
This sequence comes from Tremella mesenterica DSM 1558, assembly GCF_000271645.1. Classification (NCBI taxonomy): domain Eukaryota; kingdom Fungi; phylum Basidiomycota; class Tremellomycetes; order Tremellales; family Tremellaceae; genus Tremella; species Tremella mesenterica. The sequence continues at coordinate 4,487,001 of NW_006711225.1, forward strand.
GGACAGTCTTCTTCCTCGAACTACATCGAGCCATCAACACCCCATTCTTCCCCGTACGTACGATCCCACTTCTTTCCCAAGCTCCATGCTCAACATTCCTCATCCCATTGACAAGACGGCCATCCATGATCGGACTTTCACCCTTCCCCACGAACCTCGTCCCATTGATCCGGGTGGGCCGGGCGTTGGTGCTGAGTTGATGGTGTTGACCCATGTGCGGTCTCCAAAACTCCAAACACCCATCTACTGTCACGGTAAGTACCATATCTTGCAGCGGCGTGTCCATGGTCCAGTCCACGATATTCTGGTGCCAGCCCATGGGGTCGACAGGGAGGACCAAGGCCGGCTTATCGTGAGGATGAATTGCTGACGACTCGATTGGCAGAGAATATGTCGAGATCAAGTGCACTTCTGGTTTTGCGCTGGTCACTTTCTGCTCTCGGTTTTCGAGAAATCTGGATGTGGGTGTAGGTGGGACCGATGTGGAGTCCGAAAAAGCCAGCTCTGATGCAGATGTAGGATCGCGAGGAGAGATAACACGCCAGACCCAAGCTCGTCCCGAAGCAGAACAAGCGACGACAATAGCCCTTTGAGTTTTACGTCGTCGTGATTCATAGCCATCATCCACATCAGATACCGCTAATAGCATTTTGATGTCGTCATCTTCGGCCAGAGAGAAATCCGGGAGCAGCACGGGTTCTGTCGGGGATAATTGTCCGTCGTCGAGGTGCTGGAGAGCCACATGACCTCCTGCTTTATCGCGAAAGAAAGTGACGATTCCTCTCCCTTTGGCAAATATGGCTATCCGATGTGGACGAGGGTCGATTTTGAACAGTCCGCGCCCCTGTAAAGCGGCTGAATTCTGGCCTGTGAGTGTTTCGCCATTTCGTCGTTTGTACCACGCCCCTATCTCGCCTTCCTCGCCGACCACCAACAGTCCACGTCCGTTGGGGGTACGCACAAATTGCCTTACACGCTGACTGAGCTCTACTTGTGAATCTGATGAACCAACCAGGAGCTGTATACCTGAAGGATCTTTGGCAAGAACTTTGGTGAGGGAGAATCGATGGGCTGTGATCCGACCGGAAGACAAGGAGACGACAGTAAGACCCGTATTTGGAGTGTGTAGAAGACGGGCGACTGGTGAAGTAAGGAAAGGCAATGACGAGGGGGAGAGCCGTATGTTTGACAGAGGGAGTGATCGTAGTAGTGTGGGAGGTTTGCGATCCATATTGATGATTGACCGTAAAACGAGCTCGCCTTGGGGTGAGAGCCAAGCAACGACGTCACTCTCTTCATTACGCAGAGCATGGATCATTTTAGACACTTGATTGTCAGATCCATGATCTGCCGTTGAAGTATCTTGCATTGCTTTGAGGTTTTGTCTCAGAACATCGGCATCAAGAGGCCATATAACGCCAAAAGGATGTATGATGGTTTTTGCTTCACTTGAGTTGGCGGAAGTGACATGCAAGGAACGGGTGAAAGCGTCGGGTCCGATGGTAGAGAGTAGTTGGAACCAAGTGGGATCATCGAGTACAGGCGAGTATATTCTCAAGACAGAATTGGTTGTAATTGTATACAGATGAGCATCCCCACTGAGCATTAGCCCTGTAACAACCTTAGCTGCTCACCTGTCAGACTTCGGTTTTCGCCATGAGATACATTCCACTTCTCTTGGATGACGCATCTCTTGAGGAACACCCATTGGTTGTCCAGCTCTGTCCATTCCTAGGATATATACTCCTTTTTGATCTTTGACGATCCATGCAATGTGTCCAAGAACAGGCGAAAGTTGAATGGAGGTTGGTGCGGGATAAGCCCTTTGTGTCAGCTGACATGACCAAACCCAAGCCAAAATCGATCAGCTGACCTCTCCCACAATCTATCCCAGACGGTGACTTGAGCTGAAGGGTCCATGCGCCATACTTCCATTCCTGCTGAAGTGCCAAGCACGAGCGTACCATGCTGAAAGTCCAAACGTGTGATAGGATTCGATGAAAGAATAGTGGAGTGAACCGTCCATCTTCTTTTGGAATATTGCCAGATGACCACATGAGTGTCACTCCAGGCAAGTATCTACTCATAAGTCATAGCTTGGCATGTAAAACGCATCACTGACCAAACATTCAGCAGGATCACATTTAACACCTTGAACCTGAGTTTGAGAAGTAGACGAGGATGCCCTATGAGGTAAGGCATCCCAGAATACCAGTGTCTCTTTCAGATTCAGTCGTTCATCCAGTAACACCACATTGCTAGATGAAAGGTACACCTGACGATCAGTGAGAGAGAGATGAAACGTGGTAGGTAGGAAGACATACGACATAACCATGTCCCTCCACCTCTAGAACATCAAGACATTGTGAAGATAGCTCGTTAGGTCTACCCGGTATGGCCTCTTGGAGCTTTAGGGACATTCCACCCTATAGGTTGACTGCTCGGGCAGAGCAAGGTGGGGTAGGGAGAAGCATAGAATATACTGCGTCAACTGTGTCAACCTGCGATTGGCTCCGTCGATCGGATATCAGCCTGACAATTGACGGGTGACTGCCAAGAATGAGACTGACAATGAGCAGGGTCAAGATCAATTGATTTGGTTTTTCCAGCTTTTCTATGGCCTATGGCCTATGGCCGAAGCCGAGTTAAGGTGAGAGCCGTTATACTCCGTAAATATCGGTATCCCATCCGAACATCCATGAATCTCCTTGACGACGCGTAACCTCTTTCAAAAGCCATTTAACCCTTTTTATCCTTTTCTTCCTCTCCTCCCCTTCCTCCCCTTCCTCCCAACCTAGTCTCTCGATTTGTAGCATAACTTACTTACCTCTTCACCCCACGTTGTGTCATTCAGAAACGTTCAATAATCATGTCCATTCCAGGTATCTCCTCTTCCTTCCCCATCGTCGGGTTGGGTCTTTTCTCAATGATGATCCTCAACGTAAGTCTCTCCTCCACTACAGCTCATAACATGTAAATCCGTTCTTTGTTTCGTCCTCCTCTCTCAACCCTCAATACAACATGGATCAACCCAGCAAAGACGAACGTTGATTCGCAGTTGTACCAAACTCAAAACGTTATGACCAAGCGTGGCAAGGCAGGAGTTCAGTACCCTACGTTGTACGCTAGTGAGGCAGAGACTAAAGAAGATTTCAAGAAGATGGTATGTTCTTTCTTTCCTATCCTCCCCCCTCACAATAACAGTGCCTAGAGTAGAAATGCACCAATGCTTTCCCGTACGAGAAATGGTAGACGAAATAGTAGGCTGATGTATCAGGTGTTCAACTGCGCTCAACGAAGTCATCAGAATACCCTCGAACAAGCTCCATTCGTCTTGGCAGTCCAGATTTTCCTCGGTCAGTCTTTGCCCCTCTTCCGTCTTCCCCCTTCCCCTCCGTATGTCACACCAAAAGTATACAACCACAAACCACCGTCTTTCACTCAATACTCAGACGAGACACATGGAAGAATGTCTCAAATTTGCTGAATGAATATCACAGTTCAAAAACGATGTTGACTAAATTAGGTCTATTCAAACCCGTTTTCACTACTAGTTTAGTGTTCGTCTGGGTACTCTCCAGGATTGTTTATACCGTGCGTCATCTCCCATCTTTCGTTCCTTTTTGTAACTGATGATACCCAGTTGGGTTACTCTACGGGAGTTCCAAAGAGACGTAATGGTATCATCTCAGAAGCGGGAGTAGTGGCGCATGTTAGTGAGTCTTGTCATTTCATTCTTGCCTCAGTTCTCAAAGCTTAATTTGCTTCCACTGCATCCCTTTTCTTGGCAAAGACAACTCCATATTTGCATTCCCCAGTCATACAATATCTCTTTATTGTTTGTCCTTTTCTTCCCAGCGGTTCGTTGTAGCCTGTGTAGTCAATGAACAGACCTTGGCTTGGGGTAGTTAGAGGAGATGAATGACCTAACAACCAGTCTTGGGCTTGGTCTCAGCGTATGTGGGAGGTAAAACAGCTTATGCTCTTTACTTCTGAACACATATCACGATGGTTCCTCCATCTCAAGTTTATGCAAGTGAGAGTAGTGCAAGTTCGTACAAAAGTAGAGAAATATGAACATGCAATGTCATGCACAGAATATACACAATTGACTATCCGTATGCTACATATGAATTTTCTCTTACGCCTATTAAATCCACCCACATGGACTGCATCGCGCACCAATCAAGACAGTGGAAAAGGTAGGAGTACTGACATGAGTTGAAGAGATTCGGTCAATCGTATCAAATGAAGTCTTCCTCCGGTCAATCGAATGAAATGAAATCTTCTTCCACACCAGGAGCTTGAGCTTTAGAAGCCCAAAAAGCTCTTCTTTCTTCCAACCTCGCTCGTTTACCCTTTATCACCTCCTGCGACGGACCATCCTCGACGATATCATCCTCATCATCATCATCCACCACATGAATCGTGTTCATCAACTCTTCCGCCTGATCATCGAGAGAAAATGATAATCCATCACTCGAGATTGAATTCTCTCCTTTATTCCTAAGCTCTTCAAATTTGTCATTGACTTTGGATGTTTTCACAGCGTATCTCGATTCCTCTTCCTCCTCCTCGTCCAAATCTCTCAAATCATTGATCGGATCCAGATCATCCGATACGCTCATGACTCGTCCATTCCCAATCTCAGGATGAATCTCGATAAGCTCCCCTTCTTCCGAACCTGAGTCCAAAAGTATCCCACCAGAAACGATCTCTCTTACTCCGTTCGTAAATGGTTCCATCGAATTTTGAAGGCCGGCAGCATTGTGCTTAGTGACATTTGTGGCGGCACTTCTCTCCATGTCAGAGAGGAAATCACTGTCATCCGATAACGAACTCAAATCGTCATCGTCCACCATGATGGCCTGTATGGGTGGACTACCTCTTCGCGTTCGGGTCCGTGATTTCGGAGAATTGTCCGGATGAGTGGATCTATGAGATAAATGGGGTATATACTGATGAACAGGACGATGCGAGGGATAGCCTAGATGAAGGGCTGGATCGACATCAGGGGGTATTTTGAGTAGTCGTTGAATTGTGCCAGATTTGTGTAGGTCGAAGATCCGACGACGATGTTCGATGATCTAGTCTATCAGTTCCTCTGTGTCCTCTGGAACCCATGCGCGACGGACCAGACTGTCGTATGATCGTCGAGATCTACAGAAAACAAGACGGCGGAAAAGAGAGGTGGAGAGGAGAACGAAACGAAGGCAGCCGTTTTTGAGATGGGGGTAGTTAGAAGAGAAAGCTAAACCGACCTCTTTACTGATCCCAAGTACGCCCGACAATATGCTATGTCCTTCGGCACCATCGGTGAGTTCTAGCCTCCGAGCCATCTGTTCGGCTCTTTCAAACAATTTGGCCTGTAGGAGTTCATAGGCACCTGCCAGAGTGGCTTTCACATTTCGTACGTCGTAGGAACCTCCAGATATATCATTATCTGAATATCAGCATAACTCACTTGGTACACCTTCCGTGTTCCGAGAGTGGAGAGACTGGCAGGACCAGTCAAGCGCACGAATGATTCTCGGGAAGAGTGATCATAATTTGAGATGAAGACCTACCTCGATCCTGTGGATCTTCGATACATAAAAGGAAAGGACGTTCATGTTTGAACCATCCTCTCGATCGTTTGGTGAAATATGACCCTCCACGACGGATGGATATACCCACTGTCTCATAATTGAAATTACGTCCGTACAGCTCGAAAAATTCGATGAGCAATGTGCCTAGGTTTTCCTCCGCATCAAGTTCCGACCGACGTATTTTGGGGTGAATCTTCATGTCAGCGTGCTCACTTTCAGGATTGAGAAACAATATCGGTGCTTTGAGAAAGGTGAGAAAGTAAAAGCTAGTGTATGACTTGTTGGGAGATACGAAGGAAGTAAACGTTCGAACTCACTTGAAGAAAACTGATGACCAGACAAATAACAGAATAACTTCCCAATCCACCTGTATACACCTCATTCATCGAACGCTGGCTCAAAAATGCCTTTACGACCAAGATGAGTTGTCTCGCCCCTGGAATCACGTCGAGGTATTGGTTTATGATCTTTCCGGCTGATATACCGTTGACCTGATTAAGCGAGATATCCACATTAAGCTTGCCTGTTCATGAGCTCATGCTTCACCATCTTGAGGGCAGCTGACCATGTTTAGTGACGAATTTGATGATAGGAACTCTAGCTTTGGAAATGACGACAACGTTATCGGTGATCATGGCGTAGCGCATTGTACGTGCGAGATCGTTGAGAAGGTTTTTCTTGTTATGTTCTGTAAGTGTTGGATGTGTGACTACCAAGTCTATGTCACTGGAATCAGCATCAGTCATCTCATCTCATCGCCAAAGAAAGAAACCATATCAAGCCTTCAAATGACTGAGGTGAAGAACATTGTGAAGACGTATGGAGGACAAACCCTTGAGGAAGGTATAGTTGAGTTTGCCATGATCCAAAAGGCGTCACGGTAGCTTCAGGCCATTTATACTTTACAGCTCTTGTGATACTCTCGATAATCAACAATCGTACTTCGTATTCTTCTCTTGTTGGGGACATGTATCTATAAAATTCTGTGATCTCTCTATTCAGCCTGTATGTCAGTCACACATCTTTATCATCACATCTGAAAAACTGACATTTCTGCAGGATCATAACATTGATCCCATTCAATGTTGGTGGCCCACGGTATCTGTCTCTCAAGTCCAGCAGAAGGTAACGAGATTCCTTGATCATTTTTTCTTTTCTTAGCTTTCCCTTGTTTTCTCTCTGCCTTCCTCTCGGCTTTGGTTTTTGTCTTTTTCTTTGAAGTTTCTGCTTGTCCATTGACTTTCCCGTCTTTACTCTTGACTTCTCTCCGCCCTCGTTTGGTAGAGAGAAGCTTCTCGTCATCGTCATCCAGTTCGTTAACCCGACGCTTGCCTTTGAGACTGGTAGAAGGAGGCGAGTCGGGCAAACGAGAAGGTCCAGCTTGTGGCGAGAGTTCAAAGCTGATGAAATCTGTCCCCTGTTGGAAATCATTGTCCATTGTCCCTCTGTCCCCAGCGGGCATAATGAATTATTTGGTGATGGACAAGATTGAAATTTCCTGACGACGAAGGAAGGCAATGAGATTTGATTCCGTGCCATCGATTAGGTGGCGCATACGTAACAGAAGAGAAGCCCATCACTACTTTCCTCGTACATACTTTCATCCTTATTAACGGTCATCTCTTCCCTCATAACCCACTCTCATCGCTCTAGCCCGCAAGGTCACATGAAAGGGTAAGATTCGACTTGAGTTTCTTGTTATTTGTTGAGAGAACGGCCGAAGTTCGTCTCCTTACCTTCCTCATCGCCTCTCCTTCGCTTCCTCATCTTCAAACTTCTCCGGTCATGACAGATCTTCTCGTCCCTCCTCGTCCCATGAAGAGGGCTCGTTCTTCCTCTCCTCCCCTTCCAGATCTTCAAGAATCACCTCTCAACTATATTCTCAAGAAACAAAGACGTGATACCAATTTTACCTCCCATCTCTTTCAACCTTGCCCTACTGGCTATCCCGTTACCTATCCAGATCCCCCCGAATCATCTACTGCTCATCGCAAACTACTACAAGGTGTTGAAAGACGTCGTACACGTCAATGGGAGTTTCTCAACGCTCCTTCTCCTCACCTTCCATCTCATCCTCCTTTGGGTACCACCTCACAACCTTCTCCTCAGCACGGACCATCTTCAGACAATTGGTATCCCTCACCTATCAAGTATCATTCTCAACCCGAGTTTACACACATGTCGGAATTATCATCATCGCCTATACGTCATCAACCACCCTCCTCGTCGCCTTTTCGACCTTCAAGCGAGACAGTCATCTCAAGCGATACGGAGTCAGGGATGGAGATAGAAATTGAAGATATGATGAAAGAGTGGGGAGAAGAGTATGCCAGTCAGAATTCTCTATTGCATAACTTGGTTAGTAATTTCGGCATGTAGAGAAGTTCTTATGACTTATGAATAGCACCGAAGTCGTAATGGTGTCCCTATCCGCAACTCCAACAATCAACCTGAAACGTCGAGTTCACAAAAATCACACCATCATTTGACTACCCCATACCGAAATCATGTCTCTTTATCCTCCTCACCATATCCTTCTACCAGAGTACCTGCCAGTGAAACAGATACATATACCGATGATGACGAAATGGATGGGTGTGGAGGGCAGGTCGATGAAGTGGGCGAAGAAGCGGTTAGAAAAAGATATGAAGAGGCGAATAGATTATTGGCTGAATTGGAAGTCGTGAGACGTCAAAGATGGGGCCAGAACCGACAAGCTTAATAGATGTGAGTAAGTAATTCGTAACGTTTACCTCGTATGAGCTGAGACCGTAGCTACATGTAGTGATTTGGTTCATGTGCGCTCGGTATAACGTGACCACAAGACTTTGTTGTATGAATCAAGACTTGGTAGTATGAATCTCATGATTGTGTCAATCAGGATTTCAGTCTGACATCTCACTACCTTATCATCATTACAGATCCCGGCAAGTACTATAGAGTTTGATCACTGGAGCTCCAATGCCTCATGACCCGTCTTCCTGCGCTTTACGCATTGCCACCGCCATATCAGCTGCCATAGCGCTCTCCCCAACACCCCATCTATCAGCCACCACACCGGTATCATTGGCAGTCCAATCGACTCCTGTAAATTCCACAGGAGTCATACCAGGTTTCAAAGCCGGAGGACTTCTTCCTTCCATCCAATCCTTCTCTTGTTCTTTATCTTCTCTCAACGCACAATAACCGCATTTCCCAATATAAGCCCTTACATCCTCTTCCATCCCTACCCACCAGAAAGTTTCCGAAAGTATCTTCAACATTTCATCTGCCAAATGATGTGCGCTCTGTCCTTCTTCGTCCGGAGCCAGATGAACGTCTTCCAACAATTCCGTCCTCACTCCAGCAGGAGGTACCAACAAGGCCGGTTCATCAGAGTCAGGATCAGATGGACGGAGATATAATAATCCAACGTCGGAAAGGATGAAATCATCATTCTCTTGACCCTCTCGTAGACTTTCGATGAGTGGTACCAATTCCGGATCAGAAGGATAAGCGTCGAGCCATCTTTTTGTTTCCGGATCGAGTTCTTCTTCCACCACTGGTAGAGGAACAGGAAGAGGAGGGGCGGTCTCGGGTGGTAAGAACATGGAAGCTGATGAAGTACGAACATGTTGCATTTTCTCCCATGGTGGGAATAAGGCGGTAGGTACAGGTTCGGGAGGATGTAGAAAGTTGTGTATTGATAAACTTGCTGTTGACCAATATCGGATGGCACATATCAAAGGATCAAGTGTGAAGAGAAGCGTAATGAGAGGAAGATAAGCACCGGGTCTGTCCGTCAACTTTTTAACTCTCTCCTCTCATCCAACATCAAATGTCTTCATTTTCACATAGCAAAAGTTGCAAGAACGATGATGAAATACTTACCCCAGAGTGATATTTGTATTCGACGTAGCTGACACGATACCTTTCTTGAATTCCACGGCGAAACCCAACTGATATCAAAGTCAACGTAAGTAATCAAAAATTGAAAGCTTAGACTTACAGAAGCCAATGATAGAATCCCTACTAAAGTAGAATAAACATGTCCTATAGGACTTCTACGATGACCGAACCAAGCCCACCATACCCAAAGATAACCTTCAAAAGGTAATCGTTCGAATCTTGCCCTCACGTCCACTTCCGCTTGTATAGGATCAACAGGTAATGGATCATCAAACTTTTCTCCTTGTTTTTCATCAGTGGAAGAGGGGATAGGATCGGTTGTATCTATTAAATGAGAGAATGGAATTGACAAAGCGAAGAAGAGATAAAAATGTAGGAAAGCAGTGACGAGGTGATAGATTGCTAAAAGCCATGTGAAGGAAGCTAGTGCCGTAGTCATCGATGCGAGGTTGTCAAGTGTCGAACTGATATCAGTGTTAACACTCCGAAATTTCAGTTATGACATGTGAGTGGACTATTTTAGGCCGCTCGTATATAGTACTTTGCTTCAATGTGGAAAAGGGGTTGTCAAGATTTGAGACTAATGAGGACGTGGTGGAATCGAAGAGATAACTTTGGTATTACTCACTCGCCCCAAATTTGGAAAGAAGAATCAGCATTGACGAAATCACCTTGAGAATAGGCTTCGCAGATTGGGCTGAGATCAGTTTAATCTATATGACTAGTATGGAGCGTTTCACTCCGCCCATAACGGGCTTATATGGATACCGAGGAAGAAACATCCAGAGGTTTAGTTCGACAAAGAAAACCATGATGTTGCCAGAGAAGGAAAGTCTGAAGAAAAACCCACTTCGGGACTCCAACCTGACACCAACCATAAAAGCCCAAAGCTACCTCCGTTCCATCACCTTGAGCTTTCACAAAAGCTCCTCCTGGAACACTGACGACTTTTCCTACACTCATACTACTCACTTGTAAACCCATAGTGAGTAATAAAGCACAAATTAGACTTGAACCAGCAATTATGAATTCCCTCCAAGTTAAATACATTCTTCCGATTTTACTTTTCCTCCATCTTGTCACCGTAGCATTCCTCTTTAATACTTTTCCAAATGATTTGTTTCCTACAGAACCTGAATTCGGTCTATTAGGAGGTAAAGAATATCTAGGAGCTGCTACTGACATTCTACCTAATCGTTGTTGTTGATGAGGTGTCATCATATTTGCTCCTGGTGTTAATTGAGCGACATAAGATTTACGCCATTGAACTTCATTTTCCTTATTTGGAGGAAGAGGATCAGCAAATGGATCTTGTGTAAATTGAGAATTTCTAACATCTTGAAAAGTTTGATTTTGTTGATATTGTTGATATTGTTGATATTGTCCTTGTTGGTCTAATGGAATTTCCGTTAATGGAGGAAAAGCGATAGTCGTCCTTCTTACAGGTCGAGGTAGAGAAAATCTTGTAGATCTTGCTGGTGCACTACTCGGTATTGCTGAACCTTGTATAAATGGTGTATTCATATATGTAGCATTTTGATGTTGACCTTTGATCGGAAATGGGACCATACCTTTTTCACTGGAAGGATAAGCTGAAGAAGGTATCAAACCTGCCGTTCCGTATCCATAAGCTTCTGCATGTTCTTCAGGTATAGCATCTGTTCTAGGACCATTCCAAGATGATCTACTCCATGCTGTTCCTGGATCTACTTGATGTGAGTCGTTCAGGTTCGTCCCATGATACGAATTACGAGTCAGATGGGTAGGTGATTGATGTTGGTTGAGACCTCGAGAATGATGTGGGTGTGCGTTCCCATTTTGAGAATAATAAGATAGATCAGTCCTCCCCTGAGTATAATATGGATCGACACCTTGTCCGGAATAGTAAGATATGTTCTCACGAGCTGTTTGGTCGTATACAGATGGTGAATCCACTAGTTGACTGGCTGGAACTCGACCCCATCCGGCGGAGTAAGTAGTGTCAGCTCGAAGTGAGTACGGAAAGACGGTAGAGGCTACTGTCGGAGATGTGGGGAAAGAAGTATGTCGTTGAGTCGCCTGATCAACGGGCATGGTGTTCGCGTATTTGAACCGAGAGACCTGCTCCCGGATGAGACGATATCAGTATGAACGACTTTGTGAAGTTGCTTAACTCATCAGGGACTGTATAGTCCAATCGGTTCGGCGGGTCACACGACGATGTCCGGGAGAAATGTTTGAGCCCCGTTCAATGAGAAAGGGTCACTCACCTCCTTTGATGTTCCGGGGTCGTAAGAGGATAGCGCCGTATCATCCTGAGCTGCCGTCAGAGCCACGGAGTAAGATCCATGTAGGATGAGATGAAATGAATATGTCAAAGATTGCGGAGGAACAACAGCGGTGGGTACGTCCGTTCGTGACAGTGAGAGGCATAAGGCTGGTAATGTCGGTGAAGAGGGAAATGAAGGGCCACTCTGGAAAACGTCGACCGAAATCGGGTGCATCCATCGTCGTCGCGTACAAGCTCTCCTCTCCTCTACATCCACAACCTTCCTCATTCCATGACCTAGGCGGCCTGCTTGAGCTTGAGCTGACCCATGAACGCCGCCTTCTCCGCTGGCGTCTGATAACCCGAGTGACCACGGTTGGAAGAAGTATCGATAAACTATCTGTCAGCCACGTCTCGCAGCGACTCATATCAGGCGGGACGAGAGGTCCATCGTCGCTCTTGTGAGGCATCATGTCGGAAAGTATCAAAGAGATCGAGGACTTACTTTGAGCTGGGTTTGCTCGAGGTGCGTACGGGAAGTGTGAAGCTGGAGGGATTTGCGCAGGGTGCAGATTCTCTTTCTGGGCCCGGGTGTGCATCCCTTGACCATGACAAAATCGTTCTTGATATCCGGGTAGCTGTGATAATCAGCCTCACGACAACTTTCAATCTAATCACTCACCGTGTCCAGCCACCGAGAGGGTTGATCGTTTTGGGTGTAATATCAAAGTCAGTCGAACCGTTTTTGGGGTCGTTTCCGGCTCCAACACGGTAGATCTTGAGGTTTTGAGCCCTACGATTGTGGTAGCCTCTCTGACCAGCACGAGCCACGCTGAACATGACTAGACGGGGTCAGCGGAATGTCATAGCACTTGACGGATCCAAGGATGAGTCCGTCCCACAAATGATACGCACCTTTGCTGGGATGCCAAGCTCCGATACAAGCGACTTTGCGGGCACCACGATGGGTCTTGCGTGGCAGTTTGGTGACACCCCAACGGGCAATCACACCTGACACACCGTGACCTTTGGTGACGGCAATGACATCGATGACCTCGTCCTTCTCGAAGATCGACTCCACAGCAACCTCCTTTTCGAAGTGAGATCGAGCAAATTCGACTTTGTCCGCGACTGACCCGCCGTTGACTTGAATCTCGGCCAAATGGCTCTACACAAGTCAGGACGTGCTCATCAGATGACCAGGAAGCAAGCAGCGGGTCTCGATGGAGGCTCACCTTCTTCTGTACGAGACCGGTCTTGGACAGCTGGGTGTGGGCAAGGACACGGACGACAGTGCAGTATTTCTTTATTCTTTCTAATTCCCGAGCGACAGACTGTCCATTGTTTTCCGAGTGCTTCTTGGCATATCGAGTGAAAGCCTTCTTCTTCGATTTGTACCAGTTCCTGTAGAATCGACGTTTGAGCTCGTCTGACAGATGCTCTGCCCAGACAGTCGTGAGAGATCGAAGCCCTCGGGGAGTCTCGATGTAGCCGACAACACCGACAATGACAATGGGGGGAGTTTCGATAACAGTGACGGCCTCGACGACCTCACGCTTGTGCATTTCTACAGTTCAAATCTGACCTCGACTGCACTTGTGCCTATTGACTCACTAGAACCGGGACGGTCAAGATCACGAACGACGTGGGTCATACCAGCTTTGTAGCCTAGCATGGCCGTGAGGTGAACGGGCTTTTTGGGATCATCCTACAGGGTTAGAACTATTCAGATATCTGCCCAGGGTTCTACGTCCTCCCATGGTAGATACCAAGTTTAGAGCAACTAGTCTGGAAACGATCATTTTGGCTTGGAAACGACCATTTTGGCTTTGGAATCGACGAGTGAGAGAATGACTCACCTTGGGAAACGACTTCACCCTGCCACGGTGTCGAGCAGCTCTCTTCTTTGGCACTGTCCATTCAGTCAAGATACATACCGTCTTGATGAGACCTACAGAAAGCGAGAGATCCAGAACGGGGTTCTTCGTACTGGGAAGGTCAGCGTCTGAGCATTTTCCACAGACCAACGACATAAAGTGCACGTTGCTTGAGATATGGTGCTCACCTTACGATGAGACATGTCGGCTTGTAGATGGTGTCGACAGGAGAGGCCTGATTTTATGCGTCAAGGGTGGAAGACCGAAAAGCTGAGGGGAAGTGTGGGATGAGCCTGACATTTGCCTCTGTCGATCCTTCGGACTTAAGAAAATATGAACTCTCTTAATTCCGAATATGCCGGCCGGGTGTTACCTACGCAGCACTCCGTGTCACTCCGTCATCCTCCTCTCTGCCTCACGAGCAGCAAGTGTATTGGCGACGTCCTCTGTTACTCACGACTCATACTTCCACTATTCAGCATGATAACCTCAACATATCCCGATACCCTCCCTGATCAGTCCTTTTTCTTCCTCATTGTTACAGCTCCGTACTTCCTTTGACAACTCCCCCCCAAGCCAGTGAGCCATGGTCCTCGTCGACTATCTTAGTCGCCCACTCCAGGACCTTCTAACGTATGATGTCTTGTTTCTGATATCCCGACATGGCCCTAATCCTGGCAGTCCCGCTGCTGACTCTGGTCGCGGCTCAAAACTCCACCGTCAGTCCGTCGACGTCATCAACAGCTACCTCTGGGAGCTGTAAGTACTCAGGTTCTATCACGTATGCTCTTCTTTTTAACATAAATCAAATTGAACTGACGTTCAGTGATTACCTCTCATGTGAAAAGTCAAAAACCTCTACCACTGTGCTCGTCGGTGCTGGCATCGGCGTCACTTTGGGAATTTTTGCTCTGATCTTCGGCATCGTGTGGATCTCGAAAAGAAATCGAAAGCGTTCCACCCGAGATACAGAAGTGGGAAAGAAAGTCTCACAAGGTGACGGGAACACGAAGAAGGGTACCAATTCCAAGGCTGAGGAAGAGGAGGAGGAGGAGTACGAGACGGAGGAAGAGGAAGACGTGCCGAATGAGAACATAAAGAAAAAAGCTGTGACGGTTGAGGAGGATCATTCAGATGAAGAAGCTTGGTCACCCCAACCGCCGCCAGAGAAAACACTTCCAAGCCGTTCTTCTCGACCTTCACAGGTCCCACCTCTCCAACGTCCACCACTTGTCCGTGAGAACGCGACTGAGGGATCGCCAATCGAACCCGTACCCACACGTCAATTATATCCTTCTAACCCATCACCTCAACCTCGACATCTCGAAGATCCCCGTCGACTCCACCAAGGCAGACCGATTCATCGACCGAGCGTAGCATCACAAAGAGGAGCACAACCGCCTCTGACTAGAGGGTCTATCCCCGACATCCCACCTTTCAACCCTCAGCGCAATACGTTGCGTACTGGAGAGTCGCATTCACAAACACAGACTCGTCCATCCCTACAACAAGCACATAGTGCTCCAGCTCGAGGTTTCCCGCATGATGGCCGTCGACCAAGCAACGCACCACCCCCATCCTCCGCTCCAAGACGACCTTCAGCTCCTGGACCGACCGCGGGTGTCCGAAGAGAGATTGACGGGAACACACGACCGTTGGACATCCGAAAGTCCACTGTTCGTCCCCTTGCCCCACCGCCGGAAAACGTGACCATTAGAAGATCCGTGCTGCCTAGCTACTACGAACCTGATGCGGCGAGGATATCAAGACTGAGCACGAGACAAAGTCATATGCTAGCGGGTGCTCCACCTCTCCCTCCTCCCTTTGCAGCAGACAGTGAAGGTGTGCTTGGACCAAAGTCGAGACAAAGTGTGAAGGGGAATGCGACTGTACAGCGTCCGGATGAAGAATTTACGGAAGACTTGCATAGGGAGGAGACGGCAGAGGAGACCCAATTACCAGCGGTTGCACAATCTCCTCCCAAACCAACCCGACCGAAGTTGAAGGCAACGGAATCAACTCCAGCGAATACATCTACCCACTCATCAGCAAGAGACAGAGATACGGCTCCTTCAGAGACAGTCGAGAGCGCTGCGACGAGAAGCCATGAGACCCAACGTTCGCTGCAACGGTCCAAAGGACAAGAAAGTGAAAAAGATGGGTCCAATCAATTGGCTCCTCCCACTTCTCACAATGCTGGACAAAGGAAAAAAAACAGCCCTAAACCTTCCCCGACACCTTCACCCGGAGCGTATGATGGTCTCGCTCCTTCCTCCGCCAAACCCACACCAGCACCTTCTCCAGCTGTGGAAAAACCTAACACTGTTCCCCCAGCTAAGACGACTAAAAAGCCAAAACCAAAGAAGCCTGAACCGGTGGATGACGATTCGGATGGCTCTATAGGATCTTCAGGGACCATAGACACGCTACTAGGAGCATCTAGTGGAACTGATAGAGGAAAGGCTGCTCCGCGAAAGCCGAGTGCTGCAAAGAAAGCGGGCCAAGGAGGAACGAGGAGGAATGTCATATAGCTGGTCTGACTGGCCAAAAGCCGGGGTGTGAAGATTAGGTGTGGATGCATCTATTCATTATTAATGTCGTGACTCTTTTCGTCAGGCTTGCGCTTGGCAAGTCCAACTCGTTCAATAATCGTTAGCAAGACAAGACGGATATTGTCATTCTCACAAAGCCGCCACATGCCACACCACCACCGACCACTGACGTTTGGTTTACGATTGATCAAAGTTCTTAACTTTCCGAGAGGATGTTCTCATCATATCCAAACTCCAACATTATGACGAGCATGACCTGGACTCCTGCAGGTCCCTCCAACTATCTGATATCGCAATCACGTCTGATCAAACAAGGTGCTGAAGCTGTGAATTTTGCCCCGTTTCCACGTTCGTACGAGCAGCCAGAGCTGACAATCAGCGAGTATATTTGCTATCTTCCTTACTCCCCTCTCCACGAGTCTACTGGCCTTCAGACTCCCAAGCATCAGACCAAACATCCTCTTCTCAAACTCTCTCACTACCCAAACATTCCGACCGGCCTTCACCCTTCGTCGACGAAGTAGCATACAACACGAACCATCTAATCTCCGCGCTCCCTTCATCCAACACATCCACAAACTCTTCGGAGCGATCAAAACACAAGCAAACATCACATGATGAAGGAAAAGCAACTCAGGAGGTCATATTGAAATATCGATTCCCCAAAACATATCGACACCCCATTCTTGATGCATCTCTCACACGATCACGTCTAGCCGCAGAAGCTCGCGCCTTGACCAGGTGTGCTAAAGCTGGTGTGAATGTGCCTCAGGTACTTTGGGTAGATGAAAAGGCCGGTGTGTTAGGATTGGAGAGGATCAAGGGGTGGTCAGTAAGGGAGATATTGGGTGGAGGAGCGGAAGGGGAGTTGGAAGGTGACGAAGAGGAGGAATTAGGGAATGGAGAGGAAGTTTCAGTGTCTGATCAAATTGGAGTTGCTCCCGAATCTCCGAGTAGGACTTCCACCGAAGGAACATCACGAGAAGGGGAAGATGCGAGAATGACAGGAAGCAGATCTACAGAGTCAACGACTGGGGTGACAGCCATGACAGAGAGCGGAGCGGAATGGGAAAATGAAGGTGCTGAGGCTTTGCGAAAAGCTGGTATCACCATCGGTGAGCTCCTTGTTGCTGTTGGGACTATAACTGATGAACAGAGGGATTGATGGAGAGTATAGGAAGAGAGTTGGGAAGATTACATGCTTTGGGCACGGTACATGGAGATTTGACCACCAGCAATATGATGGTTCGGCTCACCCCTGGGAGAGGGGAACAATACGAGGTGGTATGTTCATCTCATCTCCATATTTTTTGACACAACTTTTACACTCTCTTCGTCATTGTGAATCTGATACCTCGTATTATCAACCCTACTCTGGTTGATTTTGAATCATTGCCCCACATTGAACTGTTCCCACGTATTCCTGAGTGATCCTGGCTAGTGCACTAACGTATAGGTTCTCATAGATTTTGGTCTCTCATCCGGCGGTACATACGCAGAACACTATGCAGTAGATCTCTACGTGCTAGAAAGGGCGTTTCTATCGACACATCCTTCCTCTGAGAGTTTATATGCCGGTGTGAGTGATCCTTCATCCTTCAATTCCTCACCAATCTCCACTTATCAGATAAGTCCACTTCTTACCATCACATTCCGTTCCGATTAAGGTATCAGTCTTTCTCACTGTGTCCACCTTGGTATCTTTGCCAGCTTACTCGCTTCGTCGTATATCTTCTACGAGGTCTGTCAGGCCGCCCGCCCTGGAAGTCCCGTTTGAATCAATAAATATGCTCCGGAAATGCGGATCGGGCTGATGATAAGGTCTTGAGAGCCTATGCTCAAGAACTTGGTCCAAAGAAGTGGATACCGATAGAAACCAAGTTGAGAGATGGTGAGTTATATCGCAACTCGATCGATCGAAGCTGATGATCAGTCCGACGTCGGGGAAGAAAGCGGGATATGACAGGTTGAGTTATCATGCAATATGCAATCATTTTGAGCATTATCTATTTGCGTGATGTTGTTGGAAACGTTCAACAACGGCTGACTTGTTCCTCAGTCCATGGTTCTAAACAGCAGATATTCTTAGTATCTGGGCGATATTCTGCTCCAGAGACAATAGCCAAATGCTCCCAGACGATGTTGTACGTTGAACCACGTGGATCTCGAATTTGCCACCGAGGTCTCGGGTATCCGGTTCCATCATGCAACTTCTGCAACCCAACTTGCACACATCATCAAGAATCTCTGATTCCAATACCAACACTACGTAGCAAGACTAGGGTCACATCGTCAGCGGTAGCGGGCTGGCCTTTGTCCTGTCTTGAATCCGATCACCAACTGGCTAGCCTTCTATAGACGCCATCGGACACCTCTAACAAAATGGCATCTCCAAGAAAGACCCGTTCACAAGGTCCTGCAGATGGTGTGGATTTGGATCATCCCAATGGTCAACTTTCACGATCTGGTACGAGAGATGTAGTGGCAGAAGTCAGTACCTGCTCTTCTCCCTTCCTTCCTCTCACCCATATTTATTTGCTCTGACATCCGCTCTTACCACCGACACCGCGCCTGGAAATGAGTACTCGGTGCGTGGCTTGTGGACATAAGTCAACTCTCGCCAGTTCGCCAGATGGAATGTTGATTGGTAAGTTAGCTGATGTACAGTTGGCGTTCTATCAATCCTATCATTCAAATAAAATCAACCAACTCATTCATTTCATTTTCATCCCTCAAATATTATGGTAAGTACATCTTCTCATTCCAACGTCCTCTCTCGTTTCGCTTTACATTTCTTAGCCTTCACCTCTTCCAATACGGTCACACAAAGAGTATTGCAGGATTAGAATATGTATGAATTTGGAGATACTAAAGCTTCAGGTCTGGTCTGATCATCCTTTCTCACGTTCCATGGCCAGGGACCATCCCCAAAGTTTGGTTTGATGGAGCGGCATTTCAACCTTCTCTCGCTCTAGCCCTCATCGCTGCTTTTCAGACTTACTACATCGTTTTAGATCCTCTGGCAGGGGTACGTTCCTCTCTCATTGAAACATTGAAATTCATTCTTCATAAACACTTGTTGAGCGTTCAAAGCATGATTTAGCTCACTTTCAGACCGCCTATCTACCAGTGGCGATCTTGTTTTACTTATCTGCCACTTGGCTCAAAGTGGTAGCACCCGCTTGGTTACCTTTCAGCTCTCATGCCCACCCGACTGCAGCACCGTTCGGATGGACTGTATTCGTTGTGGCGTGGATAGCACAGTTTATAGGACATGGTGTGTTCGAGCATAGAGCTCCGGCATTGACTGATAATTTGGTGCAGGGTGAGTGATCAAATCTCTCACCCCAATCGTGAAACAGAATCATGTCATACACTATGCTTGTTACTGAGCGAGTATGATTGGAGGGACGGATGAGATAACTAAAGGTCTGATGGGGAAATTTAAACGAGGCGAGAGAGGCACGCAGAACTGACCAAAAGCACTGGTCACTGCACCTTTCTTCGTCCATATGGAGTTCCTCTTCTACGTCTTCAATTGTAAGTCTCAACTCTTACGCATCTTGATCAAGTATTGACGACGAGATCGTCCAGAGGTACAAAAAAGGGTTAAAGACGCCGCGGGTGTGAGAATTAGGGAGATGAACCGGGTTGCGAAGAACAAAGTCAAGTAGTGCGCCGGTTGATCTGAGGAAATGATGGAGATGGAGAGATCTTGTGATGATATACAACTTGTAAGCTAGCGTCGTGTGTGCAAATAGGTGTGTGTACACATTAGCATGATGTGAATGATACAGATCGACGGATGCATATGAAGTATTGACGTAAACCTACGAACATCTGCACAGTCAGCTTTGAGGATCATAGATTCAAGTGACCAAGTAGCCCTCAGTGTAACTATGACAAATGATCCCTCTCTGCCCGACGACCACCCACAAACGTCGGTTGACCAAGACGGCCGACCGACGTTCGTGGAATGATCTGACCGAAGTCCAGGCTGGGTGAAATTGGGTGAATAAGATTTCTTCCTAGGGCAGGTGCGCTGCTTACGAACACTCACCTATCATGATACAGTGGCTTCTCATCGTGTTAAAAGCCACACTTCGGTCTGCCCGTGGGCTACGGTTGCATCCCACCGTCTCATCGAGAGGTGAGGGTCAAAGGAAGAGATGAGAGTGTGAACAGACAGAGGGACACGATGGAGAGCTGTCGAGTTTCTCCGCCACACTTACGGCGTTTGACGGGGATACAGATGCCAGAGGCGGCATTCACCGCCCCGAAGCAGAGGACCTTCTAGCAATTGCCACCACCTTCTCATCGTTTCTATCTTGTTCTTCCACCCTCCAGAGTATTCTTCATGACCGAGGGCCGCGCGTCTTTCCTCACTACAACGCTGATAAATCGTCGTGACTCGCAGATGGATATAAACTCACCTATTCTGACGTTTCGCTCACCAATTCTTCCAGTTCAATCATATTCTTTACACAACTACCGCTTACACTTACTCAGACAAAGACAATTTGCCACCATGTTCCCTTCCTACGCATTCCATCCTGCTCATATGGGAAGGTATCACCACCCTTCTTACTACTCTCCTCATCATCGTCAACATCAACATCCCATTCTCGCTTCTCATCATCAGTATCCTACTTTCGTTCCACCTCCTGCCCCCATTCCTGCCTCGTATGATTACTTCGTCCCCGTAGAATCGTCTGACTTTGAATATTACCCTTCGCTCGAACAAGAAGAACGTATCGCTCTCGATCACCTCCAAGCTATTCGTCGTAGGAGAGAAGAAGCTGAACGTCTCGAACGCCAAGCAAGGGAAGCAGAGGCAGTTCGTCAAGCCGAAGCTATCAGACAAGCTTATCTCATTCAACGTGAACGTGAAGCTGAAGAACGCGCCATCGCCATTGCTCTACAACGTCAACAGGAACAGCAACAACGTCAGAGACAACTTGCCGTTTTGGAGGAACGCAAGAGACAGTTGGGAGAATTGGTTAGACGCAAGGCTGAACATGCCGCTCGCGTCGCCGCTGAGGAAACCGCTAGACGTGCTGGGAAATGTGCAAGGAGGTATGTCCATTCTTATGTATATCGATCGAATGGGACTGACTCGAATAGATGCGCACAACAGTCTCGACAGATCGCAAGGGATCAGACGACCAGTCATCAGAACGAACTGGAGCAACTGAACGGTATTCTCGGTTCCCTGTTCGGTATCAACTTGATTCCCGAAGAAACCTCGGTCGACGAAAGCCACGTTGAACAGAACAACAAATCGCCAACTGTCGTCGCTACGGATACCCCCGCCACCCAACAGTCGAAGAAAGTAGAGTTCACCGAGACGACTAAGTCTGTCAAGAAGACTCGCAGCTCGACTAAACGTGTTGTGGAGAAGGAAGAAGAGAACAGGCCTGTGGACGAGGAGTCTGACTCTGCCGACAAGCCAGTGTTTCCAGAACAAATCAACGACCTTCTCTCTACCTTTTTAGGACTTCGCGTCGAACCTACTTCTGCTTCCGACGCTGATGCGTCGTCGACGAACAAGACTTCTGAAGTTCCTCAAGGTCTAAACGAGGTACTATCTCAATTCGGTCTCGAGTTTTTCCCCGATACTCCTTCTACTTCTTCTACCAACGCATCAGTGGAGACCAGTACGAAAACTTCTTCGTCGACGTTCGCTGAAGCATCCGCCACCGCAGAACAGCGATCCTTCGCTAAAACCGAAGACAAGAACATCGATCCCCTTTCGGCTTTTTTGACCGGTGCGACAGGTGCAGATCTCCCTCCCTTCGTCCGTGATATTCTCGACAATGTGGAAGCTGCTTTCAAGGAATCACATACCCCTGTTCCATCAGAGAAAGAAGAAGTGAAAGGAAAGGGTAAAGGAGTAGCCGATGGGGAACGCGCAAAGAAACCAGTCACCGTCACCCCTCCCAAATCGAAACCTTCCACTCCTGTCACTGTCGAAAAGACCGAAGAGGAGAATGAGAAAGAAACAGCTCAAAAATCTCTTTCGGCTTTAGAACATATCGCAGAAGAATTGGCGCTTGTAAAAGATTCATTCACCTTTCCTTCTACTCTCTCCTTTTCGAATGTCACTACCACCGACAATCCTACTCCTGCTCTTCCGTTCAATAAGACCAACAGACCTTTCCATGAACAAAGCAACAAGTTACTTCAATTGCTTCTTCAGGCCGATTCGGTTACCTCTGGGGGTGACCGTGCGGTGAGACAGAAAAGGAAAGAGGTGGTGGGTAGGGTGGAACGTGAACTTGAGGATTTGGAGAGACAGAGGGATGAAGTCTGGGCTCAAGTTCAGAAAAGGCGTGAGGCGGGAGACGAATTAGATTTGGGGAGTGATACGGAAACTTCAACCGTGGCTGATGGTGAACAATTGAACAATGATGTAAAGGTCGAAAGGCCAGTCGTCGAAGTACAAGTCAACACTTTAGCCAAAGTAATCTCGGAGGATCAAACGGTCGAAGAAGCTGAGAATGTACAAGAAGTTGAGAAGGTTGAGGAAGTTGAAAAAGTCGGAAATGAAAAGGTCAATGATGATGAACTTCAAGCGAAATCTCAAGAACTACCCACCATTAAGACTTTCAATCAAGACATTTCAGAACCACATAAATCATTCGCCGAAGTCGCCGCTAAACCTCCTGTCGAGAAAGCTCCTATAGCTCATGTTCCCATCCAAACCGTTCAAGTCGAAGTTACCAAAGAGAAGGTAGAAGAGCCCAATGTCGGTCATACTCTTCACGCGGTTCAAGTTGAAGAGGTTGAAGACGAGTCGGAAGAAGAGAGAATGACGGACGATGGATCGATCGTGGAAGAAAAGAAGAACGTGGAGGAAGATGGATATGAGGTTATTTAAATATATGGTTGAGAGGAATCAATTTTGTACATACACGTATGGTACCGATGGATTGTAGTTTTCAAATGATTCATGAATATGGTTCGATCTACAAGTATCGTTTGCAATGGATATCCGCCATGTATACTAACCTCGTTGACTTGCCTATTTGGCTAATGAGTAAAGATGGCAAGAACGGTACTGATTTGCTAAGGACTGCAAGTAACTCCTGACTTGTCTAAATAATGATGGTGAGTAGCCAGTAGCGCAACGTCGCAACGTCAATGTATATGACGAACGCAAACCCTTCTGAGAAGGTACATGTGGAGATCTAACATACGATTAGGTGTGAGCTAGAGATTCAATTGAATATACGATGCAATGCGATGCCCAAAGATGCCTAATGTGAATTACTAAAATAACACCATAATCTTCATCACCGTCTTTCCTCCCCTCTACCCGCTTCTCCTTCCACATCCCTCGCCTCACTCAATTCAAAACCATACTCATCTCTCTCTACCCCACTTGTCCCAATGTTACCATTCCCGTTCGTTCCACTCGAAGCTCTTCCCATTCTACTCCTCAATATTCCATATCCAACATTTATCAAACCAACACCTTTCGTCCTCACCCAAGTTAAAGCTTCCTCTAACGCAATCTCCAATCCTCTTCCACGTCCTTCTTCCACAACACCCCAATCTTGCCATCCGTGATCCATTGACGAATCTCTAGTCTGGAGTGGTTGGGAGGAAGATGGAGAATGTTGATGGAGTCTGGGAGAAGTGACGTGATGTTGATGAACTTCATGTTTGAGAACATCTTTGACTGTTACTACTCCCATGAGTAAACCTTTGTCAGCTACTAAGATCACACGAGGACTGGATGATCAGTACAAGGGTAGCAGGGACGATGAAGAAGACATACCCCATACGTCGGAAAAGTTGCATGACTATTTCCAGAGGCATTTTCGGTGAGACTGTCAGAGGGGTCTGTAATCAGTTTGACCACGTCTTTTGTTTCCTCCCAGTCATTCCCACCGTTGGCTTAGACATATCTCTATACAACGGATACAGACATCAGCGAGTGGATTTGAGATACTTTTGAAGAGATGGTTGCACACAACTCACTTCATCCACATATTGACCAAAATCCACTTGATCCGCCTCCAGCCCACTAGTCCTGCGCAACTCTTCTCTTCCGGAAGCACTGATCTGTCGTGTTCGGGTGTTGGTACTGGGCGAAACGATGATGTCAGGTTGGGCTAATGAGGCATTTGTCTTATTGACATCGTCACTTATACACTGGAAAGTGCAAGTGGCATTGACACTCAAATTTCGGGTTCTCGTCGCTTTCTCTGAGAAAAGTCAGCTGAATCGGTTGCAAACAACTCAAAGGTAGCAGACAATGATGATATAAATCAAATCCCTCGAGAGGAAGAGAAGCGCTGAGAAATTTCACACTTACCTAACGCAAAACGTAGCTCGGTTTTTCGAGCAAACCCAATGATCGTCCTGTCCTCCTCTGATCTAACCACGGGAAACCCTTGATAATTTGTGCTCTGCACTATTTCACCTAGACGATCAGCTCGAGTTGTCAGATACTGGAGATGAATCACCTATGGCACTGAGTGGCATGCCTGAAGCATACATAACCACAAGATCTTTTCTCATGACATTCGCGACTGGGCCGTTAGCTCCGGTGAGGATCACTTCGAGCAGCTCACTTGGCTCGATAAAGGCCTCGCCATCTTCTTTATCCTCTTTTTCTAAAAAAGGATAACCGTTAAAGCGGATCATTCGATCTGAAATACCTCCTCCTCCGAATTGATCGCTCACTGCCTTGGTCACAAGCAAAGTGAGCTGAACATCAGCGTAGGTCTGTTTTACGGCCACTGACTCACCATTGTAGGTAGAATATAGGTCAAGGCTCCTGTGAGTTCGAACATGATCACGACAACGGTGACTGTAAGCCGCGTGACTCCGCTGTCTCATCAGCAATCTGCTCACCAGGCTAGCCTGGATACACACCCCATAGCAGCAGCGGCTCCGAGAAATGCATATGTACCGGGGGTGATACATGGGACATCTGGTTGACAGGCGGCGAACAAAGGCGCTTCTGGGTACGATCTGTCATCAGAGTAATCCAAGATATGTCGGACAGATATACCCACTGTTGAAGAGCCTTCATGAGGATACCCATCATCCTGCCGAACGTCGCGCCCACCGCCATTGAAGGGACAAATATACCCGCTGGTACTTTGCATCCATACGATGCCACAATGAGTACGGTCCTAACGATCGTGGCTAGCAATAGTGAGTTGACCATTCTCCATTGGGACGACGATCTGAGTGTGAGCTATGTGCAGCAGTATTTGGTGTTGAAGCTCACTGGCAAAGGCCGGCTCGATTCCCTCCCCCTTCGCACTCTCTGAATAGCACCTCCAAACTCTCCGTCATGTCAATTCGAAGGAAGCGATTGAGGTAACCGATGAAAGCAGTGATAGTAGCCAAGGTCACCGCTTCGGCGATAGCATGTTGCCCAAGATGCTTGCGGCGAAAGCCAGCCACTTGAAGGTTGAATTTGATGACAAAAGCTCCATACAGTCCCTCATCGTCAGCTGTAGATACTGAAGATAGGGAGAACTGACACCAAAGATGCCAATTAGGACGTAAACTGGTATCTCGAAGTAATGCCAATCACGGTCGTATGAAACCTGGAACAAGACCAGCTTGCCGGTCCGAAACGGATCCATTGACTGTGCCCGTGAGCACAACTCTGAATGACTGAGAGTAAAACGTACGGCGAGAGTGAAGGTCGCAACCAGAGCACAGACGAAGGATTGCCACATGGTCCGATTGGAGAATGTCTGATTCATCTCCTACAATCGTCAGATATCTCATATCGCAGAGGTCATCCACCAACCTCGATAGAGAAGAGCACGCCGCCGATGGGCGACCCAAAAGCCACCGCTACACCTGCTGCAGATGAGGCAGTGACGATCTCTCGCATCTTCACTGTACTATGAGTATTGTTCAACCTGCGGTATCCACTCACAATGGCTCCGGTCATATTTGTGGAAGAGTCTCGCAATGACATTGCCCAAACTACAGGCAACATGCACTGAGGGGCCCTCTTTTCCGACGGACAATCCGGAGGCGATAGCAAGACACTTATTGATCAGCTGGGGAGATTCCTGGTTATTCCAGGAGAATAGCTCACCATGGTGAGCGCTTTGATGGCAAAAGTCTCTGCACTCAGAAACCCCTTGATGATGAAACCTCCCAGTATGCACTTTATTTCTGAAATCCCAGAACCAGCGGCATACGGCGCAAAGGATTTGACGAGGTAAGCGGCAGAATATGAGAACAATGACTTAGAGTGAGCGACTACCTTGACCAGTCTGATGTAGCTCACCGCAAAGAGAATGTAAGCGATCCAACGGAATGGTTCAACACCACCCCAATTACGCCATTCCGCACATCCTTCACCTTCGTCGGATATCTCAAGACAGCAGAATTTCTGGCTTAGCCACCAGCCAGTGGTACAATAGCCCATCTTCATGTCGGACAGCCAGGCTGTTATGATGGCGATCAGTGCCGCGGAGAATCCGATGCCGACACCTACTTCGTCAAGTGCGATTAAAATGGAGCGGGAGGTGACTGACCGACGAGGGAGATGACAACCCAGCTCTGGCCTTCCTCAAACGCATGATTTAACATACGCCAGAAGTGCCCAAGTAGACCTGTGGAGGAGTTCAATCGTGCAAAGAGAGGGTTTTGAGACGGAATAGGTTTAGCTCGGCGGTCACGTTCATGAAGAGAGTCGTGGATCCAATCTTTGGTCGTTAGATGGTGCTCTCAAGATGAATAAAAAACTTGCCAACGGTGGAGAAATCTTCATATCGTCTGTAAACAAGTCAGAAGCTTTCACACGGGAGGTCTGACCTACCTGACCAGATCTCTTTCTTCCTCGTCCTGAACTTTCGGACTGGGAGCACCATTCCCCTCCATCAGTGGTTGATCGTCATCTTCCAGCTCCTCGGGGCGTAAGGTGGTCCCAGGGGGGTAGGACATTATCTCTACTACCGCCGAAGGGTGACAAGCCCTCACTTCTGTGCGTAGTAGATCTGTCAGCTATACAGCCAAGCCTCGAACGAGATCGCAAGGTGGGGCGTTGTTACACTCGTATTCCACCCGAAGCTGCATGCTGTAGAATCCGGTTGTGTAGAATCACGTGATCGATGCGTGAGACAAACGAAAGAATAATAAGCATTTTTGATGAATTTATCCCTGGAACGCTCGACCTTTTCACTTCTCCCGCCTTCTCTTCTTCAACAAACTTTTCATTCTGCACTGGTCCATCCAGGTTTACGTTATACCTGAAGCCTTCAGAGTGATTTAAACGGGTCTTTGTGACCTCTGTCGACATTCTGCTGAACTTGGGCGGTGAAAAGAGCGGAGTTAGAACAGTCAGGCGTCTGCCGGTTAGAATTACCTATCCTGTTCTCATCTTCCATACTGCCTCACGGTGGGTAGACGGACGTAGACTATATTGTAGCTATACCTGGACGATCTTATAGCGTTCCGACGTATATTATCGCTGGCGTGACTTATCTTCAGCCTTGCAGGTGTCAGTCCCTATAACCCCATCCCCCACCTTGTTTCCTGGCTCGAGCCTTCTGGTCGTCGAGTAACCATCTGATTGGGTATTTCCTTGTCGACCGAGCTCGTCGTTTGGGTATGCTTGCTATGTCGCAACCGCCTCCTCACGAGCTACCCGATCTATTCTTCTTCTCACCACAAGATACTTTCGACCCTTTCCCATCGATGTATGAGGAGACTTTACAGGCGGCGGCATTTCAGCAACCTCCGGCTCACCCGGCTCCTCTTCCGACACCACTTCCCCAATCACAATGGGCATATCCTTCGACCACTCAATGGGCCGCTCAGGCGGACGCGGGATACAATGCTGCGGTTTATTCAAGGATAGAGGATCACAAACGTGAGTTTCATCCCACGACCCCTCGTACACTCCGTGTCTCAAACACCGATATCACTGATGTTCACACCTCGTCTCGTTTAGTTAAAAGGAGGGAGGATTTTCCCGTCATCGAATGTCTGATACGGTGTGCAGGGCATGGAATGATATGCCATCGCATCACATGAAGAATGGTTCTGATGAGATACGTACTACACGTTGCACGCCGTTACAGACCGCACCACACTTTGGAGGGGAAACGGTTGTTGTTGTTGTCTTGAGGAGGTGTTTACGTATGCAATTTCCCAATGCGGTAATCCGTCTCCTCCTCACGGTCAGTGGCCAAGTGGCACATGACGTGTCTTTTGCATATTCTCCGAAAGGAAATGCCGGTTCGGTCGACGTGTGGCGTTTGTGAAGCAGTGTGGCAGTGTGGCGGCGTGGCGGTATGGAGGGAACGTGGCGACTTGTAAGAATGTGTGCTGACGACGTAGCCGACATATTCATGATGGAAAATCGTCCTGGTGGGACTGGCGGTGGAGGATTCGTATCAATGCATGAAATCCAACCGCTGGATGTGTCTCGCTCTTTGCCTGGTCTCCCCACCGTGTTCAACCCCGATCCTCGTATCACACCTTTGCCACATACAGATAACAAACCTGATGTCTCCATTCCGCCGTACGTTTTTGCTCTCTCGTTTCTGCCTAGTAGCTCATTCGCTAGTTATGCCGTACCCACCGCCCAAGTCAACGGTATAGACAACACTATCAATGCCGAATCTGGCCCCTCTAGAGATTTGGAAGTCAAGGAAGGATCTCCTTTCACCTTCCGACCTCCTTCCTCTTCTCCTGGACCAACTTCCAATTTCGCCCTTCAGCCTCGATCGGAGCTACATCGTGCAGCGTCTGCCATCACACAATCAGCTCCGATCAGGCAGGATACACAAGGGAAAGACTCGTCGACCATCGATAAGCTACCGGTCAAACGACCAGCGGAAGATGACGGCTCCCGTGCCACAAAGCAGAGAGGCACTGTGCCGACTAAGGCACCTCCGTCAACCTCACAGGGTATGGCTCTCATACGGCCTCTTATTTCCTCGACGAGTTTGAAGTCGAGTAAACCGGCTGTATTGTTCAAGTACCTGCGTCCGCGCATCAAAGGCCCGGAAGTGTTGCCACCGGAATTTGAGCCGAATGCTAGAGAGTTAAGGGAGATTTTGTTGGCATTGAAGGATCATGCTCCTGAACAATACCTGAGAAATATGGCGGATAATGAAAGATATGCAAAGACCTTAGCTATTTG
Organism: Tremella mesenterica DSM 1558; assembly: GCF_000271645.1. NCBI lineage: Eukaryota > Fungi > Basidiomycota > Tremellomycetes > Tremellales > Tremellaceae > Tremella > Tremella mesenterica. The sequence goes on from NW_006711225.1 coordinate 4,516,292, forward strand.
GTTGAAAATGTTCATAGATGATGTGGAAAAATGGGAGTCCGCCATTGCACCACTTTTGCTTGTAAGTGCTACCGAACGTCGTCGGCCTTCCTCCTTCACATGTAGCACTCCCAAGTGGTATGTAGTCACGTTGAGAAAGGAACAATGAGGGATAGATCCTAGCTGATATACAGATGTTATCAAGGACGGACATGGCGGTGGACGTGATGGTGAAGTACGGTTTTGGCAAGAGTTGTAAAATTGTCAATACACGGGCGGCGAAGAAGGATTTGAAATCCGCAGGAGAGATCAGAAAAGCTTTCGAGCGATATCATTCCTGGTGTCAGGAGAAATTATTACCTGGAGGTCGTAAAGCACTCGAAGACTCTGAGTCGGATCAAGGTATGTATATGTATTTCATATCTGTCACTCGTGTTGATATATAGGTGGGACCAAAAAGCAAAAGATGAATGATGGGACAGCTCAAGCTTCATCTTCGGGACCGACCAAATCAACCGCGAATACTACATCGACTACCAAACCTAACTCAACTGCGATCATCAAACCTGCTGTTAAGAAAGAAGCTACCAAATCGGACATGTCATTCTTCAGCGCCACAACTCCAGCGTCATCCACGGTGAAAAAACGGGTGATACCTGATATCAAGAAGATTGATAGGTCTGCTGCCCCATCGACTGGTGCACCTACTACGTCGTTATTGTCGACCACCATGAACCAGCTTCTGAAGAAAGCTCAGTCGCCTCCTCCTTCTGCGGTCGAAGTCGCGGGTAGCGGTGATCTGGGTGCAGGAAGTGGGAAAAAACAACCGAATAAGAAAGGACACATGGTCAGATTCAAAGACCTCATCCCTGATGGTGGGGCTTTGGAGTCGATTCGTGTGTTTAGAGAAGAACCACATGAGCTAGAGCCTGCTCCATGGGGTAATACAGTGAGCAAATCACTATCTAGCATTTGTGTGAAAAGATTCTGACAGGTAGAATGAAGCGCACGGAAAGTCCGTCCACCAATTGGACATGTCTGAAGGTCTAGCATTGAGAGCTCATGGAGTGGATGAGCAAATCGATTGGTATGATCCAGAACGTTAGTGCATTCTTTCCATCTCTGTATGAAATACTTATTTGACATAGAATACTTTGATCCCGCTATTCACCGCGAGACACCATTTACTTCGTCCGAGAATGAAATTCAAGAAACTCGTGAAAGGGGTATATTGGCCGTCACCTATATGTCCGACGCTCAAATTCCGTCCGATCCTTCGGAGATTGGAGTGAAGATTGCCGAAAAGGCTATGTCCACTCGTCTTCTTTATCCATCTCAAGCACCTCAACCATCTCAAACATCTACGATGATCCCCGACATTTCCACTACTCAATCTTCAGTCAGCGACCTTTTGAAGAAGATCATTTTACCTCCGAACTTACTTCAACCTCAACCTCTACCTCCACCTCTATCTCAACCCCAGCAGCCGTTGGTCGCACCTATCTACGGTGGTTTTTACAATCCTCCCGCTCCTCAAGATTATCCTCCAATCCGTACTGCCCAATCTCAGAATCATTATCCCCAAGCAACCCCTTCCTACCCTTCTGCTTCTGTTTGGAGCGCTCCCCAGTCTCAAACACACGAGTATGGTGCCAGGGATGATCATCGTGGTAGAAGAGGAAGCGCAAGAGAGAGGAGAGAGGCGAGAGATGCAAGGGACGAACCGTCTAATGGGGGAAGACATAGATCTAAGATATGCAAGTTTTGGGTGGAAGGACGATGTGATCAAGGTGACAGATGTAGGAACCGACATGGAAGTGAGTGAATGAATCGAAGTTTTTGTTTTCTATATGTATCATGTTAATGTGAAGATTAACGAAAATCGAATATGACATCCAAATCGAAGTGATTTGTGAAAACGATAGTGAAATAAAAAATCATGAGAACATGATTGGACCGATAGTACTTTTTCCATTCAGTTCTACATGTGATGCGACAGAGATTTGAACCGTACTAGGAGAAGACAGTCACAGCAATACCCTATCACACCCATGCATTTATGTTCGTTCCATATTTCTAACCTCATGCATACTTGCATCTCAGCATGTACATAGTTGACCGTTCAAACGATCCTTTTATCCGGAATAGATTTCTTACCACCTACGACACCTTCAACACCTTTACGTAGATCAACTCCTTCTGTACCTTCCACAAAACCCTCATGTTTTCTCGTAATTCCCTTCTCTTTTTCTTTTTCTTCAAATCCTATCCCATCATAAGTCCTCGCTTCAGTAGCTAAACCAGAAATAACTTCTTTCCCAACTTCTTTAACTTTATCAATCCCTACTTCCTTTCCTACTTCTTTAACATAATCAACTATCCCTTTACCTACTTTCTCAACATTGTTCCCTATATCCTCTCCTATTTTATTTGAATCATACATGATTTCTTTCCCTTTCTTCCCAACATCTTTCAAACCTGATAATCCTGTATCGTCCACATGATAAACACTCTTGATTAAATCTTTACCAGAAAAATAAACCGTCTTACCAGCAGAGAGGTAATCTGCATCATGAACTTTTTCGAACATGTTGGAAAGAGCCATGTTCCATCTTTGTCGAAGTGTTTGAGAGAAAGGTGGAGAGAGGGAAGAAGGACCAAGTGATGAGACGGGAGCAAGGGGGAGAGAAGGGTCAAAAGAAGAGTTTAAAAGATGGGTCGTTTGGTGTAAACTAGTTATCAGCCTTTTTTGTCTGAGCGATTTAGTATACATGTATCCTCCTGATCCAACGTTTTTGATCAGAATAGATGATAGAGAAGTAGTGATCATATGGGAGGGAAGTGAGATGTGAGCATTGAGATTTTAAACGAGGCGACGGATGGAGAGTCAGCAGGTAGTTAGCAGATGTTGATCGGGAAAGGGATGAAGACGAGTGCCACGATGATGTACCATAGAGAGTGAATGTGTGAGATGGAAATGATGTATATACAAGAAAGATGAAAGTGAACAGTCAAAATGTGAGAGCAGGAGAGAAGTATGCACAGGGGACTAAAGTTGGGAGAGAGGAAGGGTCAAGAAGAAAACAACCAAACTCACTCTCCTCTCATCCGAGTCGTGGATTGTGATAAAGAACTCGTCAGGGTGTAATACACCATGGCAGCTGCCAATACACCTGATCCTGTCCCAAGTACGAATCCCGCCATTCTTCCCTATACCTTTTTTGAGTCCAGGACAGATTTGTTGAATGTTGAGTGTGCAACTTGACGCATAACGAGTGACGGGTGAAATTCACCTGCATCCGAAATTGCCGTGGCGTACGGTGTCCGGGAAGTCCCAGGCTGAACTTTCCGGAGTACCCCTTCCCTCTTCATCCGTGGGATCCACTTTATTCATTCTTGTGTCTCACTATCTCAACTAGACCTGTTCTAAGCTGCATAGAGGTGCTAGAGAGGCTCCTGGCACGCTTCTGAAAGTGTGCTGCTTGCTGCTTAAGAAGGGTATATCTACATTCACGGATCACGGAAGGGATCACTAAGTATGTCGTTGCTGGTCGCATTCCTTCCACTCACCTCTTCTCAGTTCTCCTGTCTACCTAGATCTGAAACGAGGTTGGATAGACTGCTCTACTTCCATTATGCATCCTCTTATCCCTCATTTGTCTTTCCAATTCCAATTGCGCGAGATAGTCCGTATGTGTGGAGAGGTGGAGAGGAGACAACTCGTAAGCTTAGTAGATAGCTGATTCATGGCTTCTCAGTGCCTTGCTAAGCAGAAGAATCAGCAGGATAGATTATCAGAGAGATAAATAGCTAGCTAGAATGGTAGAATGCATCTCTTTCTTTCTCTTCAATTGACTTTCCACATTAATATTGGAGACGTTTTCGGTACTGATCGCGTCTTACACGACTTGTGATACTTACTGTACACGACTCGTAAGCGTTTAGATGGATGACTCATCTGCTTATTCATTAATTGTTAAGTAGATGATTCAGCAGGATAGATGTCAGTATGATAAATAGGTAGATAGATTGACAGTATGCATTCTCTTTCTCTTCAATTGATTCTCTACATTGGAGACGTTTTCGGGACCGTCTTACACGAGTTGAGCCGCCATAGCCGCCGCATCTGAGGCCTTTCTTCTTCTCCCCCTATCTCCACCATTTCTTCAGATATGAAAGAGATCTCTTTTGTGGATGAAGCAGGAGAGATTCCTGTATATCATGCAGGTTTCCAATGCATAGATGGGACTAGGTTTGAGTCATAAATTTTGAATTTCTCTTCAATTCACGGAAAAAAACAACCTAATGTTGTTTTGAGAACCAGCCATGGCAGCTGCATGCATGAAATTCACCCACATGACGCCTACAGACTTTCTCTACTTGCAACAGGTGTTTTCAGAGCTCTAAGTAGCCTGTGAGGTGTGTAATCAGCAATTTTCGAGAAATGGAGGTTGGGAAAGGGAGGTGCCGGAGGGGAAGATCCGACCTGGGACTTCCCGTACACTGTAGTGGCGGTCCATTTTCCTCGGTCTAGCCTGAGTCAAGTATTTTCTTCCCTCCAGCGTAAATGACGCTCGCCCGATCGCCTGGGACCACTATCGAGCATGATCAGGTCGTGATTAGGTGATAGTCCCAGCGAGAAGCAGACAAGCAGACTTCACATGTATAGACGCTTGATTACGATGATAAATCCACGATGCAATGCATAGATTGACCATATACTAACACACCCTATCCCTTTAACTTACTGCTCGGGTCCTTCAGGTGGTCCATCTTCTCCCATCTCTCCACCCATCGTTTGCACACCACCACCACCTCCCTCCTCCGGTCGACGAGCAGAAACTATATCATCTACTCTGAGCAAAAGAGTGGCCGACTGAGCATCAGCAAGGCGTTTCATCTCCTTGCAAACATGGCGGATCGGCTGCATGGCCCGCTCATACAAAGAAAGGCCATAAGAATGAGAAGTAATGGTGGCAAGACCAAAACTCACCTCAATGGCAGTCTTCAAAGTCTGTATCTTTACACTTGCTGATTCCAACAGACCATAGACCTTCATATCCGTCACCTTTCCAGTATCGCCGTCTACACCAAAGAGATGAAGTCCCTCGGCATGTTTTGCCTTTCTGTCAGCGTCACTCGCCAAAATTGCGCATCACGACATGAAGTGATGTACGCGAATGGAAATGGAAGTGGTAGATGAATAACCTACTCTAAGTTCTGTCAAAGTTCTGATAACATTGCCTCCGCAGTTCTGTACCAATGTCCTTGGTATCACCTCTAAAGCATCGGCGATAGCTTTGTACGGAGCACCCGCGACACCAGGAAGCAACTTGGCTTTCTCGGACAGAGCGACGCTGATGGCCATTTCAGTTGCTCCACCTCCCGGTGCGAGAATAGGGTTGAACACGACATTCCTCGCCACACTCATCGCATCGGCCAGATTACGGTCGATTTCATTCAAAATGTCCTTTGACGGTCCACGAAGGAGGATGGTGCAGGCTTTAGGATTCCGACATTCGTCGATGAATGCGAAATACTCGTCACCGAGTTTATCGATGTGGAATAAGCCACACTGTGTACCGACATCTGACTCTCGGAGATCTTCAACACGGTTGACAATGGTCGCTCCTACAGCTCGGGCAATACGGTTATTGTCTGATTTACGGACACGACGGAGGGCAGTAATGTTCGCTTTGAGAAGGTAATGTTGAGCCAAATCTAATCGTCAGCGATTCTTACATGCCGTTCCATGTCCCCTTGATGCAGTCATTCCAAACCCTAGTATCGAGGATTAGGATGTGACAAAGATGAAAAAGGTTACCGAAAAACCTACCCGACACTCCTTTTTCTGTAAACACCAGATCAGGCTTGAACTCGATAATCTTCTCGCACATCAATTTGATCTGTTCCTCCTCAATCTGTAAAACCCTATTCCAATCCGCTTCTTTGGTGATTTCGATATTCGTTTGACTCTCTCCTTTCTTATATTCCAACGGACAATCAAGTAAGACGATCCTGGGATTTTCAATTCTTCTCCTCATTTTCGGATGTGTCACATCTTTGTTGATCATGACCCCACTGAGAACTCTACAATCTTCAATCTCACCCCCTGGTACCTTTTCCACCCTTGCATATCTCTTTATATCCACCGTCTTGATGTTTAATCCCCCCACACCTTTTTCACTGGCACCTACCAAACCATTTTCCGCTTCGGCAGAGACGGCCACAGTTCTGACCGCTTGCAATGCAAGTGAGCACATGAGATCTGACCATCTTGAGGAGAATTTTGTCCCGATGGAAGTTTTGATCAATGCGAGCATCTCGGATTCTGATGAGATATCCACTGGGATGGATATTTTAGCGATGGTTTCAAGAGCGTCGTTAAGAGCAGATTTGAAAGCGCGGATGATAACTACGGGATGAATGTTACGTTCGAGTAAAGGCATGGAATGTGCTAGGATTTCACCAGCGAGAATGATGACTGATGTGGTACCGTCTCCTACTTCTTCATCTTGAGTTCGGGAGAGCTCAATCATGGATTTAGCAGCGGGATGAGCTACGTCTATTTCACGTAGAATGGCGTGTCCGTCGTTGGTCAATCTGGATATCAGCGTCAGCATGATCTCCCCACTCCTTAACATTCCCGCGTCATCTCGAATGAGGAGACTATTCCGGTTTATAGACATCATATGACACACTAAACTCACAAGATACCACCCATAGGATCAAGAATCATCTTCAACATAGCTTTAGGTCCAAGACAAGTCCGTATAACATCTGCCACAGTCTCCACATCAGCATTCATCTACCAACCCTATATAAAGACTCACTTTGGCGGCGACGATATTGGCAGTTTGAGCTTTACGTCCATGTTGTCTCTCTGGACCGGTGTCTGTGAGTCAGTCAATCATGTGTTCTCTGTGTGCTTTTTCCGGGGGGTCCATAATCGCCAGTGCTAGATCTTATGAGAGGAAAAGAAGGGAAATTCACTCATCACCATAACAGGCATTCCGGCCATTTTGAGAACGTAGCTTTCGTGTTCGTTATGGAATCACAATCTCAGAACTGTCACACTCGGTCTCTTCTTTGAATCCTGTCTGCCCTACAGCGTCGTTCTTCTTTCTTTTTTTGAGCGGAAGAACAGAGATCAGAGACTCTGTGTAATGATAGGAGAGGAATGGTAGTTCTGGTACGCTTGGACATTTCGCGACTTTCCAAATCGCCATGGGATACGTGAGGGGAAGATATAAGTCCTTATCACACTTTTTCGGCTCAACTCCACGTCATCTCTCCTTCCACTCTTCTCCGGATCCGCAAAAGTCTCCAGGTCAACTGGAGTTTAACGTTGTGAACTGCTAGCTGCTAGCTACGCAATGAAACCCTCAGCTCTCTTACTGAGACGGTCAACTTGGAAAGGTACGTCTCGTCCTTCCCCCTCTTCATTTGTCTTGTCTCACCCTCCCCCCTTGTCCAACCTCGCTCGAACGCCATCCGACGTGGACGATTCAACGATGACCAGTCCCAGACCTCGAATGATATCGGTCCAGTACAATATCTGACTTTGTCCAAACTCGGGGTGGATACACCCAGAATAGTGGTGATAACGCGATAATTCGGAATTGTATATGATCCACTTCGAGCGGAAGACGGAATGGAAAGGAGGAAGATTAGTGCTGAATGTCAGGTCCATACTTCACCGCCTTCCCTTCACTAACCAACGCTCTCAAAACTTCCACACCCATCTATACAAAATCACGAGCATGTACGATCTTACCGAATTTCGTAGGAATCAAATTTATGGTTCATAATGGTCAACATTATCTTCCTGTTCAAGTGACAGAGGAGATGGTCGGACATAAGTTAGGAGAGTTTAGTGTGACCAGAAAGAAGTTTTCATATAGGTACGTTATACCCTCCCCCCCTTCGTCTTTCTTTTCCTCACCATCTGTCTATGTTTCATTGTGGGTGGAAGGGTTGATCCTGACGTGTAGACAAACGAAGAATCGTTAAATCCATTCATACCTCTCTGGTGAAGATACACTACCTCGGTCAAATTCCAGACATCTTCAATCATCATTCATCATTACACATGCATTGTCATTCTAGCTCACAAATCATACAAGATGTCATCATATCATAGATCTCGTCATATCTTTCTGGCTCTTCGTTTTATCGACCAGAGGAACGAAGGGGTTTACTAAGGGTCACATGACCAATCCCAAGAATCTACCCCACCCCGACATTCTCCCATTCCTAATCCCCACCAGTCTTCCACCACCCTAGCCACGGCATCTCTTGCTGATATAGTCTGCGTTTCCATCCTGACGTCCATCAGCTTACATACAAATTCCATCCAGTCAAGCCGGTCGTTGAGTGACTCGGATCAGTGATGGGGTCAAAAAGTCGAGGAAGGAATCTCGCATCATCGCGTGAAAATCATGAAGAGTATTTCGAAAAGAGGGGGAGGGGAGAGACACTTGCACTCACGTAGAGACCCAAGGTTCCAAAGCAGCCAAATACTGCAAACCTCTCATTGGCTCCACAGGCGCATACGTAGCCGTCACCTTCAACTTTGGATAACTATCCCATTCTTTCCTCAACACCCAAGTAGGTTCCTCTCCCAATAACTCACTCAAAATGCTTTCTTTGAGATAAGTCAACGAAAATATCTTCACCACATACTCTCCTGAACCCGGTGCGGTCTCTCCATGCCACGTGATACTCTGGAATAAGGGAGGCGGGGTATTGTCATTTCGAGAAGTATGACCCGTGGTGAGTATCGTAGAAGGGATGGTGGTGGTTGAGGGAAGACCGAAGAATTCTGGGGAAGCATGTCGACGAGTAGTACCGATCAACGTTACGTGAAGATGAACGTATTTCTGAGTCGGAATCGGTTCGTGGAATTGTGATTGAAGATCTTTGTTGATGGGAGAGGAATGCCATGGTGCAGCGAAAAAGATTTGGTCAAATGATTCGGACGAAGCGCTGACAATATCGGTTGTATTGGTCACGATGTCAAATCGACCATCTTGGAGGGGTATGATATCGACCACTTGAGTACCGAGATGAACGGTCGCTTTGGAGTCTTCTGACATGGATTGAAAGATACGCCAATTACCACCTTGGACAGCCATAGCACCACCGGTGGCCATGGATACTGAAGCTCCCAAGGCGTGAATATCTGACATGTCTGATGCGTACTGAAAGTCAGTCAGGCGTCCATTCTGACAGACATCAAATATCTCTCCATTTGACCAGGAAGGTATAACGGGGTGAAAAGAGAATATGGATTGAGCCATCAAGAAGACAGACCGCAGTCGGTAGGAGCAACTGAAAATGGAAAAGTAATCACCCACATTAACTCTAGTACTCCCCTCCCAGATCTCCGACTCCCATTTCTCTCCCACACCCACAACCTTCAAAGCATATTCCTCCCCCCATCTAGTAGTGTACTCCTTTCCCAGTCCAGCCCTCTCAGCGAAATCCTCAATACTACTCGGTGCACCCTTCTCAGCGAGCCAAAGAGGATTATAAAGGTTCGCAAACTTCTTCAACAAGACTTTGACGGATTTGTCGGTTCTATAAGGAGACGAAAAACCGTATCGTCTGATGGCGGAGATAGTGTCGAGCCAAGAGGAGAAATAAGATTGTTTGGTAGAGGTGGTGTATAGGAATTGAGTACCGTCCCATATACCTACACCTGCTTCTCCAAAGTCTGGATCGATAGTTGTGAGATTGAATTTCTTTGCAGCTTTGACTAGATGACGATTGGCTTCGACGAATATGGAAGCGCCAAGTTCTATGGGACGGTAACGGGGGTCAGAGTGTGGGAAAACTGTTGTGCTTCCTTTTTGTCAGCCTGGGGTACGAGGTGACTGTTCGCGGGGAAGAAGATAAGGGGTGATAAGTGTTCATGTGGGGCAGAATCTATTTGAATCTACTTTTGACAAGTGATGTTCCCCTAGAAGAGAGAGCAAAGCTCGAGAAGTATCAAAAGGGACGTTACACAGATATAGAGAGACAAGCAGAGGTGAGTAGGAATGTACGATACCCAGATGGGGAAAAGTACTGATAGAGGACAAAAGTAGAATGTGAGAATCGCAATTTGAGGTTTAGACTCCAGTAGAGAATATCGACTCCTCAGAAGGGTCTGTGGGATACCATTTGACCTACGCTGTTGATCTTGTTCAGACAAGCAAGGAGATGAGGATGGGGTGAAGGATAAGTGAGAGCATGTTATCAGGAGAAGGGGGAAACGAGGGAACTTGAAGAGAAAGGACGTAGAATCGACAATCGAATAAAAGAACTCACGTCCACCAACATAATCCTCTTTCTCAAAAACCACAATCTCACCTAAAACTTCCTTCCCAATTCTATCCTTCACTACCTTCCCCGCTCTTCTCAAAAAGAAAGCAGCCGCACTCCCACTGGCACCAGCACCAACAATACCCACTCTTTTCGGTCTTTGTTGTTCTTGGACATGTTGAGCGAGAGGATAAACGTATTCATCCTTTGGGAAAGTAGGGAATGAAGGGGTTTTGTGAGAAGAAGGGAATAGGAAGTAAGCTGAGAGAAGGGTGATGGAGATGAATAAAAGTAAACCAGTACGTGATATTTGATTCATTCTTTTGAGAAAGTTTGTTGACATGATGGTGATTTTAGTGAAAGGATTGAGATGTATAATCAGAAGTAGGTTGGTCTAGTCGGTCTCCAATAAAGTAACTAGACAAGACCGAGAAGGCCAGGAATTAGGAAGCCTTGAAAGGTCGCTTAAAATGAATGTGGGGCTCCAGAAAGGGAAAAAGGACTGTGCGTTGTCTGATAAAACGTTGTCAGATAAAACGCTTTTTGTTGTAAAGTGTGTTAGCAACATTTGAGCACTACTATACTAGTGTTCGTACCACTCGGCAAAGTGGAAAGATAGGTGTGAATCTAGTCAAGCGAGAAGAGTGCGATTGTGCATAAGCATATCAAGATAGGAACCCCACGACCCATGACCCCTTATATACATACTGTATCCCCTTCAGTCACACCCCTCGAAAACTTCCAATGGAAATGATACAAATACAAATACACAATTATGGAACAACAAATGTTCTCCTCATGACTTTAAGAAACTCAAATGATATCATCTTAACCCCTCGTAAAGACTTTTCGACCGCTATGCCCTCGATCTTTTGGCTGATTTTGTCCGCCCAATGTCTCCGTTTCCTCGCCCACTACGACAAGAAGAACGTGTCCGCCATTTCTGCCGCTTCTTTATCCTGGATCTCCAAAGCCTCCGCAGCGACACTGGCTCGGGAATGGAATGTCGGTGCACAACTCATACGTGTTTGAGCCATACGTTGTTGATGTGCTAAATAGGCATCGTAACTCGTCGGAGGAGCTTTGCTCGTACGTCTTCCAAGGGTCTGGACGTGAGTACAAAGTTTTTTCCCGCCTTTCGTCCCGTCCTGATTCCAACTGAGATCGGAATACAGAAACATCTAGGTGCTAAACCTTGTTGGGGATAAAGAAGAGGGAGGGAGAAGAAAGACTTACCCCTTGAAGATCCATCATTGACTTTCGCCATTTACTCTCTTTCCTTCCCAGACCCGTTGGTAAAGAGGTCGATACTGGCACTTGGGCCTTTGGACTGACACTATCCTGACGTCTGTCATTCATACCTTTGGTTCGCCCCGGAGGACTTCTTGTGCCGAAAGACGATGTATCGGAAGTTGGCGTGAGCAATTTTTCACTGACTGCTGTGGGCGGACTGGGGCTCGCATTGGTCCCTCTAGATGGAATTCGAATAGGGGCTAATCCACTTTTATACGAAGGAAGAGGATTGATCTGATCGTCCACTTCTCCTTCTTCTATAGTCGAAGTGAGTTGTTCTTCCGCATCATACCCTACTCCTTCGAGAGAAAGCATGCCGATGTTTTGAGTCCGTTTCACCGGAGCTTTCGCATTGACTGGAGAAGATATAGATTCTTGTGCGCCTGCTGAGAGAGACGACGTCATATCTTCTTCCGGTTCAGAAGTGAAGTCTAGAACGGGTAATGTGGGCGAAGGAGGTAGAGGTATATCAGCCGGGTTCACAGCCTCATTCGATCTGACTCGAGTAGGAGTTGTTGGAAGTTCGTCTCGTGCTTTCGATCCATGTTGTTGGTATTGAGGACTGATGGTGGACCGCGCCGAAGGTCGAGAGGCTACGGGTGCGGTGGCAGACCGGGATGGTGCATTTGTTCGAGTGTTAGTGGCGAATTTTGATTGAGAGGGAGTGACGACGGAAGGAGATGAACGACCGGTGAGTTTTCTGATGAAGGATGATAATCCTCCCGATTTCTGAGTGACTGGCATCGGTCTAATTGGGGGGACAGGAGGTGAATTCACTATGTGGGTGTTCTGTGGTAATGAAGGTACTGGAGGTGTCGTTGTTGAAAGTACCGGAAGACTGATTATATTAGTATATTCACCTCTTACTTTCCTCTTCACCGATAACCGACTTCCGACTGCTCTACTCCGATGCTTCATAAAACCAAATTGACGGTTACCCAATTGGAACATACCCGATACAAAACATCCAAATTCCCTCTCCCATTCTTGAATGTCTCACTTTATCTCCTATCATGAGTCTCGAACGAGTGGAAAAAGTTTCAGATGAATCATCATCAATACAAACAAGTAAAAACCATCTCAAACGAAGTTTTCACTCACTGAGGATTCGACATATTCTCTTTACTTCCTAACGCCCTCGTCTTACGGGTTTCTTCCATACGTTTATCCAGTTTAGCTTTCCCTCTCAAACTCTGCATAGATTTACTAAACCCTAATCTCTTCACCATACCTTTTTTCCCTTCTTCGATCTTTTCATTCATTTCCTCGTCGTGTGATGTGGTGGAAGGAAAAGAATACGCTCTGTCGAAATCGGGACGAAGATGTGATTTGGTATTTAGTGAAGGGACGGTCATTGAGAAGAAAAGGAAGATGAGAGAGAAAAACAAGAGTTCAAGAGGCGGATCGCTCAGTTTTTGGGTGGGTATTTGACCTAGTTTACAAGATCGCTGAGGGCGTTGACAAGGGTGTCAGATCTTCAAATGAGGGCGTTTATTTATGACTGCGGAATTCCGGGATAATCTTCAAGGGAGACACAAGGTGCAGGGTACACGACGGGGAAATTGAATACTTTGGATGCTTGAGAATAAGGGGGGGAGGGGGGGGGGGGGGGGGGGTTAAAGGGCTGGTCGGTTGCGATTGAACACACAAACTTGGTAGTCTCCACGGGTAAAGATGTTAACCGTTAAAGGTCTGTGCGTTATTATCGGACCGAGTCCCGATGGTCGGTGATCTGGTGACTAATGGTGAAAAGGTAGTGAGAATGGGATGAAAATGTATTTTCCCTTGTTATGCTTGAACAAGAAATCAAATCCCTTTGGAACTAAATCTTTATTTCCCCAAAGTTATTCGAAATATCCAGGCGTACCAGGCGTACCAGGACGTGATCGCGTGAGAAACGAAGATTGTCAAGATTCCCACTCCAACTCCCCACTAGAAGATCGTCAATCGTCGATCGTCGAAGAGTTATCAAGTGACAAGTATTCAAGTATTCAAGAAGTACGTCGTGTAGTTGTAGACGAATATCGATAATAGAGTATGTACAAAATGAAAGAAAACAAGATGAGATGGACTTATGCATGACACTTTTTACTTTCTACTTTCTACTTTCTACCTTTTACCTTATACCCTAGGTTGTTGACCCATGACCAAGGCACAGGACGAGAGAGCAAAGTCGTACGAAATATCTTTTAGGCACGCGCACTGACCAATATTATGAATTTCTAGACCGGCCTGGTCCGGACTGTCGGCTGATCCTTGATTTCGTCCAAACCCTGATTCCCGCAGTCGCGTCGTTTTTCAGTCTCGTGACTGTTGAAAATTGACGCTTTGAGGGGGCGACAGATCGTCGGTTGTGAGGGCACAAGCGATCAGCATGGAGCATGTGGCTTGGGAAAAAGATAAGATGGATGGATTGGATGGATTGGAGAAGAAATGGGAGATTGGTATGACCAATGTAATGGCAGCTACAGTAGGCAGCTAGGGCAGCTTAGACAACTTGGGATTTGTATAGTGTAGGAGACAAAAAGTTTATGGGAAAATTAGGGAATGATTCGATAGGATGAAACATTTCCCTACACTAAATCTGCCCTTCCCTAGATCCCTAGGTGGGGTGGACTCTCCCGAGTACGGAGTACAATCCGAAACGCCCTACTACTACTATTGTAGCTACTAGCTTGTAGTGTCACTTATGGTGCATGCATGATGCATGGTGCAGTTTGCTTAGGAAGTAGAACATCTCGTACATGTCGATTTGCATGGGTTTCATGTCATTTAGATATCAAGATGGAAAAAAACCCAAGTATATACACAATCTCACTCATGACCCAATCCATATATGATACAAAAATGTAACCTCTCCATGGTGTCTACTTACAGTATTCACCCATTGCACATTTCACAAGTATCATTGATACCCATGATACTGAATGGTAATCTTCTTTAACAATACCTTCACTTAATAATCATCTTCATCACTCTCATCACTAGATCCTCCCGTTCCGGTCAAAGTAGGTGTTGAAGTTTGTTCCTGTTCTTGTTCCTTTTCCTTTTCTTTCTCCTCTTTTAATTTTTTCCCAATATTCAACCTAATCTTAGTAGCCAGCTTACTCGAATCAGCTTTAAACATAGGTGTACTAGTCCCACTTTGTGAATTACTTTCACCACTTCCACCAATTCCTTCTCCTATATTCTTCCTCAATTTATTGATCTCTTCTTCATAGATCTTATCGAAAAACTCTTGCATATCTTCCGCGGAATTATAAACCCAAGATTCTTCTTGGTTATACGTCCTTGCGTTATCCCATAATTGATGCATATCAATTTTGAATTGTTCAAGACCGTAAGAATTATCTTTATCGATTTTCTTTTTGATTTGTTTCATACAGATTGGTTTTTTGATAATCGCAAAGTAATCTGGGAAATCGTTTTTATTAACAGGTTCAACGAAATACGTATTGAGAAGTTCGTTTTCTGCCGAAGTGAGAGCATTCGTTTCTTTATATATCTTCTGCATTACATTCTTCTCTTCGGTAGATATTCTTCCTCCGTTCAAAGTTGAATTGTTTCCAGAAGTAATATCAACTTTACGTCGTTTTGAAGAAGAAAGAGGTAAATCTTCAACAACTGAAGGGGTTGCGGAATGACTTGGTCTACCTCTTTTCTTCATCCCCGTTTTAGTTACTGGAGGAGAAGTAGATTTGATAGAAGAACTGTTGAGAGGTTTTCCTTCTAATTCAGCTTGTGCTAACATTTCGTTGATCCTTTTTCTTTCAGCACGTTTTTCGATTCGAGCGCGTTTACGTCCAACAGCTTCGTCAACATCATCATCACTCGCATCCACAGCATTTAACCATTGTTCGTCCGTTAAACCATCTGTATATTTCACTTCTGCCTTGGCTCTTCTGCCTCTTCCACTTTCTTCCTCTGCCGCAACTTGAGCGGCGAGTTCATCCCCAATATCACGACGATAGAATGGAGGCAATTCAGAATCTTGCATTAGAGGAGGGGGTAATGGACCTTTATTTCCTTCGGCTCTCCAATGTTCAAGTTTTTCTCTCTCTCTCTCTTTATCCATCTCAGTGAAGATGCCCAATTCTTGATCACCCCGAGCCAACAGCTCGTTCAACTCATCATCATCCAACTCGTTCGTCTCTTCATTATCGTCATCCGCATTAGCTTCGAAAGCTTTGGCAAGTAATGCTTCGTATTCCGCACCAGTGGTGACGTCGTCGAATTTACCAGCTTGAATGACTTTACCATCGATCTCCAGTTTCTGTTGTGCTCTTTGTAAGACGAGTTCTTCCACAGTCCCACTTGAGATCAAACGTAATACTCGGACTTCTTTCTTTTGTCCAATACGATGTGCACGATCCTGCGCTTGTAAATCCGCAAATGGATTCCAGTCCGTGTCGTAGATGATGACAGTGTCAGCGGATTGAAGATTGAGACCCAAACCACCAGCACGAGTGGAAAGGATAAAGAC
This sequence comes from Tremella mesenterica DSM 1558, assembly GCF_000271645.1. Classification (NCBI taxonomy): domain Eukaryota; kingdom Fungi; phylum Basidiomycota; class Tremellomycetes; order Tremellales; family Tremellaceae; genus Tremella; species Tremella mesenterica. The sequence goes on from NW_006711225.1 coordinate 4,532,355, forward strand.
TTGATATGGAGAACTTGGATCGTTGAATGTGGACAAGAGCTGTTGTCGATCATCCGCTTTGGTACTACCATCCAACCGACAGTATTTCCACCCTCGATAATCGAAAAAGTCCGCGATGATAGTCATGATTTCTGTCATTTGGAAGAAGATGAGAACCTTGTGACCGGTTCGAAATAGTTTGGGAAGGAGACGATCAAGCAGTTCAAACTTTCCAGAAGTTCGTACAATCTGTTCGTCGATATTGGTTCCCACGGTAAAGTCTTCGTCGACTTCACGGAACACAAAAGGATGATTACAGATTTTTCTCAGCTGCATGATGGCGTTCTGCAAATTGGCCTGACGACGAGGTTTTCTGCTTGATTAGCTCCACCTCAGACAGTCGATCCCAAGAACTCACCCCGCGCTCATATCAGTCGGTAGTGTCTTGTACTTCTTTACACTTTCGTACAACTTCCACTGTAAAGCACTCATTTTGGTATATATGATCTTCTCTACCTTGTCAGGCAATTCCGACTCCACATCTTTCTTCAGTCTCCTGAGCAAGAAAGGTCTCAACACCTTATGCAAACGTTTTACTACCAACAACGCCTCTTCTTCGTTCATCTCCATCTTCTCCCCTCCAGTGTTGGCAAACGGGGCGTTGAACCATTCGTCGAAAGATTTGACGGAATTGAAAATCTTCGGCAGGACGAAGTTGAGCAGAGCCCACAGTTCAGGCAAGTTGTTTTGAAGGGGTGTACCAGTCAAAATAAGTCGATATCGAGTGGAATAATGTTCGTTGAGCGTCTGCGACAATTTGGATTTAACATTCTTCATTCGATGACCTTCATCGATGATCATATGAACCCATTTGATCTTGGAGAGCAGAGGACGTTCCTTGATGATATACTCATATGTTGTCAGACATACCTGAAAATCGCCAGATCGAAGGCGGGCATATTGCTCTCGACGTTGCAAAGGTGATCCTTTCAGGATGACAGTGCGGACGCTGGGAGCCCAGCGATCGAACTCCATAGTCCAGTTGGTCAGAGTGGAGAGAGGAACGATGACGATGAAAGGGCCTGGTTGTCGTTTGCTTTCGATCAGATAGGTGATGAGCGAGATTGTCTGGATGGTTTTACCCAAGCCCTACTCGTGAGCACTTCATCTCTGCTCATTTTTTCTGCTTCGTCGATTCTCACAATCTCGGGAGATATCGTTGTGGATGGGAGAACCAGGAAAGGAATGACCTACCATTTCGTCTGCCAAGATCCCGTTCAGCCTATTGTTATACAAACTGATCATCCACTGCAAACCCTTGACCTGATAGTCTTTCAAAGTGCCTCCTGTCAGGATATTGGCTTGCTTCGTGACCTTCTCCTGTATTCTGTGCGCCACAGCGTAATAATCAACCTTGCCGGCTTTCCTCTCTGCCCCTTCTTCCTCGCCATCCTGTCGTCGAGCGCCAAAGGTCGCTTCTGAGGCTGGTCCATCTTCTTGTTCAAACGGCAATTCCATCATCACCTGATCTCTATGGACAGCGTCGTTCTGCTGGTCGACCACGGCGGCGGCAAGAGTTTCAAGATACTGATCCGTTTGCTTGAGCAAATGTCCAATACGAGAATCTTTTGCTTCGCCGAGCAAAGCCAGATAAGCATCTTCATCGTCATTTTTGAGTGCTTTGAGACGTTCTTTCGCCAATCGCTCGATTCTTCGTTGTTCTTCCCTTTCCGTGTCTTTGTGCATTTTGATCATCGCTTGACCCAGACGACGCATCTTGTCAGCTCCTTGACCTCGTGAAGTGCCAAATCCAGCGCTGATCACCGCTTGACCATGTTCACAGATAGAGTTGATATACTCCAGATGTCTCTCTTTGCCTCTGCGTTCCCTCTCCGTTCTCTGTCTTCGCTCAGACTGCTCTGTCGCTCTGGCATCCCTCAAAGTATGTGTCCTGAAGCGCCTGAACTGTGATCGATCCGCTGGAACTTGTACAGCTCCGTGCATCGCTCGTACCATATCTTCACGTAGCAGACGCTGTTTTCCGAGTAGCCGTAGGCTCAAGAGTTCGATCCGTGCTTGCATCCCGAGATTCTTTGCAGGCTTTTTGCTTTCAACGATGCCAGGAATATCCTTTGCTCCTTGTTGACCCAAACCGAAAGTTGACGCCATCTCCTCAAGCTCCGTCATCCGCCACGACATACGAGTCTCGACATACCGATTTCGCTCTTCTATCAGGAGATACGGATCAAGACCTCGAGGCATGATGGCCGGTACCAATTGGCGCTGCATCTTGCTCAGTGGGTTGGTGATTTCTTCGTCGAATTTGCGATGCGCGTAGATATCCGGATGTGTAAACGCGTTATAAGGGTAGATGATGGACGATGGATCGAACTCCATGGCGTAAGGAGGTTCAGAGGGAGGAGTAACGATTTTCTCCCCTTCACTGCTACTACCGCTACCTTCACCATCCACTTCCATTGTTTCCCCGGAGGCATCGGGTGTTTTGAATTTTCCAGATGACTGTTGGAGATGATCACTCATGACAGCTTCGACTGTCTTCTCGACAAGCTTGTTGGTGACGGAGTCACCCAAAGGGGATGGTTGTGTGCCGACTCCTGGCGGATGTACACCTTGAGCCGCTTGTTGCAAGTTCGTAGGGGGCTGCTGTCCGCGAGAAAGAAGTTGGTAGGATGCAGCTTGGGAGCGCAGTTGATTGATTTGGGCCGGGGTCATAGATACGTGGACAGTCGGCTGAGGAGGTTGGGCGGCAGGGGAGGCTATGTCATCAGCTTGAGCTCTGTTCATCCGTTGATAGACATACGAGCGCTGGGAGCTGCAGGAGAAGCAGAGGCACCATTGGGCGGGTGTTGTGCAGCGGGACTCATCGACGTTTGCTGCCGTCTTTTCGCCCTGTGATATCAGCACATTGTAGTCGACACGAAGGGGAGACGAACTCTAAGGACTTGGCTCGGGCGTACATATCGAGAATGGTTGACATTTTGCTGACTTCACTCGAATTCTCCTTTGTCATTCCAGAGGCTTGAAGTTCGTTCAAACGCTACGAGGTGAGTATTCCGTCGAGTGTGAGAGATGAAACAAGCAAGACGCACCTTTCTCAGCCGTTGAATATGCTCTTCTGGCATGTTTGCGATATAGTTGAGCTTTTTCTGATCCTCTGCAGACATGGGAGAATGGGTCTTTGACAATGCGGGGGATGGACGAGATTCGGTACTGGCACTAGCACTACCATTACCGCTACCATTGCTAGATGCAGTCGGGGGAGGACGGAGAGAAGAGTCAATGTTCAAAGGAGTGGCGGTGGGTTGAGAAGGGTCGGGAGTGGGAGTGGGAGTGGGGTGATGGTCGGACATTTCGAGTAGAAGGTTGTGTCGGTCGCGTATATATGGTGAGTTGAATTGGTGGACAGGTCAAGTGGAGGGCAGAAACGCGACTTGGACCAAGGTAGAGTTGGCGACTGGCGACGGGTTGAAAATCGCTTGGGGGGCGAAAGCGCTAGCGGCGAATGGCGAGAAGCACAAGGGTGCGATGTGTCCGACGCAATGAAACACCGCGGCGATTACAATGTGGCGTGTGGCAGTTCTCCCTCGCTCCCGCGCTGCCTCTGTTCCCCTATTATCCCTCACTCTTTCTCTTTCTATTCGGGAGCAGCACACTCATGACCCCACTCTCAGCCACTTTAGCCATCACACTTCCCCACATGGTCCATCTGAGATGTCTGACGAGACAAAACGGTAAGATCAATGTACTGTACGCCGTGAGCCCAGGTATGGTGAGCCAAGCGCTCTGAGCTGTGACATCCGTTGTGCTGATCGTGATGGTGATGGATCTGATGGGTCCGCTGATACAATATACTTTGGTGATGATCACTACTTTCTGACGTCTCACTCTTGTCTCTCCCTTGCTTTTTCTTCTTTCCCCTTTCTCTCTCACACACCTCCTATCTCCGCTTATCTTGCCCTTACCCCGCCACCTTCTTCCACGCTCCACATGATCCGTGAGAACGTCTTGATGAGGTGTCACCTTTGGCTTTATATGATTTACCCACGAGTCCCCATCGACTCTCTCTCACTGTTATATATATTGTTCCTCCTTCGATTCAGTTCCCAGCGGTCGACCTGCTAAAGATAAATCCCCGACAACCGTCATCTTCCCAAATCATCACCATCGTGGATGCCCGAAAGGACCTCCTGTGACAGTTCCAGTCTTGAACCCAGACCCATTTTCCCCCACCCCTTCCATCTCATCTCGAAACGCCCTCTCACGTTGACGACCGAACAAGGGGCTAAACGTACGGCACCCGGTGGGCTTCCGAGCAGTCTCATCGATACGCTAACCCAGTGCGTAACTAAGGTTCACAGACCCCCATGGCGGCCTACATTTCTTCAACTTATTCAGGTCATTCGGCTTTGTCTTCTTATCGTCTTCCCTTGTATGTCCCACAGGCGATATTGTTGGCAGACTCTCATGTCTTCGACATGACCTATCCCCCGACAACGCAGCCTCTCCGCAACTTGTCTCCCATCACAGAACTTACCACTCCTGGATCCCTTCGTGCGACTCTGCCTGATGTCGACCCTCCCACCGCCTTCCACATCGACGATGACGATGTCAGCGTATATTCGAGTGGATCTGTAGAGACAGTGACCGCCGTACCGGGTGTCTCAGAAGGTGCGCCAGGGACAGATCAAGACCAAGGTGTTGTACCTCGTCTCAAGCCAGTTTCATCCAACACTCCATTTCCCAAGAGTCCCGTCATACCCCCTCGTTCACCAGCAAGGGAGGCCGTCTTTGGCGAAATTACCTCCTCCACCCAGATCAAATCATCCCTTGCACAGCCTGTGAACCCTGGAGGTTTGCCCCCGCCCCCTAGGTCCCTGACAAAGAGCCCGAGCCGCCAGCAACAGCCGACACCTTCAGAGACTCCCATTTTGCGCACTCCGAGTGAGGAAGCTAGGCAAAGATACGCCGATCGATATGGTATGCAAGTGGAAGATGTCCCCATAGAGGTACAGGAGAAGAATAAGGAAAGGAAGGCAGAAGTCGAGCATCCGGGGTTGGCAGGGGTCGGTGCGGGCGGAAGGAGTAGACCCGCAAGCGTGAGAAGTAGACCCAATAGCTTTCATGCTTCGAGTCCAGACAAAGATGTCAAACCTCCAACTATCCCTCCCTCTGTAAGCTTGTCCACCTACGAGATGGAAGAAACTGACAATTTCAGCCAGCAGCGGGGACCACAACTCTAGGTCGCCGATTGGAAGATCCCTCGATGCATAATATACCCCTCTTCCCTTCACCTCCCAATGGATCACCTAAGCCGGGGAACTCCAGATCGGCAAGTATGCAAGATCTGCGCGAACTACGAGCCGCTCTTACCATATCCGACAGTATACACAGAAGCCCCTACACCGGACATAGCTCGCCTTCGGCTCGGCGATCTGGGGAGGCCGTGGACTTCCCTTCTCCACCACAGCTCGAGAGTCCTGCGAAAACACCGGCTGTGCTAGTAAGTGACGAGTCTTTGTTGATTCTTGGCTAACACTTCAGGCTTCAGAAGACAATCCACTGGCTCAAGAAGCTTCGAAGTCTATTCGTAAACGGCATCTTTCAGAACCGCATCCCCACATTCCTCGCCAATCTTCGGAGCAAAACCTATCTAGTCTACCCAAACGATCAAGGAAAGACTCCAAACGTCGATCACTCGTTCCCAGTATCTTCCTCTCCATATTCTCTCACAAGCCACCGGTATCAGAGCACATTCACGACCGATCAGTACGTCGACTTTCCAAGCGTCGTCAAGCTGAACCCTCTTCTCCCACCTCTTCCAGAAGCTCTATCAAACGACGATCTGGGACCGCTTCGGTCATCAAGCCCATTAAATCCATGGAGAGATTAGAAGATCGTGGACACGAAGTCTTAGAGGAAACTCCACCCAGAACCGCCATCAGGACCTCTGGAACATTCGGAATTCGTGATGATGGGTCTGAGACTTACCCTTCACATCGATCAGCCACCACCAGTCCGGTGACTCCCCGACCGGTCTTGCACCGTCAGTCTATCTCTGATCTGGGTTCAGCAAAGTCTGCAGTACCTCAAAGACATTTGTACGTCGAGAACATGCCTGTAAAAGAAGAAGAGACTGCACCTTCATCGCTGAGAGGACAAATGGATGAGAAGTACAAAGATGAAATAGAGGGAGAAGATCCAGACCGAACATTCTTCACTCCCATAAAACCTATCAATCCCAAACAACAGGATGAAACAGTGATAAGCGAAGCGAAAAACACTCCTTCTACTGTTCCAAAGGTGGAGGAACAAGCAGCCGTACCAGAGAGGAAGCCGACTCTCGAGCCAGTGGATAAATGGCAGAGTGTACTCGCATCTCCAATCTCCCCTTTAGCCATCGTATCACCGCCTACACCACAGCTTGTCGTCTCCGCTGCCTACGATGAAGGTCAAGCTGTATCAAGCCCAAGACCACTCCCTCGTCCTCCAAGTTTTGCTTCAGCAACAGACATGGCTCAAGGTCATCCCTCTCCTCGATTTTCTCCGCTCGTCAGTCCCATTAGTCCTTCTTCATCAGGTATGGATCGACCAGATGCGTATCTTCATTTACAGCCGGAAGTTCCAACTCGATCCGATCAGTCACACACTGGAAGTCATTCTCATTCTCATTCTCATGCGTCCACACGTTCTCACGATTATGACCAGACCTCATCGCGTTCAATGCACCATTCGCATGACCTTCCTCACACTTCTACACATTCGAACCATTCTCATGCAGATAATGCTCATCTCCCACATGGAATGGACCCTGGACAGGGTGCTGCACCCAGACCCAATGAAGAAACAGGACGAGAAGAACCTACATCCAACAACCTCCCTCTTTACGTTGCTTCACATCTTCTCTCCGCCCATGCCGCAGCTCTTATGAGACAATCGAGCAACATGCGTCAAGCCAGTGAGAACTTGACACGTATGGCTCAAGAGAGTCTTCAATGGGGAGGAGTTTTAGTAGGTTTGACACAATCTTCCATCGATGCTCCTTTCGCCTTCCCCTCAGAAGTCCCTGCACCGCCTATAGATCCCCGAAACATGCCGCCCGTTTCGAATATGGAAGACTATCAACCTCCCTTTGGCCTTCCTCGCGATGATGGACGTAAGCAAGAGCGGCACAATGCGGAGAGAACAGGAGTAATGGATGAGGGAAGATCTGCAAATATTTCTGAAGGTCTTCCTGGTAGATTATCTTGGCATCCTTATTCTGGACCACCGGCACCTTCTGCTTATCCTTATCCACAAGTTTTCAACATGCCACCCGGTGTCCCAGGGGATCACCCGTTCTCGATCCCTCCTGGAGGACGAACAGGTATGCAAGGTCCAGCTGGAATATCCACCTCCTCTCGACCTCCCATCCCTGTCTTCCAATCGGCACCTTCTGTCTCTGTATCGGAAACGGAAGATCCTTATACCCGTATCCCTCCACGTCTCAAAATGTCCAGGGTTCAACCTCCGTATCAGGCGGTTGACTCTCGGCATGATCATTTTAACCCTGCTCAAACCCAGGATGCTGCCGCGTTCCGCCGTGCTGAACGAAGAAGGAAAGGGGAGTCTCTACCCGCTTCATGGCCTCATCTCCAAACTGGTCAAGGGCCTAGACCCATCGAGAATCCACTAACCTCTCATCATCACCATCATCAGGACGGAACCAGACCCATCCCTCTCGAATGGCTCGAAGAGGCAGACCGACTAGGTAGAGAAGGTTGGGCATCCTTACGTCGTGCAGAAGAAGCATGGATAGGAGCTATGGACGGATTAAAACATATTTTATCACGTGCTATACCCCCTTCTCCCATTCATCAACAATCACATCCATATATTTCAAGAACACATGAGAATCATCATGGAATGTCATTCTTTTCACCTGATTCGACAGTACCCGATCTCACAGCATATGAAGATAGTGGTTCAACTGTGAGACCAAACAGATGGTCTGGGTCAAGAGCGAGTACGAATCAAAATAGATGGTCTGTTCCTCGACCTGGTTCGGTAATGGGTCCCATGCAGACGTATGAAGAAGGTGATGAGAGAGCTGGGAATGATAATCAAGTCGGACAAACCCAAGGAGTGAATGAAGTCCAAAGAGGAGAAGGGATAATCGGAGGAAATGGTGGAGAAAATAAGGTAATGGTTGAAAGATCAGAAAGAAATGATAGAGTTGAAAGAGGAGAAATTAAATTTAATCCACCTTCTCCTCCTCCTATTTCCCCAGATCCTTCACCAGGTCATGTAGGTTATACAGACGAACAATTACAACTTTCTCCTTCAGCTATAACCCCATTGGACGTCCATTCTACAATCGGAACACTTCGTAATCCCCTTGGTAACACCATTTCGACCAATTCAAATGATGTTGTTCCAGGTCAAGAAGATATTCACGATACTATCAATATCGATAAAGGTAGAGATGATATGAGAAAGATGAAAGAAGAAGAAGAAGAAATCAAATCAGGTAGACGTACACCTTCTTCTATCAGAAAAGGGAAATTAATCAAACCTACTCATTCTCAACAAATACATTTAAATGTCATTCCACCTCCACCACCACCATTACCAAGGACTAAAACTAAGAATCAACCGCAGATTATGGAAAAGGAAAAGATGTTGGATAATCAGAGAGGTGTACAAGGTCGTGTGGTTAGTTCTCAGACGGGGATACCTGAGAAGGCTGAAAGGGTTTTAGGTGTTGATCAGTTGGATGGAAAGGAAAATAAGGATGGGAGGGAAGGGAAAGAAGGGAAGAAACATTGGTGGAGTCGACATCGAAGACAGAGTGTTGTTTGATAGTCAAAAGATTCAAATTCATCCTCGATATCTTCGCATCCACTTCAACACGTCATACTTGAACACGACAAATCAACTTGGTATCTGGTATTCCGTCTTCGGTGTCTTCACTCGTTTGACTTGGTGCTCGTGGGTCGAAGAGAAGAGGAAACGGGGAGAATTTGTGAGATCGTGGGATGAAAGGGGAATGAAAAAGTTGTGAGCAAATGGATCCAGATAATTCGAGTTCAAAGGATAATGGATAATTCACGACTTGTCATGTTAGATACCATACATATGAGATACATAATGACATGAATTTAATGATCTTTCTGAATACACAATGCAACATCATTGTTCAATCGTTCATTCGTAACTTCCATACAATTCTCAACATGATCGTTACAAAAGGTTCAAGATATGAAGATAAAACATACAAGATGACTACTTCCAAGTAGAGATGACCCGACAATAATATTTCTCGCCCAGCAAGAACTAATACAATCACTTGGGGTGTGGATACAAACCTAAAATACGTTCCATTTTTGCTAAACCGACCTGAACATCAGTCTTTTACTCCTCATCACCCATCCAATATCGTCACTACAAGTGTCAAACATAGTGCCCAAGCGCTGATTCGATGGCTCTTTCGAGCGAAATGAGAGAGGAGGGGGTTGGGAAGAAGGAGACGTACTTGAAGATTATCCCTAGATACACTAAATGTAACTCTATACCATCCTGGTGTCTTGTTGTGATATGCTGTACCCGGGGCCTGACATCAATCAATTTTTCTCTTCTCTGAAATCTCTTTTCCTCGTCATCTTCTATAGCTCTGTGTGTGACATGTGATATATCACGAAAATCAGGAACAGCATAGGGTAGACCAGACGTATAAGGAAGATTGCCTCCCCTTAAGTCAGAGAGGGAGCATTGCAACTATGTTCACAACAGGAAGAAGGGAGGTATTCGGAGATATGATTGATGGGATTCGAGTAGAGGGAGAAACTCACAATGTATACCCCTCCATCTAATAGACTTTGAAAGACTCGTTTTTCCCTTGGCGTATCACGAAACTTTAGTTTACCACCCAAGTCGACCCATACGAAATGACCACTGGTCATCAGCTCTTTCTGTATGCCATCTCATGAGTCGTCGCTGTTCGCTGAAGAGGGGGTATCAGAGTCAGATCAAGGATATGAAAGTGAAAGGTTTTGATACGCGACTATGTCTGTGCGAGATGGAAAAAGGGAAAAGGAGGAGACAGAAACGGGAAGAGAAGATACAGGGAAACAGGAAGAGGAAGATAGAAACTTACGCATTCGAATCGGCCACTTTCACTCCCCTCTCCTCAAACCAATTCCTTATATATGCATGTGCCTCGCCTAATTTAGCTCGATTGAGCTCGATAAACTGATGAAGTTGTTCTTTATCCGTCAAGAGGGAAGAATAGATGACGTCCGCTGGGGATGAGACTGTGGTCAGTAAGAATCATCTCACACGTACGTCTCAGCCTGCATCATTGGCAGATATTTTCCCGGTAATCAATATGGAAATTGAAGGCGACTCCAAGCGAGACTATGCGTGAACTGTGATGTGTCGCGAGTAGATGTAGCTAGGAAATTGGAGGTGTATACGAGGAGGGGTATATGAGAAGGGGTATTTTAAAAATAGTAACTACATTGGAGACGGAGACCACTCACTTTTCATCAGCATCGATGTATTGGCCATTGCCCTCAACAATAATGGATTATTCTGTGAGATCAAAGCTCCAACTCTGAGACCATTTGCGCAAAAGCTATCTCATCAGCTCATTCTCAACCATGATAAGTTATTCAAGGACTGACTCTTTGCTCATACCATGTACGACTGTCCATTAGCTTCTCACCAACAAGAGGTATAGGAAAACTCACCATGCAATCTAGCTCTATCAAACTCACACCCCAACTCATTGGCCACATCCAGACTCAACATACTGGTAAATGGTACAGCATGAGGGAAATGAGGATTATCGTACACGCTCAGAGCGTAAATTTCGTCAGAGACCAAGTGGAGATCCTTCTCTTCACAGAATTTGGCGTATGCCAGAAGCGTTTCCCGGGAATATGTCCTTCCAAGTGGGTTTTGAGGGTTGCATACGATCTGAAAATCAGATACATGACAAATCGTAGAGGGTAGGACGGGAAAAGACTCACAACGGCGCGAACTATGACACCCTTCTTTTCACATTGAGCGAGGGCGACTTCGAATGCGTCGAGAGAAGAAGGCGAGAAGCCTCCATCACCCTCTGGGACATATACGGGGATGAGCTGGACTCGACCTCGACCAATCAAATCACGGTCAAACCCTGTGTAGCTGGATGTGAGTCACTGAACAGGTGGGTGGAGGTGACTCACTACGGCGCAGCTAGTAGGATAGCCTCGCCCTCGTCCATGAGAGTGTAGAATAGTTGGTCGAGGACTACATTGATCAGATTCTCCGATGATTGCAATTAGTCGTGCGGCTCACCAGCAGAGCATCCAACGCCTGGTGATATCAGCAATGAATGTCTGGTGTGATCGAGAACTGACCAGTGATGAGGTGTTCGGGCATGACCTCTTCCGCGGGGTCAAACCATCTATTCTGTTAGGGGGTACAATGAAAATATGATATACTGACTCATTGTAGAAAGAACTGAGAGCTTTGTTGATACGTCTACTACCCCACAAGGAGTCGCCATAAGACAAGTCAGAAGACAGAAAGTTGTTCAACAATCCCAACTTGAAGATCTACGGGATGAGAACAATCTATTTAGACGAAATTTTGAACCTCACCTGGAGACATTCTTTCTCCATGAGGAAATTCTCGGCTACTCCGCTAAAAGGTGTCAGTCGACATTCCGTGTCCGACGGAAGCGGAACATGTAGGTGAGTCACTCACAGGGAGACGATACCAGTCGGATTCGCCTTACAATCATATTCTACTTATGAGCTTGAGACGATAATGCAACATCAAACAACTTACGATCTCTGAACAAACAGCTGAAACGTTCAATCAAGGGACCTGCATCGGGTCCACCCGTGGCCCGGTCACTCAATTTGGGACCAAGGTATATCCGACGTTGCTCCGCTCGTGAACCGAGGACAGACGATCGGCGTGGGGAAGGTGGCTTGGGAAAACGGGTCACTATGGGGCCTCTCTCTCTCCCCCGCTGACCATCGTCGTCATCTTCATCATTCCCCAAGGCAGGCGGCATGGGTAAGGATGAAAGTGACATGTTGGTGAGGCATGACATGAGTGTGTTGTTTTCCGGTGCGTCACAGTCGGCATCATCCCCAAGATCGATGATGTGTTTGTGAGCAGACATGGCGCTCGTGGGAGAGACAGTCTCGAGACTTGGAACGAAACATGAATCTCCCTTGGCTTGTGTGGGCGAAGGTATGGGAGAGGGTAGCCCGGCAGGTGGTTGAAGAGAGAGTCGGGTGTGAGGACGATGGCGGATGGGAGGGGCGATAGACGAGGTCATTATGATATTGTGAGTTCCGTTGTTGGTTCTGATGGGAGATAAATGGGTTGGAGGTAGGGTTTGGGGTCGATAATAACTTCAAGATGGAATGAGTGGAGGTTATATAGGTTTTGAGGATGGGCGAGTCAGTGAACAAGGTATCTGCAACGTGTAAGGGTAGATACCAGAGCGATGGATTGATGATGGGATTGGAGATATCGGGCTGTTGTACGACTGAGCTGTGAAGAACGCCGAGTTGTCCGGAGAGAGGTTATCCGATATCGAGGGCGGAACGGACGGTACGATACGAGTACGAGTGATGAGGTAGGTGGGAGAGACAGGTGGCTAGGTATACACAGATCAGTGTGATACGAGACACTGTATATGAGTACAAGGGAATAGTAGTGTGGCGTGAGATATGATGGGACGATGAAGAAGGGGGGGGAGGAGTAAGGAAGGGCTCAAGGGAGAGAGAGACGCAACCAAGGACGCGTCTTTATCGGCCCAAAGTACCAAAGTGCTGATCTCTGATGGTTGATCGGCGTCGGGAACGGTCAACGCCGAGGAATTCGGACTAAGAGAAGCGGACATGACGTGGCATTGATGTCTAAACTTCGGGTCGCGTGGCCGTGTGTGCCTGAAATATCCCCAAAGAACTGTAATATAACCGGAAAGCGGAGAGATGCCTTGCTGTCAGCAACAACCTAGCCATAGCCAGCGCCATACTGTACAACTCGTGTGTAAGTCTATAGGTGGAGGAGGGTCATAGTCACTAGCCCACTATCTACTACTGCAGACTACTGATACACGTCTGGGGCGTTCTCTATCCACTCATCAAAGGATAACCACGCCTTTCATTCCCCGCATTCAGCCCTATCACTCTCTACTCAACTACCCTTTCCCATTCTTGATCCATTCCTATTGTATCGCTACTTTAGTTTCCACCCGTCGTCCACTAGATACTTAGACTTCCTTCGCCACCCGAGATGTCTGGTGAGTCTCTCCCCACCCCACTCTAACTCACAGAAACCTCTGACTATCAGATATCGCCCCCGCTACCCCAATCATGCCACCGGCGGAGATCCTCTCACAACTCTTCGCATCCCTTCGAACCACCCCTCCACGTCTTATCCAATCTCCACCCACGCAACCTCGCCGGGCATCGGTTGCTCTCATCATCCGAATGCGCCCAGCCGAGGGATTGGTATTTGAGGGCCGGGAACCCGAAGGATACACTGGTCAAGTTATCGAGACTGCCGATTTCGGGATCGGTCTCGGTCTCGACGACTTTCTTCGTGTACCTTGGGTCAATCACCCACTCACCGTCCCCGAATTACTTTTCATCCGGCGAGCCAAGTCTTCCGTTCCGAATGGTCAACACAACAGGTGGTCAAGTCACATCGCCTTCCCGGGTGGGCGACAGGAACCTGAAGATGAATCTGCTTCGTACACTGCTCTGCGAGAAACGTGGGAAGAGATTGGAATTGATCTTGCAGAGAAGGAGTTCATCCAAGTGGGACGATTGGACGAACGTGAGGTCACCACTAGCTTGGGAAAAAGGTTAATGATGATCTTGAGTCCTTTTGGTGAGATTTGGTTGGCTATGTTGTATCATGATGGAAAGTTGACAGGCAGTCTTCCTCCAAACCACCCCTTTCACTCCCACCGTCGATCTCAACGCTGTGAGTTGATAAGAGATGTATTCGTCACTAGCTCACCATCTAGGCTGAAGTATCTTCTTTGCATTGGATACCTCTACCGACACTCACTCCTCCCTTCTCACCCGAGCAATGGTCTCATATCGATATCGATATTAGCACTCGACTCAGTCCTCGGAACAAATTTATTCGTTGGTCGCTACGACAGCTTGTCGGGAAAATGCAGTGAGCCGTTTCCTGGTTACATTTGCCACGCGCTGACGTCCAGATTTGGCTGCCTTCTACTTCCTGATGAGCCCTCAGATCTGGCCGAAGGGTTCGACGCTGTGGCCGAAGTGAAAGACCTCGAAAATTTGCCCGAGGGAAGCGGAAGTTGGTACAATAAAGCAGAGGGCAAGAGGATGCTTCGATTATGGGGTTTGACACTGGGGATGACTCTGTTAGTATATTGACTGGACGATATGCTGAAATGGCTGACGAAACTAGCGATCTAGTCGCACATCTACCCACTGCCAGCCCGTCACCTCTGATAGTCTCCGCCAGCAAAGGGCGATCACGTTCTTCTTCTCAATCTGGATCCAACCCGTTGCCAAAATACGATCCCCGAACCCCTGTTACAGTGACTAGCTCTTATGATGATCATTGGGGCGGTGCGGCGAAGATGCTTGCGGATGAGAAACCCGCTGCTACGCCAAAAGACGAAAGCATGGTCGAATTTGAGAAGGCTCCACTCAGAGCGCGTACTTTCATGCACGATGTCGAGGGTATGAGTGGGGCTGGTCTGTCCCGAGTGGGGTCTTTAGGTACCAAGGTTGGTGTAAAAGGGTTCAGAGGACGTCGTCGATATGGTGTGGGACCAGGAGTAACGTAAGTCGTCTCAAATTCACTGTATGATATCTGCTCATCGTGTAGTGCCGTATTCCCGCGATTTGAATATCCCGATGTAAACTTTTGGATTTGGTCAGTAGTTTCTTCCCTCCTTCCCATGATTGAGCTGAGGTTCAGGGTGTTCGGTAGAAGATATCGTCAAGTGGTAAGAAGATGGGAAGCTTCTGTTCGTGGACAGGTCAGACCAGCGGATAAAAGGTAAGTCGTTGATACATGATGTAACACAAATATTTTGTTGATGATCAGGATGAATTGGTCCGGAGCGGCTCTTGCCACATTTTATACCGCAGTCAGACAAGCTCTGGTAGTTGCTATCTTACTCCGGGCACTCGCCACCGGATTGGGAATAGCGGCGATTGGTTGGTGGGTCATGAGACGTTGGGGTGTGGGTGGAGAGTTGTGAGTCGTGAGTTTGGTAAAAGTTTTGGTTTTGGGTCATGGGATATGGAATTTTGTTACAGGTACAGGTATGTTTGGATCATTGAATAGGTATAAAGTGATTTGTTTGACACACTGATATGTTCAATGACGACATTGCCGATCAATTCATTCCCTTCTTCCCTTGACTGCAAAGCCTTTCATGATCATCCCCTGCATATCCTCCAGCGAAATGTTTGACCTGGAGAAAAAGTGAAAGGATCATAGGCCGAACGTCAGAAAGCCTGGACCGCTCACTACACATATACTAGTTCTGACGTCGGACATCTGACGAATCTGTCATATCACGCGATTTAAAAGTCCCACATGTTTCAAGTTCCCATCTGTCGTCGTCCTCATCATCTTCAACTATCCTCTCATTTCATACTAACTTGATAATTTTTCCCATCTAACGTCTTGATACTGATCAGGAGATTTATCAACAGCTAGATCATAATGCCAACTACCCACAACACTCATACCAATGCTCATACCAACCACGGTCATTCCAGACATTCTCGTTCTTTCGTGGATCATTCAAACCGAACCAACGAAACGACCATCTCTTCAAATGATCCTTATCAAACTTTTGATCAAACAAACCAAGAAGAACAATTATTTACTTTTCCCACTTCCATTGGGAATGAACCAGTGTTGGGAATGTCTGAAGTTATGACTCCACAAGAATACTTGACTCGGTTGTTTAGCCAAAATTCAAAGAAACAGAACTCGGAAGATCCGGAAGATGATTATAGTTTTTGGAGAACTAGGGATATAAATAATCCCTCATATTCTCCACGTGGGGTATCGAGAATGCCCATGCAACCAAGTAAGTAACGAAATCTCTCAAAATATCATCATGTTTTCTTCCACTTTTGCATATCAGAAGAGTAAATTTCGACTTTGATCGTAAATCTTATCAATCACACGATAACCCCGAAAAACATAATTCAACTACCTTCCTAAATGAACGGTTTCCTTGATGTGTTAACTTCATACCTCATTTTCATCACACCCTTCTGGAGAGTCATCAAGTCAACCGTTATAGTAGTTGAGATTTGACTGAAATTCGGATTGAGAAACTAGCTGAAAAAATAGAACCGAAAGTCTCAAAGTCACAGATGGAACAACGTGATCTCACTGAACAAGTATTCACACAACTCCAACTCCAACAGGAGGCGCAACCAGAGCCGGAACAAGAGGTACTTCCGGATAAGTCTGAATGGCCAGATGAATCTGTGTTGGTGGATGAGAAGGTGGAAGAAGAAGAGGGAGTGGATGTGATGGGAAGATACGTTGATCATCACAAGAGTAATATCTTCGAGCGTTAAGCGTTCTTCACTGCAAGGTTCCTTTACCTTTCCCACGTTTCATGTCTTGTGAGGTATCAGCCCATATGAACCTAGGTGAATTGAATACATACGTTGAAATGCGGAATCCGAGATGAGATGAATTCGAGATACGAGAACTGACCATTCGAATAATCCTCAGAACCTTATATAACAATCATGCAACATTGTCGTAAAATCGTAAAATATCAAAACCCTTTACAAACTTTCAACAATATGGTAGAATCCTCAAGTGATGAGAACTAACTTTCACCTAGCTCTACCCAATAAAACCCTGACCATAACCGCACCCACTCCAACTCCTATCAAAAACAAATAACCGGGTAATTCCCTGACCTTTCTCGGTATACCATCTTCACTCTCAGGTAAAAACCCTAATCTCTCCAACATACTTTCCGATAACATACCCAAAATAGGACTTGTAGGTCTTTGGACCGGACTAGTTCTACCCGAATGGATTTCTTGATGTTCAACTGTATCTAACCTTGATTCGAGTTCTTTGATCCTTTCTACTAATTCTGACATACGTGTCTCCAATTCTTTTTCCCTTTCAGTAGGTCGGAATAGATCATTTAATTTAGATGCACGGATGGTCACTCTTCGTGATGATCCTTTATGATCAGTTGGAGAGTCGACCATTTCGAATGACGATTGAGAGTCTTCGATAGGTTGGGTTGATGGAACATGACGAATGGTCGGGTAACGTTTCGAACTCGATGATGATGATGGTTGACGTAAAGCCGCATAAGGGTCGATACCAGTAGAGAAATGTTGTTCCATCTTTCCCATATGTGACATTGTTGGATCCTCCGATTGGGATTGGTCAGAAGGCATATGCACTTCCACAGTAATCAGAGGGGAAGTCATATTTCCCAATCCCAATCCGGAGGGAGTCGAGGTTTGTGGACGTTCAGGAGTGGGGTCCACTGATAAACGTGTGGTACGTGTCTCTGGAGTATTATTCGATTCGAAAGCGCTTTGAGCTTCCGCCATGGTCCGAGACGAAGTGTCCAATTCGGGAGAAGCGTACGGAGGTGGTGGACTACTAGAGGAAGAGCTTGCCAACATGTCAGGAGCACGTTTAACAGTACCTCCTTTTTCTTCATCTCCACTTTCGACCGTTAACAATTCCGGTTCTTTAGACAGCTGTTTACGAGAGATGACAGGACTAGCTTCAGTGTCGGCTATACCACCTGTGCTATCACGAGATTCGAATCTCCTCAGAGCGTGGTCATACGCTGCATTACTGGATCCCCCAGTATGATGTCGTTTCAATTCTTTTCGTCGACCATACCCAGTGGTACTCTCGCCAGTAAGTTGTATCCCGAGAGACTCGAGATTATCTTCGTCCCCACTTGCCTCGGACGCAGAACTGAGGTTATCGAAAGCATGTGCCATGCGTCGCACACCGGTCAAGCCGTCATCATCTTCATCCTCGGCGTCTGGAAATTCATCTTCTTCCAAGACGACGGATCCAGATGGATGGTCGTTCTGCATGGGAAAGGAGAAAGAGTTGGAACTGATTGGACGGGGCCGGAGAGAGGCACGACGTAATCTTCGAGAGACGGCGAGTAAGAAAGGCATGAAAGGAGGAGGTCGTCCAGAATGTCTGCTACATGAGCACAGATTGAGTACCCTTACATATCACAAAGCTGGGAAGCAGACTCACGACCATTCCTCTGCATTTCCCTTGAGAAACATCTGTCCTGAAATTTGACCTCTGAAAACCCAGCTCTTGATATCTTCCACAAGTCGGAGTGGGAGTGTTTGTCCGTTACCGCTCGGACCACCCGTGCGAAGCGTCCATCCTAGATAAGCAGCCAGATGGGATGCTATGTAGGGTCAGTTACAACGTATCAACCCACAGATGAGGTGTGGCTCACGTGTCCAAGTCCGTGGATCAATCTTCTCGTCAGCTGATTTCCAGATTGACGTGGATTTGACGTACTGGTAATTCGGGATCTTTCCCCTTGTCTACCTCTTCAGACTTCAAACTCTCAAAACTCTGAAATCTTTGACTCCTTCTCATATCCCCGGTTTTACTAGGTGTTTCAACATCTTTCAACTTGTTATGTCTCTCCTTCCACTCTTTGTCCTTCCTCCAAGCCCCATCGGCTTCCGGACTTCCAATAGGACTCTCAGGTAGTATAGGTTGAGAGAGAGCGCTCATGCTCCTACATGGTCGATGACGATAAACTGACAAAGGTTGTGTAGGGGAAGCGTTGGATCTTGTGAGTGCGGCCGAAGCTGAAGAACGGATGGCATAAGGATGATAATCTTGTGAGATCGGCTTTTGGTGAGGTGCACTTAGTGACGGGAAGGAGGTGGAGTGAGGCAAGACAGGCGGTACGGAGGGCAGTGGGGACATGGCAAATAACCAAAGATACAGATAAGCGTGCGAGATAGCTGTTAGATGTGTTGAAGGGAAGATGGCGTGAGATATAAAGATTTGATGGAAGACTAGATGATCAACCCAGTCACAAATATATACTGTAAATGAAGCTTGAGAGGAGGATTCAAACAGGTAGTGGGGAGGATATGACTCACTTGCGTCACACTTCACCTATCTTGCCTTACTTGGTATGTGCGGTACAGAAATGTCTTGAACGAGATGTTCCCCAAACAAGATGCCGAGAGCAATACAAGGGGTGTTTCGAGAGGGCCAATGCGAGTTGATGTCGATATCAATATGCCTTTCTGACACGATCTACGCTCTGCCTTTTGATTGGTAGATGTCTTGCTCCCTTTTTGATGCTATACCACCCATGAACCCACAATTTACCCCAAGCAAGTGTATATTAGCCAAGAGAGGCGGATGGATGTCACCCGCTCACAGGACAGGGAGGTACTCGTATGTTGATGCTGGTAGAGCTGTGGGGCACCGCGGGAAGGGTTTCAGGTTGGGCACTTTATCTGATCCCCCCTGGAAAGAGATTCCGTCACTCCGTCGGGAGCCCCGCATGACGTAGTATAAGCCACCCCGATCCTCCCCTTGGTCTCGATGTGACGCCCAATTCGAAATTCATCCCCAAATTCTCGGCAAGCTGCGCAAGCGTTTCATACTTCAAAGACGAACGTTCGATAGCATGCAGCCATACTGTACAGACCCATGGCATGCAGGGCAACGGTACGAGGGCATGAGGGCTGGAGGGCATTGATGTACGCCTCGGCCATCGGGTATCCTTTTAGAGCTCGTCATATCTCGCTAGCTTAGACGCTGTCGTCAGAGACCGCACACTCCCCTCCCTCCCCATATAACATCGTCGTCCTTCCCTCCCCTCCCTCTTCAACTTTCTGTCAAAAAGCAACATGAGACTTCTCCTACTCAACGCTCTTCTACCCTTGGCTCTGGCCGCTCCAGCAGGCAAACCCATCCCAGAGCTGTCCACTCAGCAGTGGAACTCGATCCAGTCCTCATTCAGTGATGGCTTGCGATCACTCTCACAATGGTCATGGGGTGCCGCCGAAGGACTCGTAGCTGAGATCGAAGGAATCAAGCACCAGGACGATGACGAGACTCAAAAGACCATCTGGCAACAGTTGAAGGAGGATACCAACTCCTTCTCCCGACTGGTCAAGGTCATTGAGGTGAATACCATCACTCACTCTTCCGCGTGATAGGTTGCCTGTCCCCAAACCCCTACGTGTTTGTGCTCTGGCCTATTGGGAACCCAAGTGGTTGCCAATGCAGAATGAGGCTGACAAACAGTTCGAAGGAGAATCTGCTAAGTACCTCGATGACAAGGACTTGCAAATCACTTTCTTTGCACCCAACAATGACGCTCTCACCCCACCCAAACATGGTCATCACGATCACGATGAGCTCATCGAGGAAGTAAGCTTGACCTTCCTTTTTCCACCTTCGATGTATATATGTCACGCCAGCTGACGGCATAGCTTTCAAAGAACCCATCGCTTGACTTGCTCTCGGCTGCCCTCGAATCGGATGCGTCGTTGTTGAAAGACGACGACGACGACGATGATGATGACGAGAAGAAGAAACGGTGCAAAGAGATATTCAAAAAGATCGCCGGAAAAGTCCTGCAATACCACGGACTGGCCAAAGCGTATACCGCACAGGAACTTGCACAGAACTCTACCGTCGCCACTGTCCTCAAAGCTGACGATGGGAGTTATGGTGGTTTGCACCGTCGAATCAGGATTGAGAAAAGTCTGCTACCGCCTTGTGAGTCTACCCACTTCCCTTCCATTCCAATCTGTGTCGCCACAGGCGTACCGAACCACCATACTGACAAGCAGCCTTGAAGATCAACTTCTACTCCCGAGTTCTCGTGTCGGACAAGAAGGCACGCAACGGTTACTTCCACACCCTCAACCATCCACTCATTCCACCACCTTCCATCTTCGAAGAATTGTTCCTCTTCCCTGACGAGTTCTCTACTTTCACCTCTGCTGTCCAAGGTGTTCACGGCCGCAAATACATTGATTGGCATTATGACCATGAAGCGTCCAAAGACGGCGACCCTCAGTTCTACGGTACAGCTCTCACCACCGTCTTTGCCCCTAATAACAAGGCTTTCCTCGCTCTTCCCTTCAAATTGAAACTCTACCTCTTCTCTCCCTTCGGTCGACACGCTTTAGTCAAAGTTCTCGCATACCACGCTGTCCCCGACACGCTTCTGCTGTCTGAGCTTCTCTACAAGGAAAAAGCCAAGGAGGAGCTCTGGGGTGGATCAGGTTCCGACCCGAGCTTCCACAAGGAGTTCATCGTCAACTCGGCTTTGCCCAATGCCACTCTCAAAGTCGAGGTCGACAAGACACAATTGCTCCCCATCGAAGGAGTGGTAAAAACCACTATCAAAGTTAACGATCAACTTGTGGAGGTGATCGATGTGCCTGCCCGTAACGGTGCGACGCATGTGATTGGAAAGTTACTCGTGCCGCCGCATAAGCATCATGACGACGACGGGAATGACGTGTCGGGTGAGGACGATTGGGAGAACTGGGAGGATTGGGTTCCCAGCTGGGCCGACGAGGTGTGAAGTGACTGTGAGATGAAAAACATGAGAGGGTGAATGAAAGGGAACAGTCAGCGAAGAAAAGCAGCAGCATCATGTATCACAAAGCAGGAAAGGGGCCGGGTCATGTAGGTTAGGAAAATCATGCAGTCAACTGAGAGTCTCGTATCTATCGTGAAGACTGACGAAACAAAAACCCCTCTTGTTACAGATTTGTGAATCGTGAACTGTAAAATGTCCGAAATTTCCTCATCTTCCCCCAACTTGCCAGTCTCTCTCACTGTCTTAAAACCTCCATGTCTCTGTTTTTTGCATACTCACGAGGCACCCCCTGCAGATGATGTTCACTTTATGGAAGAGATGTCCCAAATGTTCCCCCCAACCCTTTCACCTTGCCACTCTTTCCACCACATCACCATCGGTACGTTCCCTCCATTCCGGCCACACCAGCGACACCCTCAGAAAGGCTACCCGTCATTCTTTAGAAAGAAATGCAAGAGCAGGACCTTCCCGGCATGGCCTTCAGCATCGTAGACGATTCGCGACCTCTGCCTCAACTACGTCGATGCCGCTGCTGGTGACCGAGCTGGCAAACCAAGATCCTTACAGACGAATAGGGTTTGAACCAGCTTTGATGGTACTTGCGAAAGGGGGTCCGGAAAGACTTTTGGAAGAGACTTTCGTGAGTATCCAAATGTACTTGATTGGTTCTTCCCTCTCCTCTGGCTACTGGGCTATCTTTCTCCACAAATTTCTACATTTTGCCTTTTCACTGCTCCGTATTCGACACCTTGCATTTGGTTTCCTGAGGGGAAAAATGCAATGGTGTGCTAACCTCACCCGTTGGGTTTGTAGCTCTCCGGATCCCACTTTGTTCAACCACTATGCGAGCTGACATGAAGCCCGATATGATATCCGCTACACCTTACCTGATACCCTTTTGGACCCTCACATTCATCTTTCATACCACACGATGGTATCAACATCGTCAAACTGGTAATCCGCCCATCGGTAATCCTACACGGATGTATCGGTGTCATGTGGGGTTTGCTATCGCTGCTGTGCACAAGGATCATTGGTGTAGGTGAGTCTATTTTTGTGATCATTTCGAGTCATTTGCTCTTTCTTCCGAAAGACACTTTCAGTGATAGTAGTATCATGTCATGCCATCCAAACGACTCCCCACTTGATCTTATGTGACAATTACTAGTAGTGATGATTTTCTGTATGGGGCTTTTACTCAGCTAGTCAACACCCAATTGTCCACCTCATCAAGCGCATAAAAAATTCCGATAATATCTTCCAATTACGTTATGGCGAAGATCAGGGATAGTAGCAGAGCTGAAGACCAGCGGTTTAGTCCTCCAAGAAGATGTCGATTTCCTTTCCATCAAACAAAGAGCACCTGCTACCTCCATGTCCCACTCCCCAGCATGTTACATTCCTCAACCTCTTTCTCCACCTCTTTTCGACCCGATATGGGACCCGGAAACCGCTCCTATGTTCGCTTACGCCCCTCCAATCCTGACCGAGGGAGAAGCGTCGAGATTCCTCAATTTGCAAAGTATCGGGGATGATGAGTATATAACGAGATATAAAGTTGAATCCCCTTATGTAAGTTGTCATCTTCCTGTAGTCGATTGTTCTGATAAAATAGGAAATGTACGCTATTCCAACTTATCGTATGTGTGCTTTCTCATCCTCGGTTAACTCCAATTGTGACCATTCTGCTCCTCGAAGAAATCGATTTTTGTTTCAACGTCTTGTCGTCCGCTGTCCAATTTTTTTCTGGGTATGAAAAGTGGAGTCTGTCTACGACTTGTAGCTGATGAACAGGTCTGGCATATGAGGTGATCACTCATACTGGCAAATCCTTTCTGGACAGTCAGTTGGGAGAAGTCTTTTCCATCAAATCTTCAACAGAACGAGCTGCATCGGATTCTCTATCTTGCATGAAAGAAGTCGTGAGTCTATTACATCCTGGGTCTTTGAGATCTGTCCGATGTAGATAACTGATATTATAAGACCCGCTTAGCTCACAAACGTCTTCAAAAGGAAGATGATAATCAAGATCCGGCAACTATCGGACAAGTCGTCGGCTTTTGGTATCCGGAAGGTCGGAGTGCGGAAGCGGTTGATATTATCCTTGCTGCAATGCAGAGGAATAAGACTCCTATGGCCACTGCTTCGTGGGAGAACGGCAGGATAATGTCTGCTTTGATGGATTATAAACATGATATGTATACCATTAGGTGAGCTCTTCTCTTCTCTTCGTTGCTCCTCTCGCCATTTGTCAACTACAACTATTTCCCTCCGTTTGCTATAAAAAGAATCATTCTGTTCAGTACCAATATGTAGGTATCCGTTATGATCGATCCAGCTTCATCTTAGTCTCTACATCTGTACAATATATTGACCCCTATGACAGTTCATACGCCGATTCTCGTTCCAGAGGTATCGTACTCGATTCTCCTTGGTACCCTACCCAAAGACAACCTACACATCCATCTTCCCGTCCCCCACAAGCGTCTCCACTTAGACCAAGCGCAAGATTAGGAGCTTCACGATCAACAACATCCACTTCTCCACTCAATCAACCAAACGCTCGAACTCAACCTCATTCTCAAGCCAGACCTCAGGCCAAGGTCAGATCAACACGAATAAGGATCCGACCTGTTCCCCAATCCCCAGCCTTGAGGGACGTCAAAGGTCATTATAGGACTCTTGGATTGGCATTGACGATTGATAATCTTGACCCTCAAAAAGAGACGGAGATCAATAAGTTGGTCAAGCAGAGATTCTTGGCATTGAGTATCAAAAGTGATCATCCTGATCGACTGGGACTACTCTCAGAGGTATCTTTTAACGCTATCAGAGAAGCTCAGGAGCAATTGGGGACTTGTGAGTCGTCGTCCCCTGACATCTTGAATGAGATGACTTGGTTGATGGACCCATCACTGATAAGATAGTAAAAGCACGACAAGAGTACAGCGTTCTTAAAGAAGTAAATCATGTCACGAAATGATGATCAAGATATCGCAACTTTTCATAGAATAGAGGAACCTTGATGATCTTTCTTCTCTCTCATTCATGCAAAAATACCTTGCATATCCTGCACATGAACGCTCTACCATGCCATGTAATCTTCCTCTCTTTCGTTATCAAGATAAGTTAGAGCATTACACACGTCATGCAAGTGAGATGTTATTGCACAGTATCCCATTGAATTTCTAAAAATTTGACAAAAGCACTAGCCACCTCATTCTCACTCCAATTCCCAGCTGCCATCCCATTACTAGCCTGGGCACGTGTCTGTACTCCTTCAAATTGTCTTTTCAACCTCTGTAACTCAGGTAACAAAACTCTCCTCATTGGTAAATGCAAAACTAGATTCGTATCGGGTGACGAAGGCGGAGAGGGGATGGAGAAAGAAGTGGAAGTTGGTATAGCGTTGAGATGTGTCAAAAGGGTTGAAATGATATGTGAAGTGGTACCGGAGAGTACTTGCATGGTATTGGGTGGTGGAGCGGCGTTTCGTTTGACAGCAGCTGTTGGTGGTGCTTTGAAGCCTTTGGTGATAGTTTCGAATATGGAAGAAAAGGGGATAGGGTCGGAAGGTAAGATTAGATATAAGGGGGAATCCCAACGGACCATGGAGGATGGTTCTTCGAATCGCATGATAAGGTTTTCGAATCTGAAGGTCAGCTATTGGTTTCTGTCGAGTTTCCTTCGCCTCCTTCCGAATCACTCTTCGCTCGTTGCTCCTTATTCCTTATTCCTTGACAAAATGTTCCTGATCCCGTACTCTTGAGCTATAATCTAAATCGTCTAGTGGGCCTACTTCTGACCATATCTCTCTGTAAGGCAACTCTCGGATCCAATGACGACGGGCGAGGGTGAACTGATTGAGCGAAATGGGTTACACGTCGAGACATGTCAAGAAGAGAGAGAAAGACATGATACGATGGTCAGTAAGTTATACTCACGTGGAAGGAACATAACTACACTCTCCCCTCCTCTCATGCCATTTCACACATTGTTCAGCTGGGGTCGCAATGTGAACCGTACATACCCTCGCGTGAGCTTCGCGGGCAGAACAATACATTTGATATCGAAACCCTTTGATATAGTTCAAAGAGTCACAGATGACTATCGTATTTGGTCCCAATGCTCTGGTTAGGGATGCGAAAAGAGTTGCACGACCTGATTTTTCTGATTTGCTATCTGTTGATCAGACAATGTCCACACTACATGTTACATCTCAATTCTCAATTCCCTCCATTTCAATTCTCAATTCTCTCTGAAGTGATTGACCAGTCTCTCTACTTCTCCTTCCACTGTTTGAGACTATTTGATGTCATGATTCCGATACATCGAAGTTCTGGTTGACTACCCGTCTGCCGTAATCGACATCCTGACATAAGGAGCACGACGAGGCTACGTCTAGGAGTAATGATGCGAGATGGAGGAGGGGATATTGGCTGGGGAAACCAACACTCACCATCGTAAACAGTCCTTGGAACATGACAAGATTCATCTGAGATTATGACCACTGATAATTTTGGCCCAGAATAAGACGAGTCGGACAATCGAGCTTCGAATTCGATCTTGAGTTTCGAAGCCAGGGTGGATTTGCCAGAGCAAGGGTAGCCGACGAGGGTCACGAGGGCCATGGGAATTTTTTAGTCTTGATAGCTGTAGCTAGTAGCTACTGTCTACTGTGCTTCCACTTGAGAGATAGCCGTAGTCGTATATCACAAAGTGACGGATGATCTGTGATGTAGGTGTGAATGAGAAAGAGTGAAAATAACTCAGTCAATTTTGAAAGACAAAAAGCAAGTCGTGTGTCGTCATTGAGTTTCGTCTTTCCTTCATCCATCTTTCCACCCTTTCCCTCCATCTTCCAATAACAATCAAAGCTGGGTCGCGTAGGCTGGTAGATCTCGGTCTCTATCAAAGCGTGAACAGTAGAAAAGGTTGTCTTCGCAAGCATGCCAGATACCGACCAATCTCGACCACTACGACAAGCTCTCGAACCTATCTCTCAACCTTACCTGTCGACCATCTCCAATGCCGCCACCGATACCATCTCCATAGCCCGGGAAGTCTTGATGGGTAATTTTCAATCTGAACATAGAAGATCAGAGAGTATGCGTATTCTGTCTGACCGTATGTCCATACTTCTACCATCCCCCTTCTTTGCTTCCTGCTATCCTCTGATGGCCTGAGCAAATCTCGGTATAATTGCCAACAGATCTGATGCTGAAACATTCAGTGGCTCCTAATCTTATGCAACCACGATTTATCAATTCAACCTCCAACTCACAACGAGGTCTAGGTCGATCTTCCGGCAGACCTCCCTCTCCTTATCCTTTACTCCGTCTCCCGACCGCTCTCCCTGCTGGTATATCAAACTTACCTCACCGAAAAACTTCATCTTCTTTAGCCATACTCGAAGCCGTTGATAAACTCGCTTCTCTCCCTCTTGATCCCCCGGCGGAGAGACCCAGTGAAGAGCCACCATCCCTTTTACGAGGCTTCAAAGCCACCATACCATCTTCGGAAATGGCCAAACAACGTAGACGGCGGATCCGTGGTGGGTTAGTAGATGAAAATCTCGGTAATGAGAAGATAGGTTTGAAACGACTTGGTGATAGAGCGCGGGGTTTATTGACTGAGAAAGCTGAGGAGGATGAGAATGAACTTGGAGTGGGACGAAAAACGCGAAGACGACGAAGAGCTAGAGAAGCAAGAAGATTGAGTGAGGGGAGAAATTTGGAAGGGAAATTACATCTAGAGGATTTGGTCCAACAAGCGGAAGAGATTGCTCAGACAAGGAGAATTTGCAAGTCAGAACTGTATGTCTCCATAAGTGCAGTGATAATGTGTTCATTTGCTCATGAAACAGTCATTGATACATGCTGAAATCTACGAGGTGTCAGCTAAGATCGACGCGCTCGAGGAAATTCGAAGACAGCTGGAGCAGAGTTTACTTCACTTGCAAGAGGAAAAACTGGAGTTGGATGATGAATTGGAAGGTGTCCAAGAACTCATGGCTTCTCCCA
Source organism: Tremella mesenterica DSM 1558 (assembly GCF_000271645.1). Lineage (NCBI taxonomy): Eukaryota > Fungi > Basidiomycota > Tremellomycetes > Tremellales > Tremellaceae > Tremella > Tremella mesenterica. Next base: position 4,560,009 of record NW_006711225.1, read on the forward strand.
ATGTGACCAGTAAAGGTGGGGTTACGACTGGTAATACTGCTGGACCTAGTCGGAGTTCCAGAAGACGGAAGGGACCTGCGTTCCTGCCTTCGGAACATGACGAGTTGCCCTCTGGCGTAGCTTTCATGGTGAGTCATTTGTCAATAATTTCGTCCCATTTCCTACGGTTGGCATACTCCACTCCGGCCACCACGCCAAGGTTGAAACTGGAGTTTCTAAGATCTTCGTTGACGAACAGACACTTGAAGGTCACAGCGGTCCCATAACCTGTCTAGACTTTAGTGAACCATACGGCACTCTAGTCATCGCGGGACAAGACGACACTGTTAAAGTTTGGGATCTATGCGACGGAGAGGAGATAGGCAGATTACGAGGTCATCGAGGACACGTGAAAGCTCTTCAAGTGGAAGATACTCTCTGTCTTACTGGTGGAAGTGACGGTTCAGTCAAATTGTGGGATCTACGTCTCGTGGAAGATTACGAAGATCGATTACAGCGTCATAACACAGGTTTGGAAAGACGAGATCCACTCGAGATGATTGCGGAACAGAATGAGCATGAGGATGAAAACTGGGAAGAAGGTCCCAGTGGATATACGGACGCTTCACATTTGGAGGAACAAGGACCTTGTGTAAGAACTCTTGAGGGGCACAGTAAGAGTGTAACGGCTTTATATTACGAAGATGGATGTCTTGTAAGTCTTCTCTATATCTTCAATCATTGACCATATTGACGACATAAGCTGACGACAAGGTAACTGGATCATCAGATAAGACCATCCGACAATGGGATGTTGCAACTGGACAATGTGTTTTAACCATGGATATACTTTGGGCCATCTCCAACCCTCCAGTACCCCCTCCTGCAGATCCAAAACCTCCAGGACTAAAACATAGATCTTCGACTTCATTCGGAAGTATACACTACGATGACATTTTACCATCACCCGGTGCTCCTCTCATAGGCATGTCCGGTACATCATTACTAGCAGCCGTGACTAGTGCTCAGTTCGCCGTTCCTACACCTCCATTCAGCGATGGGTCATGGGAGATGTATCAGGATTTCGTGGGTGGTGTGCAATTTTGGGGTTATGCTTTGGCAAGTGGGAGTGGTGATGGAGGAGTCAGAATGTGGGATAGTACGTATGAAGACATAGTATATGGCAATGGTAAGAAAAGCTGATGAATAGTGCGGACGGGGCAGGCTCATAGGACATTGACCGGACATACTGGTCCCGTTACATCTTTACAATTTGATGAGATGAATATAGTCACTGGCAGTTTAGATAAGACCATACGGGTGAGTTTTCCTTCGGATCGTTTCTGTCTGTTCACCGCTATTGTGTCACTTTCACCTGGAAATCCCCATCGGTACCTTGTGATACGTCATATGTGCAAGAGTACAGAATAAATTGGTGTTTGAGCGCCGTCAGTTGACGTAAAGATATGGGATATCCGAATGGGAGCAGTCTCCGAAGTACACAGATACGAATATCCCGTCACTGCAATCCAGTTTGACAGTCGCAAAGTTGTCGCTTGCACAGGAGAGAACGGTGTGGAAGTTTATAATCGGACCACTCATGCACATACCAGATTAGTGGTTAATGGTCATATCAAACCCGCGGAGAAGATGAGGTTTATCGATAAGTATCTCGTCTCGGGCGGTAAAGATGGGTTGATGAAGGTGTGGGCGATGTAGAGGGATCTCTCATGCATGTTTGTACACATCTTTCATTCCTCACCTGTCAGTTGCTCCTAGTGGCTGCTTGTGCTTCATTTTGTTATCAAGGCTGGAAGAACTCTTGATGAGATGCATCATTGAAAACACGCTGAGGAGAACGGCAATCTTGCTACACATATTTACTGGTATCGCCTATACCTCCGGCACCTCTCCCTCCTCGAGGTCGCGATGAACAATTGTCTTGTTCGCTTCCTCCTTAGCCCACGCCTCCTCCAGACCCTTCAAGAAAACATCAGCGCACTGGTTAGCCACAGTTTGTTCTTCAATCCGACTCATTGTGTTTGTTACGCCATTCAACGTCGTCTTGGTGTTCCTACGCGAAGTGGGATTCTCTCCTTGGCTTGTATCACCGTAAAAGTCTGGATACCTCACACTGTACCCATTTGCACCGGACGCTCTCCATCGTTGAGGATACATCTCTTCTCGTGTCCACTTTTCCCCCGAGGCATTACCGCGGTTGGGACGACGTCCACTAGTCTGTCGACCAAGTTGTTTATCGTCCGAACTGTCGGGAACGAAAGTATCAACTTCACCACGAAGACAATAAGGAGTGGTACGTTCAATCCGAACTGTCGGGAACGAAAGTATCAACTTCACCACGAAGACAATAAGGAGTGGTACGTTCAATCCTCTCTGACCCACCGAGATACGTATCGGTCCTGTCATTCAACCAGCGGGGAGTCCAAAAGAGTCCGTCTGCCCCATTCGTAAGTTGAACACTGGTAGCGTCTCCATGAGCGGGGTCGAAGGTATCAGCATTCAACCCGGCTGGTCTCTGGGAAAATATCATTGACAGTCTCTCCGGGTGGACATTGCGACGTCATCAGGGAAGTCGAAGGTGACAGCAGGAGCAGTAGACATTGGGTTGGTATAACTCATAATAATAATCTTTGGACAATGATAAAGAATACTGGGATAGACAGGAAGAAGATGGTCTGATATATGTAGAAGTATCTGACGGCATACCTGCATGTCAGTCATTCAAGGTCCGTTCAACTAATTTTCAAAGGAAGGAGAAGATGAGACGACGGCGACGTTACATGTGTCACGGTCGGAGTTGTATAAGTCAAGCGATGAACAATGGTCTCATTGCACCGTCGATGACGAGATACATGCTCATCCTGGGTTGACAATGGTGTTATCTGGTACATGACACAGGTCGTTCATCGATGAGTGGGAGAGACTGGTATGCGGTTCATCATTTGATCCGACGGTGAAGAGAATAAGCTACTGAGGGATTATGGACAACCTGCGTACACATCAAATTTCGAGTTTGTCACTCGTTTCCTCACTAGAGAGTAGAGACTATCTCACCCTCCTCCGCCTCCTCATCCAACGGACTCGGATCTGGTGTCTTTGTCCCCTCCACGTCCTCAAAGAATTGAGCCAGGAACGCGCTGGCTTGTCGTCGAGCTTCATCTGATATCTCCACGGGATCCACGGTGGCAGGCTGTGACACAGTCTGCCCCTCCTTAGGAACTAAACCCGAGTCAGAACGTCCTTTCTTCCTTGTCGTCTTTGATAAGCGATTGCTCTCTGAAGATGTATGACGAGCTTCAGTGGTCCTGGCGTACGGACCGAGTGCTCTGGGGCGAGACTGCTTTTCTTTCTGTCTACTCCTCCCGTTCGAAGATTCTTTGGTCCGGTTTGGCACACTTGCCGGATGATGAGTCGAAACAGCAGTATCAGGGATTGCATTCAAATTCACTGAACGAGAGGCGTCCGTTCCGGGAGGCTTTTGGAGTAGAGGATGAAAAGTGCTAGAGGAGCCGCCAAAATCGGTAGTTGAGGAAGTGTTGCGATCCATTTCCGCGGGATGTCTTGGATGTGCAAGATAAAAAGCAGCAATATGCTAGGTAGATGATCCGAGGGCCGACATTACGATATATATACCACGCATGGCTCAAGTATGTGAATTCGGTCGAGGATAGGGTACGAAGAGAGAGTGAGCCCGAGTCGAGACTAGGTCAGACGGCGGACAAGGGATGAATTGAGAGTGTGTCAATGGATCATTCAAGGTCAGGAGGAGATCTTGCCTAGTGTGTGAGTATGACCTCAGCTCCACCTTTCTCTCGATAAAACTGCTCCAATCGGTAATAAGTTACTTGGACGAGAAGGCATGTCAAACGAGAAAAGAGAGTACGATCGAGCAGTTTCGGTGATAAGGTATGGAGGGGAGAATTGCCACGTGGCGCACTCCTTTGGCCACTCAACTTTCCATCCCTTCTTCTTCCCCCATCCCTCTTACCTACTTGTATTCGCGTACCATACACGCCCATCGTCTCGTCTTCCCCCGCCGCCTCTCGACTCAGCCGCCACCGTCCCAAGCAGCGGTCATGGACGTAGACATGGCTGGCCCTTCTGTTCCGGTAGTAGATTCGGTCGTTCCCCTTGCCCTTCGACAAGCCAGTATCAAAGGCAAGGAAAAGGCTGTCACTGCTGAGCGAGATGACAACTTTCAGCTCGCCTCGGACGATGAGGGAAATGAATCAGATGACTGTGGGTCTTTGCCTGGTTCATCAACAATAGAGAAACTGACCTCTCAGATGAGCAAAGAAGACAAAAACGAATTATGGAGAATCAAGAACTTCTCACTTCACTCGGCATTTCTCAAACCCGACCTCCTCAATCCCCTCAAGAGTCAACCTCAGCCTCACGAAAACGTCCAAGACGAGAGTTAGTCAGTAAACAAGTCTTTGATCGGTCCGGTCATATCATCTCCTTGCCCGGACCCGGAGAATCGCACAAGATGGCATGCGTTGAGATGCCTTCTGACCGCGCGTTGAAGCGACGGATAGCAGAGGGCGAGTATCAGGATTGTTCTCATTGGCTTCAAGGGGAGACGAGAAGGTGGAGATTTGGTTTGGGTAGAGGAGGTGAATTGCAAGAGGATGAACCGACTCATGTGGGTGGGGTGGGTCCAGATTTCCGATGGAGGAAATGGCGAGGATTGGAGAAAGAGTTGAGAGCGGAGATGCGTAAGAGGGGGTTGTTGAATGAGATGGATTCGAGAAGGGATACTGTGATCACTCCGTCTGAAGAAGCCTCTGCGTACTCAGTAAGCAGCCAGATCTTTGTCGAACAGAAGGGTAGCTGACGAAAAGTTACTCCCGATGGAGACATGTCATCAATGCAGGAGACGATCAGAGAAGCTGAAGATGAAATGCAGGAACGTAGATCCTCCGTGTAAAGCCATCTTTTGTGAAACCTGTTGTAAACGGTATGTCACTACCTATCCTCAGCTGGCTGTTATCCTAATGATGATGTTTTGAGGGTCATGTTGCTGATAAATACAGATATAGCTACTTCGATTTTGACCCTGAATCTCGTTCCTTCGTTTGTCCACTCTGCAAAGATTGTTGTAATTGTTCCAACTGCATCCGCAAGCGAAACCTCGCTCATCTCCTTGGTCCAGGACGTACGGGCATACGCAGCTCGGCTCTCAAATCCGGTAACGAAGTTTTGACAGTGCAGGCTTGGTTAGAAAAGGAAGCCCAGGACAAGACGGCGGCCCCATTCGATCGTGTTCGTTTAGTGGACGAATTGGAAGATATAATTACCCCTGAATTACCTCCGGAAACGATCGAATCTCCCATCAAGACTGGTAAGGGGAAGAAGGGTGTTCAACAGACGAACAAGAGGACCCGAGGACCGGGCAAGAAATCGACTGAGCCGATTAATGGGGAAACCAAGAAAATCAGATTGATATTGAAAGTTGGGGGAAAAGAACCTGTGGTGGAGAAGGAGGAAAAACCGGTCAAAGAGGTTGATTCTGATGGTGATACAGTTGGAGGATGGTCTGACGATGAAGGGGATATTGGAAGAAGATCAGGATCTGAAACATCGGAAGACGATCCTAATATGCCTCAAAAAAGATTCCCTTTCCCACCATTACCAGGTGGTTTACACAGTAACATCAACCTACCTTCTATACCGGATGGACCATCGTATTCACAAAACGGAGAAATGCTTGATCCTAAAGCCATTCAACTTGCTTTGGAAGAGGTACAAAGAGCATCAAATTCCCCAGGTGGTTTTATACTTCCTTTTGACTCTCCCATGCAAGACACAGATAATTCATCTCCTCACTTGACAGTCCCAGTCATAACGAAATTACAATCTTCTCAAAATCATCAACAAACATTTTCACCACTTACTCAAACATCACAAATTCCATCGCAAATTAACAACTCTCATCTCTCGACGGTACAAAACACTCCAACGAGTGATTCTCAAAACATATGGCAATCTTCTCCTGCAACGGAACCGATATCGAACCCTATACCTGGAACGCAATATAACAACCGTCCAATCGCTCAAAATCAAGGACGTTCAATGGTAATTCATGCTTTCTCGATGGACAATTACAATTATCTTCCTCCAACTCTTTCAGGTCTTCAATATTCACATTCTCAAAATTTAAATGGTTTAAATCCTCCACCATATACTCATTCTCCTCAAAGAGGAAACTCTCAGATATCTTATACACCACCATGGCATCAACCACCTCCACAAATCACTCCCTCACCTTTTCCCATTCCCATTCGAAGTTCCATCCAGAGTTCAACACAATCATTCCAATCACCAATGATATCACATGACACTCAATATGGTCAAAATCAATTACAAGATCTACCATTACAACATCAACCAACGGAACATTTCGATCCTTCTCTTAGTCCCGGTCAAGTCCGTTTCGCCCCTCATGTGACTGTAGGAGAAGCCGCAACTCCAGCTGGACCTGAACGTATTGCTCAAGTCAGATTTGCGTCTCACGTAATGGTGGGAGAAGCAGCTACGCCAGGTACATCTTTATCTAGTCTTGGTATGCCAAGTCTTACAACGCAGAGTTCAGGATGGTTGGCCAGACCACAAAATTTGGATTTACTCAGTATCGCAGCTGCAGAAGCTCAGAGTTTGAGTCCGGGACAAGATGGGAGACGATATTCGGCACAAACTTCAACGAGTGATTCGGGCATGTACGGATTGGAGAGTAAGGCGATGATCATGAATGTGCTTGGTCGGGATCAAGGACAAGAAGCTGGAGCGGGTTTGGGACAGAATGAGCAGAGGAGGTATGGGTATCAGTAAGTTGACCAAACAATACAAAGTATAGGACACAGTACAGGATTTTCAGGATGATGTAGAAACAATGTCACCATTCGTGTCTGTCCCGACTTATAGACAGAAAAAAAACATGCATCTTTCGGATGATCCACATTTTATGAACATACTACTGAATGCTACTCTACTATGCGTTAATTATCTACTTGGACCTCCTTATGATGACGCTCTCGATCCAACAGGCTCAGTCTACCATCCACCAAAAGGATCCTCTCCACCTGCAGCGAGAACGCTTTGTCTCTCTTCTTCCATCTTGTTCCTCTTAGCTCTTTCTTCCATCCTTCGAGCATCATCAAGACCCATGACTCTACCCCCACGAGATTTCTGACTTTGTTCAGGGACCACAGTTTGCCAATTATCAAGTGGTCTATCCCATTTTCTAACCTCTGTCTCCTTCTTTTCTGCCTTTTCACTCAAACTCTCAGCCCAAGTCTTTCTCGCCCTTCTCCTCGCCGCACCAGAAGTGGTCGATCTTGTCGACTCACTCTCAGAACTGGTACTGTAAGTAGATATACTTCGGGGGATAGGTAATTCCGTCCTGGGTGATAATTGTGGAACACCCATCATATTAACAGGAGAAGGTGAAAAGATCTTGGCAGTGGGATTGAGAGATTTGTCAGGTTGAGACCAACGACCGGTCCATTCTCCAATTGAACCATATGGATTCGGTGAGATGGGTTGTTCGATAGGATGGGCGGGGATACTTGGGTGAGAAGGGAATACGGCGTAATGCGGATTATCCGTAGGGAAAACTATTTGACCGGAGTATGATACGTTTGGAGAGAGTTGATTGGGTGGAGAAGGAGTAGGAAGTGAAGCGATGGATGATGATGTCAAGTACTCATGTGATATTGCAAGTGACTTGAGAGTTCTACCGGGACTCATGATAGGCATCGGGTGGTGTAGGGTCGGTTCGTCTTGTTGGTATGGGTCTGGATTTTCCTTGGGAGTGAATCGCGAGTTCGAAGACGATAGGGAAATGGGAGAAAGAGATTGACTTGATTCGGATGTAAACCTACGGCTCAAGCTGCTCAAGAGATGAGATCGGTCCGAAGAACCTTGAAGTGCTTTTGAAGATATCGAGAGTTCTTGGTCGGAAGGTATACCATTGGAGGAAGAAGGAGAAGAACCCTGCTCTTTCTCAGCCTTGAGAGAAGGCCAAGTAGAATGATCATTCATGTTGACCAGATCTTTATCCCTTTCCTCATCGTCGGGTGTTGAGACCTCCCATTCGTCACCTAACCCAGACTTTGAAGTGGTGAGTTGCAAATCGACAGAGACCGCTAGTCCTCTGTTGGAAGCAAACAAGTCTTGTAGACCCTCAGCGAGGGATACTTCTCCTCGATGTGTAACGCCCCGAATAGGCTCTGAATGAGCGAAACTGGGTAAACTCTGACCAAGGTCAATACCACCCATAACGTCATCCTGATCCACAATTTCGGGAGAAGGAGTATTCTGATGTATGTGTGGTTTGGAGAGATGCTTTTTTGTGAGCTTATCAAAACCTCGTAAAGATAGATATCACTCACGTCGATCAATAGTTGTGAAGAATTGAAAGAAGCTCGGCATTTCCTACATACATGTTGGGGAGTTGTCTCTTTCTGCAAAGAGACTTGAGGAACAAGCGCGGAAAGAGGTGTAGTGGAGGGTTGAGAAGGAACAGAATGTCTGTCGGAGAGATCTGGTCGAGTGAGATTTTCGACCAAAATGGCCATTCTAGATGGATCGACGTTTGATAGTTTGTGAACTTGAAGATAATGCTGACGTCATGAGCTTTATCTCTGTCTCTCCCCATCACCATTGAACTGGTTGCTCACCCTTTTGGCAGAAGCTAAATCGTTCAGATCAACATCGCACGTCTTACAAATCGATACCCATGGATGTGTCTTGGTCATATGCTGTCGTCATTTTTTTGCATTATAAGCGAAATTGAATAAACTCACTTCTTTCATTTCGATTTCACTGCCAAATCCAGTCTGACAGACATCACAATGACACACATCCCTCGCGGAATCTGAAGAATGAGTGCGGGATCCGGTGTTTTTACTCAAGCCAGGAGATATTTCTCGAGATACCCTCTGTTGAGGGGGTTTCCCTGTATACTGTATTTCCGTGGGACTTGTGGAATATCTGAGCGTTCTCAAATGACCGGAGGATTGAAGATGTTGTTGGAATCGAACGAGCTTGTCAAACTTCTTATCACAGTTTTCACATTCGTACTGTTGTCCTTTGCTAGGATCGGCGTGAACAGCTTCTTGATGCTATTGCGTCAGCCCCTCTCCAAACCCATGGTGAAATCACTAACCTGACCCAAAGCGAGCTCATCGGGGAAAAATCGAGAGCATGTAGGACATATAGGAGCATTGGAGTTGTGTACCGAAATGAAGTGCTTCTCTCATTAGCAAAAACTCTATGTGCAGTACACAAATCCCGAATTTCCGGATTTGGGGAAGGGGGGGGGAGAGGGGGAAGAAAGAAGAGAAGAAAGAGCAGGACATACCTGTCTAACAGCGACATCATTGACAAAGAATCGATTGCAACGTGTGCAAGAAAGGTCATTTCGTCCTCGAGCCCCAGATGCCTGAAATCTTAGCTACTTCACACGCAACTTTCCAACCTCGTCATGAGGAGAGAAACAAACCTTTCCGGAGAAAGTCGGCTTAGGAGGAAGATGATCGAAATGCGGAGGTCTTTGTCGAGGTATTGCAGAACCTGTCAAATTGGGTTTAAGAACATCTGCAAAAGTCTATCGTCAGTATCGACACTTTGACAGTACTACTGAGTATCCGACTCACCTTTTTGACTTTCACACTTTGAGTCCAGGACTTATCGGGGTTGTCAAAGATGGTCGAAATAACCTTCCTCTTGTCTGTTGAAAGATTAGAATCGGTGCTGCCCTCCCGAGAAGTAGTCGGAGTGAGAGATGGAGAGAGAGGATATGGATTAGAGAGTCCTGAAGAAGAGTGATGATGATGATGAGGATGGTCACAACGAGGAGGAGGAGCACGAGAAACTTGAATAAACCATAGAATCGCAAGGATGACGATAAGCAGTTCTAAAATCATCTTGCGATATCGATTTTCTGTGGTTTTTCAGGGGTCAAGAAATGGACAAGATCATCGAATATGACTCCAAGATAGACAGTTTGAATGAATGTAAGGTATGCTACTCGAGATATGGTGAGGGCAGTGGTCAAGATACGACAAACATGATGCGAAGGGAAAAGGGAAAAGAGTTGTAATTTGAAGAAAAAATTCAACCCTAAACGCGACTGTCTTTCAAATCTCAGCTAACCTTAAGGTGAGTTGTGCATCAATCAATCAACTAATCATCATCCATCAAATCGTATCCCTTATGTATACATGATTACTCTACTCGCCCTCGCAGACATACTCTGCGGACGTAAGAGGACGACGAGTATTGGTAGAGTAGGGTCACTCGTACTCCATTTCAGTGACATCTCTCCAAGACACGGAATGGATCAACTCCTCTTACGTGTATCCACAACAGGACGTCTCATCATCTCTTCTAAATTCTCTTTCGCTCCTTTATCCCAATCTTCAATAGTCATACTACTCAACCAAAGATCTTGACTCTGACGACATTCTTCACCTTTACGTTTCTTATGTACCGGTACTATACCATGAAGGTTTCGACAAATACCTTCTTCCTTGAAACCGAATCGGATAGCAGCACGAATGCTAGCTTCGGCGAATGTGACGGCGTCGTACTGAACCCTAAGAAGACCGAGGTGATCGAATAGATAGGTAAGGGAGAGATACATTGCGTGAGTGTTAATGTGGGTACGTTGATAGGTGGGGTGAATATTGACAAGTCCGTAAACGGCACTCTGTAGATCAGTCTCTCAGCTCGAAGTGTCTTAGACATATGATGAAGATCATTCGACTTGCAAGATCTACATGATCAAGACGCGACGTTCAAGATGGTGATGGGGATGAAGATGAGAATGGGACTCAATAGGGAGTGATGTTCCCATGCCGAAAGGTGGGGCTAATCGTTACGAAGTGTTTGAGGGAGTGGAAGCAGAATACTAAATGACTCACCATAGTCTCAGGATCCACCTCTGTCAAACCGGATATCCCAGCAAAGCCAGCACCCTCGTGACCCGGATTAGCAGCTTCGACCTGTTTATCAATCACCGCCATCAAAAGGGAATTTTCGTCATCTCGGAATTCTTCGATATCCTCAAGTGCGGTAAGCTTGTCATATGGTCCCAAATCACCTAGAACATCCCACGAATCGTCGGGAAGGGACAAGAAGCCTCTGAGATGTTTGGAAGGCTGTCATTAGCTGAAAACATTTTAAACATTATTCACAACTCTCTCCCCCCATCTCATTCTCCGACGTGCGATTTTCTCTCATACTGGTTGACGCCCCACCCTCTCCTTCAATGACAGGGGAGTGATCGCAAGACTGGAGTCCAACGAGATTTGAGCCTAAGCTCGTGGAAGGGAAAAGGAGAGGGGGACTCACAATGAGCGGTTCTAACCTCACATGATCGGTCTCGAGTATATGAAATGGAAATACAAAGTTTATATCGTACAAATAAGCGGGGGTACATTCATTATACGTCAAGGGGGATGGTCCAGGTTTATACAAATTGAGAAAGCCCTGCTCGTCTTGCTGCTCAATTATCCCAGTTTCTTGAATAGGTTTAGCAGCGGACGGTGTATTTCTTCTTTTGAACTTGCAGTTGATCAGTGCCATGAGGGGCATTTTGTTACTTCAGTATGAGAAACTGATGATTTTAAAGAGCAATCAAGAGATATCAAAGATATATGTGATAGCGTAGAGAGGGAAAGAGAGGGAAAGTGTTTTGAGGGCAAAGACCTGAGAGAGACAGCGACGGTGGACATCGAGACGTCGGCAATGGTCGGACATGTTGTCGAGCTCAAGTCCGCCGAATGAAAGGACGCTATAGGCCGGGGGAATTGAGGTGTTATGACAGTAGACATAAAGGAGTTCCATGGGGTGTGTGACGTCAGTCTTTGTCAGACAGGCTTCAGTGGCCGAGACGTGTTTGAGTAGTGACGGAGAGAGGATTGTTTTGAAGCAAATATGCGGTTCAAAGGAGCAAATACAGGTCAGGTAGTCTGATAGTGAGCTCGAAACCATCAACAAAGGAGAACATAGAAGGCGCATCTGTCATACAAGTCACTGCTGTTTTGTGACCCATGAGTTCGAGAGGAGTATCGGAAAAAACAATGAAGAGCGTACCTGTGCAGGCTATGGCCTTTCCTTTTTCCCATTTCCTTGATTTGATTTCCACTCACTAATAATTACCTGGGGAACCTTGAGATCGATGATATACCAGATGCATGACAACTCGCCTGCAATCCAAATTCAGTCTGAGGACTACTCTCTCGGCCCAACTTTCGAAACGACAAACTGTCGTACTTGTCTCTGCTCAGTCTCTCCCACACCTTCGATCTCCTCTGGAACTTGACCATCCACATTTGTCTGATATCAGCGACTTGTCACTGTAAGAGAGTAGACTTACTCGTTCTCGATCTGCACCCGCTTCAATGAGAGCGACGGCTGCCGCTCCATGTCCAGACTCCATAGCGAGATGCAGTGGAGTGTTTCCTGTTTATAAGTCCGATCAATCCTTTTATCCCGACCGAGGACGAACAAACGTGGGACTTGAGTGAGTCAATATATAGCAATACGCAGTCAAAGAGGAGTAGGAAAGTAAGGTATATGTGTAGCAGAGATGGCTCTATGTGTGGATGATAGAAATGGGGGAAAGAAGTCGATCTCACCTGCTCGGTCCGCACCGTTCAACCTCGTCTTCGGTCTTCCTTCAGGAGGATTCAATAACAATCTCAAAAAAGCTTCTGAACCAGTAGTAGCTGCCCGATGTAAAGGATGTTGTGAAGCTCTATCTTTCGCGTTGATCTAATTATCAGCGTTCATCGGTAGTATCTTTCAACAGATGGTTCAAGATGCATGGTAATGTCTCGAAGGTACTCACGTCGGCACCTTTGGAAATGAGTAGTCTTCCAATCTAGACCATTAACTCTGACTCTTGTTCGGTCTATTTCAACATGCTGACTGGAATGTGTCCTCTGGAAGCGGCATAATGTCTCTTTCGTCAGCTGAGATGTTTCGGAATTTTTTGATCGCTTACAATGGAGTTTGACCTTTCTCGTTGGCTGCATCAACTTGTGCACCGGAAGAGAGAAGTTCATGGACTATGTCATATTGGTTTGAAGCGGCTATCAATGAGTACTGGGTACATCGTCAATTGACAAAGGCCCGGAAGTTTGAGCAGGTTGCTTGATGAAGTGACAAGGGAAGGTGGGACGAAGGGGAGATCACGATGAGGGATACAGAGGGAAGAGGTCAGATGGGGGAGAGAAGAGGAGGAGAAATGCTCACTAGCGACCATCAAAGGCGTCCATCCCATAGCATCCCTGACTTCTATATCCGCCCCATTTTGCAACAACAACTGTGTCATAGCTAAATTTCCAGTCGTTCCAGCCCAATGTAAAGGTGTTCTACCATCCTATGTGTCAGTCCACTCGATACGTTCTCAGAGCCAGGTCTTCATCGAAGGTCGAGGAATGGTCGAGGACTGACGTCGTCTTTGGTATTGACCAATTTTGGATTTTCAGCAAGTAACGATCGAGCCAGTCCTAGTTGTCCTAACGATGTTAGTAATGATGCAAAGGGTCAAGCATGTAAGTGAACTAACCTTCGAGAGCTGCTTTGTGTATACTTAGACCTGACATGATGTGGGAGTAAGGAATGAGGGAGTAGAGTACAAGTCGAAAGTTGAAAAGAATGAGATGCGAGTGGTTGATGCGCAAACGTCATCGTCCAAGGCTCTAGGCTGTTCTCCTACTTACTTCACTAAATGTCCTTGTGAAGCGGTATAGCATGTGCAGCATGCAGCTTGTATCATTGAGGAAGTGTTGTGACCAGCAATCATGCACTATGGCCACGTAGTGTTGTTTCTTTGGTCATTGATGCATAAAAGTCGCTAAGCTGCAAATTTAGTATTGTAACTAGTTGACGACATCGAGTGCATAAACCGACATGATTATACTTGATCCGATCACTTTCCTTCCTTTTCCTCCCTCATTCTAGATTTATTCACTGATCATCCTTCTGTTTTAGGTCTACCTCACGGTGACATCTTCTCACTTTGAAGCCAATCTCGCAGTCTCTTCACGAACATACTTGAGGAACTCATCTTTACCCTTGACCGTTGACTTCCAACCGATCTGAGCCGAGTGTTGAGCGATAATGTGATTGTTCGTACCCATAAATTCTGAACCGAAAAAGTATGTTTTGATCTCTTCATCTGTGAAAGAAGTGGTTTCGGTGGAAGCTACCAAACCTTTGGAGCTGAGCACTTCCCCGATGGCTTCGACAAGTTCGTTCATATTGTATTCGCCTCCGTCAGTGAAGTAATATCCGTCATGACCATGACCGATTGTTCCGATTTTTTCGTACAGGATAGCGAATAGACGAGCGACATCACCGAGGTAAGTGTATGCCCAAGAGTTGACACCTGTAAGTCAACTCCGGGTCTTCCATCTTTTGACTAGCCGCAGAGTAAATATCAGAGTGTATATAGCGGCGAGAATGGACGTGGGTAGTAAAGGAGACAGGTTGTGGTGATTGAGATTGAGAGTAAAAATTAGAAGAGGTGTAAAACTACTCACCTTTACCCACAACACCTGGTTGTTTCCTCGCCAAAGCTGCTCTGATCATAAAGGGGATTTGAATAGATGAATTGTGGGCGAAACCAGTATCATACAATGGACCTTTACCTAATCCGAAGATGGTAGGCGGGATAGCGATATAAGCGATAACGTAACCTTTCTTGTCTGCTTCAAGAACGATAAGATCGACGTCACGATGGAATGCGGTGTCGGGGATGGTATCGATTGCATTGTAAGGGGGTGAGACTTGAGAAGCAGGAAGGTCGGTAAAGATCTATCAAGAAGTCAACTTTTGATTCAAGCACACAACATCGATCTGTCCAAACATATCACAGTTCTTTCAAAGACATTAAGAAGGGAAGTGAAAATGTAGTAATGAGAAAAGAAGATTTACTCACCTCATCGGAAGTCTTCAACCCACGAGCATTATCCATAGTAATGGCAGAACCAGAAGTATGTATAAAGTAAACTGGTGTTCCGGTCTTTTCCAACTTTTCTTTCGAACCTTCTATGATCGCTTTGATATGATTGGGTTCATCCGAACTAGCCAAAGATATCACTACATCCGAAGCGGCGACGGTTGACTTGATCAAATCGAGAGAACTGAAATCTCCAATGACAGCTTTGAGTACGGTCTTGGGAGTCGAAAATGATTCGAACTGTTGCGCTTTCGTTTCGGACCGGATTAGAGCGGTGATTTGTTTAGGAGGGTTAGGAAGGGCGAGGAGAGTTTGAACGACAGATGCTCCGATGTAACCTGTGGCACCGGTCAAGAAGATAGTTTTGTCGGACATTGCGATGGGTTTCTTTGTCGTGATCTGAGTGAATAAAACAAGAAGGTATGTGGACTTGTAAGATGTAGGAGGATTGGTAAAGCTGAAGTTTGCTTGAGAAGGTCAGGGGTCAATGGTTGTTGTTGTGGACGATGAGATGTGAGTAGAAAAAGAAATGAGCCCCTGTTATATATAGCCTACATAGTAAGTCTGATCATCAAGCAGACCGAACTATTGCTTTGTGATCTAACCATTTCGAATCCTTACCAAACTTCCACAGATCCTCAGATTTACAGAGTTCCTTACAAAGGATGAGGATGAGTTGTAGTCATCCGCTAGACTGCTAGAGTAATGCTGACGAAGCTGAGTCCGTCCCCCGCTTTTCCCTAATTAACAACGCCCGCTGATGGAAATGACGTGCTTTTCGTTCCTGTAAATTTCTCACCCCACCCCGCACGCCCTGAAAGCCTCGGTCCGGTCGGAGTCTGTACTCGTTAACCGGAGTGTGACTTCCGAACCTCCACTTCGCAGTTCGCACTTGATTCGCAATTGAATTCAATTGCATCTCGCAGCTACTACTCGTAGCTACTTTGTACGGCTACTCGTATTGGCTATTGGTGACACTACTTGGTAGTGTCCAGCCAACATCATCGAGCTAGAGTAATCATCAATCACCAAGCGATCTCAATCTACCCTCCTTTTCCCCCAATCTCAACATTTCAATGGAACCTTTCCTTTGACACCATCAACATCGGTTGGATCTAACAAAGGAAAATCGTTTTTTTTTTTCCAATATGTCACCTGTCAACAAAACACATTCGTGTCACTCGACTCGCTGTCAACTGTTCCTCACTTTCTGACTTGATCAATATCATTTTTAATCCATCATCATGCACATTCTTCTCACTGGCGTTTCTGGTCGTATCGGACCTCATGTCCTTACTCACCTCTTATCTCAAGGACACACCGTGACGGCCATTGACAAAATTCCCATGACCGATTCCGTGGTTTCTAACCTACCTACAAGTTCCAATTACAATTTCTATCAAATTGATTTGACACAAGTAAGACCATTACAAACTTTACTCGATGAGATTGACACTTTGGATGGTGTAGTACATCTTTCTGGTATTCCTGGTCCATATGATCATGATGCCCGCGAAGTACATAATAATAATGTCGTAGGAACTTATAATGTACTTTATACTGTTCTCTCGAAAGGTGTAAAGAGGGTAGTTCAGGCAAGTTCGGTCAATGCTACTGGTGGAGTTTTTACAGCTTTGGAAAGACTTAAATTTCCGAAATTACCTTATACAGAGGATAGTCCTTGTACACCTGTGAGTATCCCATCTTATCTTTCCTCCCCTTCGGTACTCGAGTACTACTTCCCCTCGTCATCCTTTGTCAAATCTCTTCACGTGTTGTTTCATTTCACTTCTCTCTCTCTCCGGATGATACATTTACTCGCCAGTACTGTACCGCGGTATGTCACCTGGTGATACACTCCTACGGTTGAATGGTAGAATGGCTAAATGGGAATGAAGTAGGGTATGGGTGGTATGTGGATATGATAGCTGACCTTGACTAGGAAGATCCATATTCCCTTTCGAAACAAATCTCAGAAATACAAGCTTCAGCCTTGACCAGATTATTCCCTGGATCACGTATCTCCTCCCTTCGTCTTCACATGGCATGTACCTCATACGACACCGCAAAATCACTTTCCATTCCTACGGGTTTATGGGGTTGGGTGAGTTACTCCTCTATAGCAAGAGCGTGTCTTGCAGCTATAACGGAAGGTGAATGGGAAGGACATGAAGTTTTCAATATCGTTTCTCCTGAAATATGTCATGAAGTTCCGTTCACTCCTGGATCAACAGAAGACATGGAAGTTGTTTCACAGATGTGTCAACTCGTATCGCAGCCAGGAGACAGTGAAGAAAGAGAAGAGGTAGGAGAACAAGGAGGGGGACAATCGATCGGAAGTTTGGATTTGATGAAGATACATTGGAAAGATGTTGAAGTTGATGAGGATTGGTGGTTGGATAATCCCAGAAAAGGTTTTTGGGATTGTTCAAAAGCTAAGAGAATGTTGAGGTGGAATCATGATGAGTAGAGTGATGGGTTGATCAACTGATTTGTTGGTTGGCTAATATACTAAGTTTCATGATCTTTCTTACCAATGGTACTCATATCGTATGCAACGTTACTCAGGTCGCTATATACTTATCATGGAGCAGGATAGTCATGGCAAAATGATAATGGCTTCGTAGCAATATCAAGATCAACGTGTTGACCAAAGATCAAAGATCATCAGAGATCCGTGCTCGATCACTACTCGGGTACAAAAATAACGCCCTGACTTCTCTTCTCTTCGTCTCTTCTTTCTCTCATCATTGTATTTAAATATGACTGAAAACCCTGGCGCAATCACCGCCAAATCGATAGAACAACTGAACTCGCAATCAGACAAGATTTCTTCGAATTCCCACCCAAAAAGATGGGGCACCATGTCGATCAAAAACGAGTCAAAAGTAGTATCCATGGGACCACCTCCACTTCCCCACCGATCGACTAATCATCGTCAGATCCATGCTCTTCCTCCTAAACCCATCTCTTTCAGCCCATCTACGATCAATATGAGCGAGTCTCCGATCCACTCGTCTCGAAGAGTGTCCCCCATGTCTACTTCGAAAGAGCCAAAAGGGATAAATTCCGTGGAAGAGAAAAGGAAGGACTACGAAGTGCAGATCAATCGAAAATCTCACCAGCCACAAGCTGAAAAGCGACTTTGGGATGACTTACAAGCCAAGGATCTTGATTCTCAGAAAATGACGACTGATCAACATAAAGAAAAGAATGAAATGGTATCAACAGGTGGTCAACACGATCCCTCTTCTTATCCCGACATCCCTCCTCATAAGAAACTTCGAGCAAATTCCCCTTCATCATCATCTACAATCTCCACTCGTTCTCATTTAGGTCCCATATTACCTCTACCACTCCCAAGTAAAAGATACAAAGATCCCACCGGTTCTCGTGCTCTTTTATTACCAGTGGATCAACTACCCGTTTATCCTTTACCGCCATTACCAATCATCACCAATCCAATTCTGGAGGAAACGGTGTTTACTCATTGTAGTATGTTCGATAAAGCTAAAGGAAAGTTTGAAGATTCGAATGGACACTATGAAAAGTTGGAACATGTTGGAGATTCGATTTTGGGGATGGTGGTGACTACTTGGTTACATGATTTGAAACCTGGTTTGACTTGTGGGACTGCGACGGTGAGTACAAAATACGATTATCTTGTCCTTGTCGACCACTTTTCCGATTTCGCACTGTCCTTCTACTTGACCGCAAAACAATCATGATTCGGATATCCCATCTTCATAACCTCTCAGTCTCCGTGACAGTGTTGATCAAAGGGGAGTCTTGGTAGATACGAACGAGGTCAGTGAGATGGTAAGAGATGTGAGGTGGCACATGATGGAAGATGTAAACGGGGCAAAGAAAAGAACCCAGGTTGACTAGCAGAAACTCAAAGCTCATCTCGTTTCCAATGCCACCCTATCCCATATTTCAGGTCTATACAACCTCCCATCCAAATTACGCGGTGACCCAAATCAACTCCCCGTCCTCAGAGCTCAAACCGACGTCAGAGCAGCAATGGTAGAAGCCTACATCGCCGCTTTGTACTTCTCCGCACCACCCTCGCCCACGGCCAGATCAAAAGCTCTCGAAGAAATCTCCGCATGGCTGAAAGAAATGTACGAACCGTTATATGATTTCTTCCTTCGTCATATGCTTGGACAATATGAGCGTCATCAAGCTGTCATCTTGTCTTCTGCTGAGATGAATGCGGATGAATTGCGTAGAGCGGACGATGCGGCAATAGGAATGTCCGGTTTGTTGTTGGCTTATGGGGCTAGACAGGGGAAGTTGGTAGAGTGGGAGGAAAAGAGGAGAGAGAGTCATTTAGGGACTATTTGGGAGGTTGGGTGCAAGGTTGATGGAGAGATGATGGGGCATGGGACGAGGAGCGGAAGGAAGTCAGCTAGGAATGCCGCCGCTTGGGAGGGAGCCAAGAGGTTAGGTTTGGTCAGTGATGAGGATGGGATGCCCGGGGGATGCGGTGGGAGTCAAGAATGATGGGTAATGAGGGAATGTGGAGAATGTCTGTCTGGTATCGAGCCCCGTTGGGAGCCAGCCGGAGATCGTTCCGTTTGCCGCAAGAGATCCGAGTCAGGCATAAGGCGTCGAAAGGGGACAGTAACGGGGTATAACATATTTGTGAAGTAGTTGGTGAAGTACATCAGTGAGTGAAGTGTAGCTATAACATCAAGTCATCATGTAGTGAGAGGCGTATGTACTGTGAGTAGACTAGATGATAGTGTGATGTGAATTACTATAGCATCGCTACACCCGAGAAGACTAAAGTGACACTCACCACATTCTTACCCATATCGTGCGTCGTTATTCGTAACCAAAGCCACCATCTGTCTTCTTTTCCAACACAATGCCCTTTGTACCTACTCCAATCACACTTTTGTCGGGATACGAATCCAAGCGCGAAGCAGTGATAAGGCTTATGTGAGGTGTATAATATCGGATAGTGAATGGAAAAAGATTGAAAGAGGTAGTGAGAGTCGTATGAAATCACTTCAATTGGTTCATCTGTCTCTTCGCCCTTGCCAACTTTCCTCCTACCCTCGTCACTTCACCTTCAACATGATCCAACATTTCATTTTGTTCTTCAATCTCTTGATGTATCTCTTCTCCCATTTTTCTTTGTCTCTGTAAAACTTTACTCAATTCACCTAATTGTTGATCTTGATCATCCATACGATGTTGTTGTAATTGAACTAAACCTCTTTCATCCAAAGGTCTGGTTTCTTCCGTTTCCTGAGGTTTATTCTTGATTCCAAATACTCTACCAGGTTGAGGATTCGTATTCCAAATCGATCCTATTCCACCTGGCATAGTATCTTTACCTCCTGAACTTATTCCTGCACTTGATGAGAAATTTGAACCAGAAGTTCTTATACCTGTTTCTGACATTCTATTCAAATTATCTCTTTCAGCTTTTAAACCTTCAATTAATTCTTCTCTTCTTCTGTTTTCTCCTTCCCCCAATCCTGATAAACTTATCAAACCTTTTTCTAGATTCGAAAGACGGACAGAAACTTCTTTCAATAATCGTTTGGCTTGAACACCAGCACTACGAGAACCGGAAGCGTCGGATAATTGTAATGCCAATGCATCCCTTTTCAAAAGAGCGGCACGTACGAGTCGAAGGAGAGATTGGACTTGAGATTGTTCGGATAGCCAATTGGTAGCTGTGAAAATATCAGGTGGTGGAGGTAAATTAGAGGATAGATTTGAAGAAGATGTTGGTTCGGTGGACGAAGATGCTCGAGGTGTTGGGACTGCTAAAAAATCTGAAAAACCATAAGATTGTCGCCAACGTGGATCTTTGGTAGTGAGAAGAGTACGAAGGTATTGTTCTAGTAAAATACGACGTTCACGAACAATCTGTATGTCAGTGAACGAGTAATGACGTTTATGACAACATATGATATTGGGTTTCTGAACCTGATCTAAGGATATGATGGAGTGGACATACGACTGGTGACACTGTGAACATACGTGTGCCGTGCGATTGGAAACACGGCCGACATATGAATGAGAGATTCAATGAAGGAGTCGGGTAAAGATAAGTTACCCAATGTCATGTTTTGAAAGAAACGTGGATAAAGTGACAGACCAAAAGATGGAGGACTAGATAGAGGCGAAAGGAGGTAATATCAAAACTCACCTTGTCATCGTATACACTACGTGTGAGAGACCAAGTATGTTTCGCGGGTAATTGAGCCGGAGGTTCTTTTCCTGTAGAAGATTTCAATTCATCGTGAAAAGCCAAAAAATCGTTATATCGTCTGTTGACTGTCCATGTTCGCGTAGGAGTAGAGACTATATAATTAGTACTTCTTCCCCAAGTCCCATTATCTCCCTCCTCATTTCCTTCTGGTTACCATGACCTCTCTCTCCGCTTTGTCTGTCTAACCAGCTCTTTGACGTCATCCTGATCTATATACAGATATCTTATTGATCCCGAAATATCACCAGTCTTGACTGATGGCTGATCCTCATAGGAGACATGAGGGAAAGGTTGGTATGGAAAGGGGCTAGAGAAGACGAGAAGGACTCACTTTGTATGGTATACGTCGTATGTGGTTTAGGTTGGGGAACGATTTGAGTGGATGTGATTGTGATGTTTTGTATGTCCATGATACCAGCGCTGACTCTGAAATGCAAGATACAGGCAGCCAGCACAGGCAACGATGGGGACAAGGGACGAGATGTAGAGTGATAAAGCTGAAGTGAAGTGGATGGTGAGGTCAGTGGCGGGAGTGAATATCGAAACTCGAAAACGGTTCGAATACGTCATACGACCATGCTTACATGCATGGTACTTCCTGAATAGACTACGAGTACTCTACTATCACTCTGCATGCAAAATCATATGAACAATGCTCAAGACTATGCAAATAAACTTTCCCTTGTGCAAATTTCCCCCTCCTTCTCAAGCATTCAAATCCAACAACACACTTATCCATCCCCATTCACCTGAACCTCCGCCACTCGTCCTGCAACCTCTTCCACCGTATCCGTCTCGTCTTCCAATCTCACATCATCCTCAGGTCGGGTGTCCTCTGCTCGCTGAAAAGTCAGCGAATGAAACTGATAAGTGAAGAGAAGAATAGAGCTCACGTATCTCGCCAACATTCTTGATATATCCCAATCATCTTCAGCATTATCCTCATTGTCCCCATCCTCATAAAGCTCTCCGCCAAATTCAAACATGTCTTTACCCGTCATACCTGTCATCTTACCTGCTGCTCTCTGTACAGCCTTGGCCTTGTCCATCGCCTCTTGTTCCGCTTGTTTCTTTTCTATCCGATTTTTCTTCCACGCTGCGAAGGTCTCAGGGGTAACGGGTGTGAGTGGAGGTTTAAGTTTATGTCGTTCCACTTCTAAGAACTCTTCTAGTGATATAGCATTCTTTTTGGCAGCATCGTCCGCGGCTTTCTTATCTGCTTTCAAGACGAATCCTGGGGGTAGAGCATGTCGATAATGACATTTATCACCTCCGTTGGGCTGTGGTCAGTACTCTGCTCCCTTAATGGAGAAAGTATAACTCACACATTCCCAGCTACCTTGTTAGCATACCTTCTCACGGAGCAGAGGATAACTCACAACCAACCATACTTCTTGTCCTCGATAGCTTGAATGAAATATTTGCAGACGATCTATCTTTCAGTATATAGGCCCTGAGAACCGTGCAAAGAAACTCACGTCTGTAGCGTTGGATTGCTTCTTGGCGTTTTGAGCCACGACCGATTTCAACTTTTCATCGTCCCAAGTCTCCATTAAATCTGCTACGTCAACTTTTCAAGTTCCCTGATTCACCCATTATGCCGGCGATAAATGTTAGACATGACTCACCCTTCTCCTTCTCGGTCTCTCTAGTGTCCTGGTACAAGTTGACCTTTTCCACTTTACGTCCGACATTGAGGTCATGTGAAAATTTGCACTTGTTTCCTTCTTCATCAGCTTGCGTAAATTCTCTCCGACTGAAAACTGACCCTTTTCACAATAGCCAGCTTTGAAGTACTGACATAGAACCTTGGATCTCAGCTTATTCTTAAACTGCAGTTACATAATCGTAGTTACTTACAGTCTTCGGGTCTAATTGTCAGCTCACATAGGACAACACGGTAAAGAAAAGAACTGACCAACACCGAATGGCACTTTCTGAGGTTGAATTGTAGTACGAAACAATTCTGCTTCCATCTTCTTCTTTTGCAATTCTGCCTCTTTGGCCTTTAGCCTCAATTCCTTCTCTTTTTCCTTGGCCAGCTGATCGTCAGTCGTCTGCTTCTAAGGGAACGACCATCCCATCAGTTCCCTAGCATGCCAATTGAAGTAGCACGCGTAGAACAGTCGAAGCTCGAACCCAATACGGAATTTAGATTGGGATTGAAGATGAGCAAAGGCGATACCCACATCAGCCTTATTCTTCCCCGCCATAGATTGCTGCTTCTTGATCTCCGCCACTTGCATTTTGACCTTTGCTGATTTGTTCTTATTCTTCATCCCGAACGTCTACTGATCAGCTCTTCGTCCGAGGGTTTGCGACGGTTAACTGACTTTATCCTCCTTGAGGGCTTTTGGACCCATCTTGGGCTACCAGATCTCGACGTGTTGCACTGATATGATATAGAGAGTAAGCGATCAACGCACAGAGGCCAGAGTACTACTGTGGCAGTGAAGAAAGGATAGAAAGAAAGACGGAGACAGAAGATCGAAGAGAAGTGCGTCAATTTCGCCACACTCAATGACATTTCCCCCACTCAAAATCGAGTGCCCCCCCACTCCACGCGACCACCTCGTTTCTCCATCCTGCATCACATTTGATATGCCACCCAAAGCAGCCAAAGAGAAGGCGGTCAAAGGCGATGAGGGTGAGCTCTTTTCAATATCCTAAGATCGTCTCTGACATCATCTCAGCAGAAGAAGTGAGTTGATAGCTGTCCAGTGTAATGTCGCTGAAGAGAAGATGGTGTTGCAATATCTCAAGTCGGTGAGTGTCGGTTTCTCCTCGTTGGAACGTTTCGAAATTCTTTTCACCCATCTCTCTCCTATAACATGTGGGATCTGGCTGTAATGATCTCAGCTGATACTTCAGGTCAATAGGCCATATAGTAGTAGTGCGCCCGTCCTTCTTTCGGAAAGAAAAGAACTCATCTCAAAGCCGACGTCTCGGCCAACTTGAAGAACAAAGTCCCTAAACCTGCCGCACAGAAGATCATGTTAACTCTAGCGGGTACGTGCTCACGTCTTTCTTCTATTCGTGACTCTAAGTGTGCTGATGAACAGAACGAGGCGAGATAGTGAAGAAAGAGTACGGCAAACAACAAGTCTTCGTGTACAATCAGGTTGGTCTTGGGCATCGAGAATTTCGGCCAGCTGATGATACAAAGAATAATTTACCTGTTTTATCGGGTAAACAGATGAACACGATTGATACGGAGCTCAAAAAAGTTCAAGGGGAGCTAGAAGAGAAGAGGAAAGAGTTGAAAGATTTACAATCTCGTGAGGTCTCGCGATATTCTTTCCCGTACCCTCTTCCTCCTTCTCCGTCCCTATCCACGACCTTCGGAGATACAAGCTGAGTTGCAGAGCTTTCATCTAAAATGGCTTTACCAAAGACGAAAGATCTAGGAAAAGATATAGAGAATCTGCGGGCGGAGGTATGTGCCTTTTAGATTATTGTTTATCCCCAGAGCTGAAAAGTATAGAACGACTTAACTACCAAAGCTTTAGCTCCGTATCGAACCACAGACAGTGGTCAACCGGCTGTCTCGCCTCTGACGAAAGACGACGCAAAGAGGATTGATGATGAGTTTGTGAAATGGCGAAAAGAATGGGTGGATCGAAGGAAGGTGTATAAAGAGTGAGTTCCCTCTCCGCCTTCTTTCATCTGCTTCTCTCCTCTATCCTCTCATCGTTAGGTGTTCTCCCGACTTGTTCCTTTTCGTTTCTCTCCGTCTGCTTCCACTTGACACGAACGAAAATCGGCCCTTGACTGATAAAACAGAGCCCTGGGAGCTCTTTGTGATGGAGGAGCAATCGATTCTGTCCCCGCATTTGAAGAAGACCAAGGAATATCTCCCGACGATGAAGAAAGCAAAGCGGTGGAAGAAGGAGATTTTTGCAAACCTCAGGTCACAATCAGATCCAAGATTGTACAACGAACCACCACCGTTCCTACCGCCAAACGAACCACTAGCGCTTCCGCATCTGCCGAAGGACCGAAGACGAAAAAGGGAAAGAAAGCATAGTCAGTGTCAAAGGTTCGGGAGATAGATATCATTTCGGGTCATCGGTGAACGACTTTCACGTACATCATTGCCGCATCTCCACACACATTTAGGTTGTACCATTAGAAACATGCATGTATTTCCACATGATTTCTGATGGCGTGTATATGCTTACGCAGTGTTCTATGTGTACCGAGTATACGAAGGTTGGAGAGGTGAGATGATCAAAAGGTCTAAACGTTCCAAGAGGGATCAATCTTGGATGCTAGAAGAGACGATTGACTTGTTCGTAAGGTGCAATTTGACGATCAGACGGCTTCATTGACAGTTGTTTTCTGATGGGTCTTGCGGATCCTGGACCAAGACGATGGAAGTTAGCAAGCAGAGAATAAACGATCTGTTACATGAGACGACTGGACAGATAGGAAGAAGCACGGTTTCACATCAATCAAATCAACTCTTTCTCAGTATTCTCACGACCTATGACGTGTTGACCGACGGTCTTGGTGTCAAACCATCGGATCCGGTAGCCGGTAGCCGCTCGCGCTTCATGTGAGTACCTTTCGCCTAGACTGACGATCAAAGATGGAAGTTTCAGGAGTTCAGCTGTCAAAGGTGATTTGACAGCTGGACGACGGTATCCTGGGATTCTTTCGGTACTTTTTATGAGCAGACAGAGATTGACCACTCTCTCACTTGCAACTTGGTATATCCAAATGTATCAATCCCAGTTTCCCCACTTCATAAATCTCAACACTTTTCAAAACTCTTTATTCAAGCCATACAGTATGCAACATGCAACATTGACCATAAGGAGAAAATAACCGCCGTAGAGAACGGGAGAAAATTCTAGTAAGTTTTACAAAAAAGTTCAATCCCGCTAGCTCCGCCCGAGGGCCGGGGCTTGACTAAAGTTTTTCCTTTAAAAAGCTTGAAAAGCAAGTCCGAGCTCCGACCCTGAACCCTGAAATCCTCTCGAGTTGCGCCCTCCGATTAGAAATGACGTGTACGCCATCATTCACGGTGCTTCAGTAAGCATTCCCATTAAAACCCAACCCGCCAACTCGGTCTCTCAACTACTTAAACCTCACCAAGTCGTATCGTTTCTTCCTTCAACAACAACTTCCTTCGCCTTTCCTCATCCAATCACAATCCGACTCACCGCAGCTCATCTTCATATATATTCGTTCACGCACTTAATTCATATCCAACCTACATCTCTATCCAATCTAGTAGCTTAACACTTACATGCCCTCTCTCGCTAGTCAATTGAAGAAAACTCTCCACATGGGTGAAAACAAAGCTGAGGCTAGCGCAAAGCTGCCTATCCCTACTCCTGTATCTGCGGCTACTCAAGAGCCAAAGAACCCTTCTGGTTCAGCGGCTTTCTTCGATGCTGTCGAGGTGAGTTAATTTGCGCCCTCTCATTTCCTTCTTCCCTCCCTTCCCTTTCCACACCCCCCTCCTATCGATCTCAATTGAAAAAGAAACCGATAACAGTTGGCTGATCATGAAGAACCGCCGTTCATACTATGGCATAAAAGCCGAATCCCCTTTGACCGATGAACAACTCGTCGCTCTCGTCGGTCGTGCCGTCAAACACGCACCAAACTCTTTCAACATGCAACAGAGTCGTGCGGTCGTTTTGACTGGAAAAGCTCATGCAGAGCTTTGGGAGAAAGTTCTCGAGACTAATCTCAAAGGTCTCGGTGGTGACAGTGAGTTTTCGTTCTTCTCTGAAGCCTTTTCATTCTTCAATCCTCGCTATTCTACTCAATTCGTCGCTTTTGTCTCATGTAAACCCTCATGAATGACTTCCGTCTCAAGAGAAAAGAAATATCCCTGACATTCACAGAGGACCAAGAAGAACAAGCTCGCGGTCGTGTCAACGGAGCTTTCAAGACTGGATACGGTACCGTCGCCTTTTTCGAAGACATGGACGTTGTCAAGGCTTGGGGAGAGAAGATGCCTTTCGTCGCCGAGGTGAGATATTGCGCCACATTTTTACCCTCACTACTCATTCATCACATCAATTTTCCCACTCTGGTCATAGTCACTCACTCCGTTCTACCCCAATCCTTATCCATTACGGAAGTGACCGCTTCACACTTTTCACCAAAGAGCTAAACTAACTTCCAGGCCTTTGTCCAATGGTCTGACGTAGCCACCGGAATCCTCCAATACATCGTCTGGACCGCTCTCGAGAAAGAAGGTCTCGGTGCCAGTCTTCAGCATTACGCTCAATATAGCCAAGAGACTCAGGACGCCATCACCGAGCTCTGCAAAGTTCCTGCCGCCTGGAGGGTGAGTCACCTTCTTATCTCGTCTACAGCTGGTGTCCGAAGCTGACTGGTAGTGTACCGCTTTGTTGCCCTTCGGTGTCCCTATCGGTCCCCCTGGTAATCCCGCCCACCCCAAAGACTTTCAACCTTTGGAAGAACGTGTCAAACTTATCTCCGCTTAGAGCTTAGAGGATTGACAGGATGTTCGCTTTGTGTGATTAGTCAGTGAATATGCAGATTATTCAATAATTACCTCGTCCATTTATCACACTGTTATCTAATCTTCTGTATGATAAGCGAAAGGAGAGATGACGAGTGAGATCAAAGAAAACAAAGAGGCCGAAGAGTCCGGATTGGGTGAGTCACTAAAGGTCATCCGGCCATGAACCAGGTATGTACTCTATATGTAGGAGTGAGCGATCAAGTTGCTAGGGCATGGGGTATGGAAGTCGGGAGCAATTCTTGGAGAAATGACATAACTGTACAATTCAAGATACGTTCTCCAATCAACTTCGCCGTTCTTATACATACATCCATACACACAGACATGAGGGAGGGGCAAATCGGGTCCAGCCGCTAAACACCTGACTTCGGGAAAGGCTGATTGGATATTTTGTGATTATGATGTTGTGGCAGCAGCAGTGCCCTCCTTCTTGTTGGCAGCGTGTTCGACGAGAAACTGTAGTCAGTTAAGATTATTCAAATCCTCCAATGGCTAGCAGAAAGATCGACGCTCCTTCTCGAAAGCAAGCAGAGGAAATTGACTGGATGTGATTCGGTCGGATTGCGGGGAGTCAATAAGCCAAAGAGAGAATGCGACAACAAGTGGGATGTATAGACAAGCCTTAACCGAAACGTGGCGGAGGGTTGAGGTTCAAGTGGATTTGAAGGCGGAAGGATAAATGTGAAGCCAGTAAACTCACGATGAAAGCAATTATACAAGGAACGATAGAACCAAAAACAATCCATCCACACCAAAACGCCCAAAGTTCCACTCCGTGTGATCTACCAGGTTCAACGACCGTACCTACATTACATGACCTCGAGTTATCTGACCAATCGCGGGACCACCATACTGTTGTTGAAGCTGAAGTTGATGTGGAGGCTGTCACACTTCCCGATGTTACGGAAGAGGCCGCAAGGCAGTCTGACGGACTATGAGTCAGTTTCTAACTGTGCTTTGGTTGAATCCACGTCTGTAAGTGTCTAGGAAAACAAATGCAGGGAAAAAAATATGTCGTGTATGTGATATGGGGTAGAATGATAGGTAATGACACGCACCTGTGTGATCCACCTCGAAGGCCATAGAAGGTCTGTTGCATGTATAAAATGGTAATGAAGAATTTCAACCAGGCGTTGGCAACGACATAAAATGGTAAACGTGTTTTCTTGTCCCTTTCACCGGTCATTATACCCTCTGCATAGAAAGCTGTAGACTTGTCAGCACGATCGCTCTTGATCTGTGCGAAGATTCGAGTATGCGGTTAGGAAAGATGGGATGTACTTACACTGAACAAATTTCTGTCCATATTTATTATAACTCGCATTACGCCAAGCGAAATCGGAAGCGATAGCCATTAAGGCGAATATTATAATAGACACCTGTACTTAGCGACGATGAGGGACGAATGGAAATACAGGTACCCACTTGATACGCCAAAGTCCAGAGAATAGATCCGAGATGTTTGGGTGCATTGGTATATTCCACAAACCCACATGTTGACCCACCAATATAACCAGAAGCAGCTGGCAGTCAGTGCAAAAGCTCAATCATGCCACACCAAGGACGGAGGTTGAGAAAAGAAGATTTTCACGGTCGACACAGAAACGGGGAGTGAGACGGGTAGAGGTAGTGCATGTATTGCTCACGATATTTGTATCCGTAGGTATCGTGATACGTCTTCCAATTATTCACTATGATGACAAGCTCTGCGATAGCCAGCATCAACAGAGCGAGGATGCCGATCCAGTTGAAAATGAGACAGATAAACAGCCAGATTGTAGGAAAGGTCTCTCGACCCAGCCATTCCTTCTTCTTTTTCTCGGCGTCAGGCATCTGTCAAGATAGTGAGAAGACGATCGGGTCTGGTTCTAGATCCTAACAGGGATGGCGGCGGTAGCGATGGGAAGATGTTGATATCCTAAGACTGCAATGACCTGATGATGTCGATTGAGTGACGGCTGTGTCGGAGATAGCCAAGAGGAGTGTGAAGATATTGAAGGTGTGACAAATGGTAATTGGATAGCAGAAGAGCAGAATGAGATAAGGGTGGGCGAGAAGTATATGTGTGGGAGGTGAAGCCTGGAGGATAACAGCGGGGACGTCGAGCTGGAGATACAAATATGACGAGTTGTCGTAGGAGATGTTGTGATTAAGAAGATGATAGGGATACTGAGAAGTCATCGTGCACTCGTATGTTGAGAAATTTTGTCGGACTTTGCTCTTGGTCGGAGTTGAAAAGCGGCAACGCCTCCTCCGTGTTCGGGACGCTGCGACAAGTCAGAGCATTAGCAAGGAGATCATCAAAGGAGGACAGTAAATCGCGTCACTACTTGCTCTTGATCTTCATTTACCATATCGAATGATTTGACTGATGAGTGAGGATATGTCAGAGAGTGGTTTATGACTTTACTTATGCACAACATGTATCTAGATGATGTCTAATGACAAGCCAGACCTTTGGCCCCGGCACCGCCCAGCAAAGACCTATGCATCAGCCGCTGAGGATCGACGAGGAAGAGGAAGAGACTTACCCAATATCAATTTCCCCTTCGTACATGACATGACCTATGAATGCTCCGACAACTATGGAAAAGAAGAGGAAAGTGTTGTATGTCATAGCGACTAACATCAACTATCATGTCAACTGGGTCATAAACTTCATACGGAGACTTACCCAGAATGATATGGTAACGGACATGGCATAAAGGAAAGCTCGGAACAGACGAGCCTGCATAGGTAATCGAGTACTGTTCATCAGTACTAAAGCGATACTGACCCTGTACAAATACAAGTCTCATATTATCGAACATGTTATGGTCCCTCTAAGAGCTCATAGCTGGGTATGTGTGGGGAAGAAGGTATTTTGTAAGGAAAGGTACTCACAGACTCGTTTTGACATTACCAGTCTCTATAGCGTTATATCCAGTAGGTATGGGTGGAATCAAACTTTCTCTCCTCGTACTCGATCCCTCTCTCCTCCCAGCGGAATTGGACAGGCCATAAGCGAGTTTGATGTCCAGTCTTTTCATCTGATGAAGTAGGAAAGAGTAGAAGATGGCGACGGCGATGACAGCGATACTGGTTGTCAGGCATAACTCATCTATGAGACAGAGAGAACATTGGCTGAAAGATTGATTTTTTGGATTGTAGGGTCGGTATGTATGGAGTGGGGACGGCTTAGGGGGTTAGGGCGCATAGGAGAGGAAGGATGAGCAAGTGAGCCAGGATGACGTACCATGATAACACCATAGTCCATGGTCCATGAATATGCCATGATTTGAAGACGACACATGTATCTGCGATTTGGTTATTCCATAACATGTTCATCTGGGTGGTCAGCTTGCTTTAGAATCTGATTGAGGGTGGGTGGCAAGAAGGGCCAAGAACGTCACTGACCGCACACATGGGTTTATCGTGAGGCATGGGCATAGAATGGCCGTCATGACCTGAATGACCGTGGTCCATGGTGAGGGAGACTGCTGGAGACGAGTGACGCCGGGTGCACTGGTGGACAGAACAAGATAAGTGTGTAAAAGAGCAAGTGGTGAATGGGGAGAGAAAGGTGTTTGTCTTTGTGGGGGGGGGGGGAGGTGAGACAGGCACGGACCGCACAAGTTGCCCTTCTACCAATGAGACCAAATCATCTTGAATGCCTCATTGATGGGAGGCATTTCATGAGACGTATCACATTCATCTGTATAACACCCTATCGGGTACAATGTCATTACTATCTCCTCATTACCAGTACTACTAGGATAGCCAGGATCGCCACCAAGAGAGCAATGAGTGTCATGGACACTGACCGTCAGCTGAGACAGAAGCGCTTCAGTCCATGAACACGGGTGAACTCACCCCCACCAAATGAAGCAGGGACCACGACTGCTCGTATTGTATTGTCTGCACTAGCGGATACCATCAATGATGCTGAAGGGTTGAATTTGAGCGCGGTTGGAGGGAACGAGTGTGCGTGAAGGATCTTGAGAAGGGGCTAGTCATTCAGCATTTTAAGAATAGCAGATTGACACGGGCTCACCGCTAAAGTCTTGGAGTCAAGTATTCCGATGGAGAGATCTGAACAGCCGTATGCTAGCAACTGTCCGTCCGAGCTGGACAAGTTAGCGTGGTGGTTCGTAACAAGAAGAAACCTGCTCACCTGACATCGAAGACTGTGATTGGCTTTCCAGCTACTTCACGCTTCACCAAGACGTCCCATTTGCCCAAGTCACTACCTTCTTTCTCCTTGCCTTTGACTGTGCTACCTTGAGAGGAGTCAAGAACGAGTGGAGCGATGCTGGGGCCTGCTACGATACCGAAAGATACCACGAAAGCTTTCCGAGGCGCACCTCTCTTGGCTGGTGTTTTGGAAACATTCAAAACCCCATGAATGGTAGGCGGCGAGACCTTCACAGGTGAGAATCTGAAAGTCAAATTCGTCTGAAGTACCAGATGCAGAGAGTTTGAGGACTTACCGAGCAGCACGGAAAGCGACAGGGGATATATCAAGACTGGGCGGATAAATAGTTTGCTTCAATTCCAGAGTGACCTTGTCATTTGTGTTCACGTGGTAGATGCAGAGTGAGGCATCTGTAGTCACTGCCAACTGCAAAGGTCAGCGGACACGATATAGGAACGATACTCACCCATTCTTCACCTTCACCGCCCCAATCCAGATCGACCAACTCGCCATCCACAGCAAACGTAGGAGCGACCACTTCCAAAGAAGGTGATCTCAATATCGAAACTTGGTTATCTGTCGTCCCCACTGCTACGAGACTCAGCTTTGTCGAGAACGCAGTAAGTTTCTATGACTATCAGCTTTGATTCAAGAGGATATAGCTTACCTGATAGGGATAGTCATCGGACCAAATGGCATCAATTGTCCCAGCAGCTTTGACGTATTCTAATCTGTCCAATCAGCTCATTTTCTTCGAGCTAAACCAGGCGATAGGACACCCACTTATCATTCCCGAAAGAAAACGTCCTACACTGTTCGTTTTTACCTTCCCGTACACTAGCTGCACTGGCGTTGATACCAGTGATGAGCTGCTTGTTCTATATCATTATCAGCCTGTGCATTCCACGTCGACCCATGACGCACATTCCGGTCGATGGCTAATGTCATTGGAGCATCTTCATCTCCACTGAGCTTGAGTTCGTTGATGTATTTTACGTTTCTTCCATCTTTCGAGACTCTGCATAGTTTCTGAGAACATGAGCTCTCGTTAGATTGTTGACGGTCATGCTCACGAGTTTATTCTCAATACCTGATCGAGAAGCTCCACCACCGCCGCCGAGAATAAGAGTTGTGTCGTCGACCCAGTCCAAACAGTAGACAGGAAACTGGGGGGTGTTGTGATGATGATGTTGAGTCCTAGTCATGCTACTATGCGTTCTGTGTGGTGGGGGTGAACGGTGAGAACGATGTAACAAGTCGTCAAGGGTCAAGGGGTTTGTGAGAATCCCAAGAGGTGAGGGGTACGCGATGCGGGGCCACAATTACACCTGGCTTTTGGTATTTTCGGGTTAGTCGGACATTGATAACCTTCTTTCCTACTGCCGGGCCCGCTTTACCGCGCGTAGGGATAATCCCGACGTGGCGCGAATTAATCCGGTTGAAATTTTGCCACTTTCTCCCAAAACCCGTCACTCAACCCGAGGATCTTGTCACTGCCAACGCGAATCTCGTTGGTATACCGAAATTCCACCCATTCACTGAATACTTACTCATGCATGTTCTGTCGCATATCAAAACGTTGCCAGCAGTCCTCTGAACTCATTCATGTAGGTAAAAATCCGAAATTCGTAATGGTTTACACGAGACAGCGTTTTGATCACCGAATTCGGACAGCGCCCCGAAAGGATATCTGGATCAACCCCAGGCACTAGTGGGCGTTGTTGAGGCATCATTTCTTCCACTCTCTTCACTTCATCAATATGTCAATACTGTCTGTCCACTCTTCCGAACTCCTGACTTTACTTCATGTCCAGGAATAATCAAGCGGATCAACTCATTGTGAACGCCTTGAAGAGGAAATCGGCTACTCCAGGTCGACCCCCCAAAGTATACTCTCCTCGGTCTCAGTCACCTTTAAATCGTGGGACTCTCCTCTTGAAAATGCTTCAGGTTGCTCACATCCTAGCTCCTCCTCCATCTTTCGGTATTGGTACTTCGTCCAGCAGTCAGACTGAGCCAAGTCATAATAATCAATCTCGCTCTTTAATTACTCCCCAGGGTCAGCTCAGTACACACAGAGATCTCACTGTTGTCCCCCCTGACATCATGTCCTTACCTAACTCTCAGTCCCGTGGGTTCTCTTGATTATGTTCCTTGTGTGAACTGACAGTAGTCAACTCCGAAATCCCTCCTGTGTCTGCCATCGCTGTTGCCTCACCAGAGTCTGGGTCCTGGACTGAACTTGTGATGCGAACCCCCGCATCTTCCTTATCATCAGGACACGTTTCGGCGCCTGATCCTTCTCCAGCTGTTCCAAAATGGTCGCCCTCTCATCCCGGAGAAGCCATGTCTATCGATGATCAGATTATGACAGCGAGACAAGAGGCTGCTGGGCGGCTCCGAATTGTCAACATCTCCTCCGAATCGTACTCCGTGCCAATTCCTTCCCCTCGAGTCTTAGAAGTGAAGGCACCCCGCCTCGACGCCAGTCTTGGACACAGCATACGCCGTCTTGATGGCTTCTGCCGTGTACCAAACCCCGATCTGGTAAATGATGATCGGTATGAACAATTTGAAGTTGCATTCCATCATATTCCGAAGGCCTTTGACTCCTTGGTCAGCATTTCGTTAGGATAGTAAACTGTGCTGATACTTCAGCGCCAGGACTACCTCATTGAGGCCCAGTATATCTCAAAATGTGTTGAAGTTGAATGGTTGGATCCGCCAGGCTTATTGCCCGCCGACATTCGGGGGAGACACGGCCTCTTTTTTGTCGACGAAAGGGCATTGGCTACGTTTCCAGATCGGATGGTTTGGCGTTCTGTCTTTCGGTGCAGCGGCAACTGCAACCAGATTCAACCAGAGTCAGAGGCCAGGGAACAACAATCCGGGTACGAAATCGTGGGTCAAACAGCAGAAGATGTTCCTCACGCTTCTTCGCAACCGAAGAAGAAGCTTTTCGGAAAATCCCGTCCGAAGTGTGATCTTTTCGTTGAGGTGGGGTTTGCCCACATTATCCAAATACACATGCTGATTTCAGATACGAATGACACCCAGGAGTATCCAAAGAGGCGTATGTACCCTCATCCGCCCCAAAGCTGTCTATCACGGACAGCCAAACCCCCTGGCATTGCTTCGCATTTCTCCACATCTCCGAAACTTGCTCCATGACGCTGCGACACTCGTGGGAACCACCGAATCCCGTCTCCGAATTCGGTGGTATACTTCGTTCTGCAAAATACACCCCTACGTTTTGTGGGTGAAATCAAATTACCCCGAGCGTCTGCCTACTACCAACGATTTTCAAACAGCAATCAGAACAGCGCTCCGGCAAGAAAGATTAGATAAACTCCCACTTGCAGCAATTAGTATCCTACATTCTACCAATCCGGAATCTTTTCTTCAGTGTGTTACCTCTTTTCCGAAGAATCATTAGCTAATTGATAGCTGTGAATATCCCAGGGCGCTCGTTCTTGGTGGAGCGCAACCATTTCCCGAAGACACCAATTTTGTGGCAATTGTCAGTCCGAAGCACGCTCTGCAATCAGCCATTCGCCATGCCTCAGACCGGGGTCTCTTCCTTGATTCATCGTGGCGAAATAAGAATGCTATACGCTGTCCTGTGACGTTTTTAGCAACGGTGAATGAGTATGGTCATATGGTCCCGGGTGAGCATTCCGAAAACTGACCATTTCGGAGCTGATATTGGGACAGTTGCTGTCATGGTCTCCAACCACGCGAACACTGATACATACATTGAGTTTTTGACCGTCGTCCGAAAGGCAATCAAGAAGGAAGCAAAAGCATTGGTAAAGGGCAAATCCTCCGTGGTGTCCGAATACGAGGATTCAGAAACAATCCTTCTTAATGCCGAAGACATCACCGAAGACGACTTTCTTCCTCTCCATTTCATGATCGATTGCGATGACGCGGAACGAAATGCCATTGAGCACGTATTCCCCGGTGCTCCGATTCGCTTGTGCCAGTTCCATTTCATGCATTCCGCCCGATCTCGAGCCCTTCGTTTATTTGGCAGCGACCTACAAGGGACCGAAAAGGCTTTTGCCTTCCTGGTCGCACTTCGGAGATGTCAACGGTGTAGTGAAGAAGAGTCTTGGCCAGAGGCTTTTGCGCAGCTCGAAGCGGAGGTTGTCTCAATCAGCAATAACAACCGCGAAAACTGGGACAAGATCCGAACTTGGCTCCTGTCTGAGTGGTTCAGTGACAGATGGAGGAACTACCTTCTTGATTATGGTCTGCCAGCTCATCACACCCGGGATGGTACCTTGTCAACGAATAATTTTGTCGAAGCGGCTTTTCGGACGTTCGACAGAGTATTCCTTGAATCTCGTGCAAACAAACGTACCGACAAACTCCTCGCCATCATCATTGACGTCTACTTCCCCATGTATCTCCATTCACCACCCACTTCTGGCCGCTGTGATCCTACTGTTCTTGGACACATACTGCGGGGCCTTGAACTGTGGGAGCAAGAAGCGGTACATGAATGTTTCGGAGACGAGATCCCAATCTCGATAAGGGGCCAGTTCGAGCACACATTTTGTGTGACAGCAGACACTTCGGGCCAGCCTTCTGCCAACAAACATTACTGTGGTGTGAAGGACGAAACTCGTGAGCGATGCTCCTGCAAGTATTTTGCCGAAACGGGGAAAAGGTGCTCTGGTCTGTGGGCACTCTACTGCTTTCGGAACTGCGGTACCTCCGAAGATTATACAAGAGGCGTCACATCAAATGAAATACGTATGCAGAGCCGAGCTGCGCAGCTCTCACGGCGATTAGCCGACCTATCATATTCAGCGGATCAAGAGGACCTTGTGGCGTACTGGGGACATGACCCCTCAGAGCCTGTGTGGCATGATTGGTCCTCCGAACAACCTCCCAGACATGGCAAGCTCATTAGCATCGACAGTACCAACCTCGATTTTGTGGAGCCTGACTCCCCAATTGGCCGCCGAAACCGATTCCAGGCCGCAAACATTGAGCCGCTTTCAAATACTGCTTCGGTGATACAACCGAAACCGTCAAATACTGCTTCGGTGATCCAACCGAAACCGGAGGCTGATAAGGGAGGACGACCCGCGGCTCATCGTGCGTTACATCCTTATCGCCAGAAGACTGCCCCATCAAAAGCTGGTATTCGTCGGGAAGCCCTCCCTTCGCGAGAACGACCTGTTGGGGCCAAGAATTATCTCCAATCTTGTTTTGCCCTGTCCTTGTTTCATGTGATTCTCCGAATCCCAGCCTTTGTGACGGCTTTCAATGAAATCAAAGACGCTCTTCGGCCTCATGCTCCTTCGTTAATTGTCCTTCTCGAAGACTTCTACAAGGCAATTTCGGTATCAAAGCGTGTAGTCGATCTTAAAGAAATAGTCCCCCTTCTCCGAAGTATGTTGCTTTCATTCAGCCCGTCTACTATTCCGGATCTTCATTGCTGATGTTCAGGTGAGAATTTGATAGACCAAGAGGCTCAACATGATCCCTGCGAACTGTTTCTCAACCTGAGTGGCCGAATCAATCAGATAATTGAACACAATCCGATTCGGAAAACCTTCGAATTCGGGGTAACCTGGGATTACGTCTTCCAGCCCTGTGCTCACTCTGCCCCGGTCGCGGTAGAGATACCCAACCTGGAGAAACAAATGTCTGTCCTGCAGATCTATCCACATGGATCGTCACTCAACTTTGTTCAGCTCATCAATCTATCGTTGTGGCGTTCATGCACTCCCCAACACTGCTTTTCCTCGCCTTGTGATGGTAGAGTAGCGCCCACTCGAGCTCGAGCCAAAATGACACTTCACAAGGAAAACCTACCGCCCATGTTGCTCTTCAACATTGTTTGGGACCTCCGAAGTTCTTCTCTGCATCAAGTAATTCAATCATTTGATATTCCAAACATCATCAACCCGGCTCAGATTTCGGCTGTCCCTCCTACCATACTCCCCACTAATCTGCCAATGTACAAACTCAAGGGAATGCTCTGCCGAAAGGGAGATACGGTCCAGGTGACCAGTGGCCACTATGTGGCTCTGATCAAGGATGACGTAGCGTTGTGGGAGATTGATGATGAGACCACTTCTCGCATGTTTCTCAACAGGGACGCATTTACTGGGACACGATTCCCAGTCCTACTGTTCTATGCTCTTGAAGATGGCGTCAACCAGGGGGCCGGTCAACCCCTTGCCAAGAAGAGAAAACTGAACAAGTCGAGTTCCAAGGTGAACGAAGCAGCAAAAGGTTCTGGTGTTGGTTCAACACCTTCCGAAGGGCCGAAAGCTCAAAATCAGGAATTAAAGGGACCAGGTAGTCAGGCTCCGAATTCGGAATTACTTGAAGTTCGTCCTCCGAAACTCAACACTCCAAGTGAGCGCCTTCCGATTTTGACCGAAAACCAACCTATCCCAGCCACAGTCGTCCTCTCCAAGACCTCGACAACCATCAGTGCCCCTACAGACTCCATTGCAGGACAGCCAGACGTTGTCCTTCACAAGCCCGACCCCACCATGTCCACAGATCCCCAAAATATTGAGCTACCTGCCAACAAACCTCCCGAAACCATGCCATCTTTATCAGATGACGTATTACAGAAGGGTGAATCCCAGGTTGTGTCCGAAAGCCCCCCAGAAGCTGTCAAGGTCAGTCAAAACGATTCAAAGTCCTCGGCCTCTTCGTCTGCATCCATGGACATCGACCCACCAAGTGCCTTCCCTATTGAAGTTCGAGACCCCTCTCCCGAACCTCTGGTCCCTAAGTACTGTCTACTTGAGAAATCTCAGTCAGTGATTGCTGAAAGGCTGGCACATGTTCAGTGGCGTTCAGGCGACACCCATCATCCTCTCATTTCTGTCAACACTTATGAAGATGTTGATAGCCTTTCGGATGAACTCGTCGAGGACCTATCCCGCCAGATTGAAGCTGGCTTGAGGGATTCACCCCAAGAGGAGACCCGAAAGGGGTTGAGACTACAGGGTCTAGTGTCTACATTTGATGCAGAGACTTTGGCCAAGTTTCATGGACGGATGAAGTGGTACACAAACTTCGGGATCGATGATATTCTGCTGTCAGTGTCAGCATTCATTCGGAGCTGTGTCAACCTTGGGATTGGAAAGTCTGATTCCATACCAAGCTCATTTGTTTACCGAACACTAGCGGCTGGGGACAACTGGAATCCATACACACCTGGTGGTACTCCTTGGCTCTCACTTGGCAAGGATGGGCAATGGAGAAGGGAAATCACCGTTGGAATTTTGATGGGTAAATCACATTTCGGAACATTGGTTATCTTCGGGCCTCAAAAGCTGGTATTAATGTATGATGGTGCTGGTGGAATCTATGACTCACCAGAGCAGAAGAAGGTGTGTTATTCATAGATCCTACTTTGAGGTATGACATGACTGATCAATAGCAATGGTCTCATCTGCTAGAGCGACGGCTGGATTGGGAAGTGAAGAAAGGAATAGCGACCGAAGCCGAGGCAATGGGCTGGTTGGTTGCTGTGAACTCTCAGGTGAGTAATTGCAGGTTTCGGGGCTCATGGCTGACACAGAAGGCTACTAGGGACAGTCTTGAATGGGCTACTCAAGTCGACTCTCATAGCTGTGGACCTCTCTCATGTGCAGCTGCATGTCTTCTTCTCCAGGGAATCAAACCTACCGCTTCCGCTCTTGGTCTGAAATCATCCAATCTAGCTAGGGGCGAGAGCAGGAAGCTCCGAACTAGCGTGCTTCAATTGGTGTTGGCAATGGCT
The DNA here is from genome assembly GCF_000271645.1 of Tremella mesenterica DSM 1558. Classification (NCBI taxonomy): domain Eukaryota; kingdom Fungi; phylum Basidiomycota; class Tremellomycetes; order Tremellales; family Tremellaceae; genus Tremella; species Tremella mesenterica. The sequence continues at coordinate 4,599,671 of NW_006711225.1, forward strand.
GCAAGGGATCCAGCAAATGAGATTTTCTTCACTCCGAAAGTGAAGAAACAGCTGGAGAAGTGTGTGCCTCCCATGACTTATTACATAGATCGTCTGTAGAGATGTCAAACAATCGCCTCTGTCACTCATCTTTGATATGCAACTTCATTCCGAAACGAATAACACTTGCATCAGAAAGGTGGTTGCACCGCGTGCAAAGCGGTCCGAAAAGTCTCTCACTTCGGATTAGTACTTGCCTTCCTGCAAATATCGATTGATAGCACGGTTCAGCCTCCCGAACTCTGCTCATTTACATGCATATGAATATGATTTGGATGTTACACAGGATGAAAAATCTGCAGGATTGTTCAATGTGCGTGCAAAGACACCGGCAGTTCATAAGATTGAAGAAGGGACCCCCGAAAGATGCCCATTTCGGTTGGTTGACTCATATGAGCCCTGGAACCAACATAGTCCTAGCAGTCAAGTCTTGAAAGATGGGCCAAGGCAAGCAGGCAGAGACATGAAATGCATGATATGTACTAGTTCACACATAATTGAAACATCTTGACATCCAAACATGGAAGGGAAAAACAGAAACAGTTGACCATAACCCGAAATGAAGTCCCGAAACGTAGACCGAAAGCCGAAATCTGTAAGAATACATACAAAAGAGAGGTGACATTGGGTTTACAGCCCCTATTCTTGAGAAGGGTGGAGGTCTTCATGTGAAGGAATGGTGGGAATACTAACACGGATGGTCGAAGGTGTAGTCTCGGAGGTTGGAGCGGTGGGCAGGACATTTAAGCCAGGTGGGAATGCATTGTGACTAAGGGCTCTCCCCGTCTGTTAGAGTACTGACTTGATTGGGATTGTTGGCTTTCATTTTGGAGCCTCATTCGTAGCTGAGAATTTTGCTCTTTGACTTCTTCAAGCTCTGATTCAAGATCGTTGATATTGAAGTTGGCCCTCTCCAACTCATATTCATCCCTTTCGGCGTTGCCCTCCAGTTGACTAACCTGTTCCTGCAAGTCTTTCACTTGGGATTCCAAGCCCATCTGAACGTCCACACAGTCCGCGACAAAGTTTGTGGCCTGGGCCAACTCCTTCTGAACAGCATCGTTTGCCGTCTCGAGCTCCGAAATGCGAGCTTTGAGAGCGTGCACTTCGGCAGCGGCCTTCTCCTCCACCTGCCTCATATTGGCCTCCAGCTCGGTGCTCCGTTTCTCCGCAGCTTTGTAAGCCTGAGCTTGCTTCTCTGTCTCCCCCAAAGCACTAGCAAACCTCTGGTTCATGATCTTCAGCCCTTCTTGTGTCTCAAGAAGTTGACTTCGGATCACCGCAATTTCGGCATTCTTTTCGGCAGTTACTCGAGTGACTGCCACATCCCGTTCCTCATTCTTATCAATCTGTTGTTTATACAACCGATCCAGTGTTTTCACCTCACCCTGAGCAGTATCCCTCTCCGAAACAACAGAATCAAATTGAGCCTTATACTGACTCCACATCTGATCGACACTCTTGACACCCGAAATGGTGTTTTGAAGACTTTCGGAGTAGGCTTCGGAACGTCCGCGATTGATATCCTTATAAAAGTCCATCATGTCCGAAACATAAGATACCATCCGGGAAGCGAACGTTTTTTCAAACTCAGCCTGGGTGACCTGAAATTGATTCATGAGTTTGAGGCATTGTTCTACTTCAGGCAACGTAGTCGGTGGCTCAGGAACGTAAGGAGCAACCATCGCAGGAGCAGGCTCATCAAGGGACGGAACAGAAGGCGTTTTGGTGAGAAATTGACGCTGACCTTGAAGATTTCGTGGACCTTGTGATTCGGTTTGTGGGGTGTGACTGATAGCACTACCCGAAGGAGCGTTGTAAGAGGGGAGAGGACCGAATTGGGAGAGAAGGCCAGGAACCCCGACTTCGGACTGGGCACGGACGACGGCAGTTGCAGGAGGAGTATGAGGCGGTACCGACTGGGAAGCGAAAGGGGGGGGAGCCGCCTGCCTGGGAGACAATTTCGATGTTGCACTGCCGGTTGAGATGTTGGGAGCAGCACGATTCGGCAGTCCTGACGGCTTTCGGCCCTTCTGAGCTAACCACTGCTGCATTGCTGCTATGCCACCGAGCGAGGGAGGATGGGGACCAATTTCACGATTCACTGGGACGAGGAGAGCGGACGGCCCGGCTTCGGCATTTGGCAGTTGAGAAGATTTCGGGGCCGGGGAGGGGCTTGGTAGCACAGTAGGAGTGAGACTTTTGTCTCTTCGGGGTGGAGGGCCTACTGGAGATGAATGAAATTGAGCTCCAACTGTTGCGGCTACTTGTGGAGTGAATGGAGCTGGTGAAGAGACGATACCCTGGTCAGTAGCAGGGAAAGGTACATGATGCACCGCTGGGGGGAGGGTGGCGTCCGTTTCGGGTGGGTTTGGACTCTTTTCGGACGGTGACTGCCGACTGCGTTTCGGTTCGAGCGGAGAGTCTTCAGCCTCTTCCAATGGACGCTTTGTAGGACGAGGTACAGGACTACTTGCAACAATAATGGGCAGGCCCGAAGTTCCAGGATGTGAAGGAGGAGGAGCAGTTTCGGAGTGAGAAACTTCGGGAACATTGCTCAGCGTTTTCGGAGGTCGAGGAGGGAACTTTGGTCTTTCCTGTCGAGCATTGGGTCGCTCCGGAGATGTTGGAGGGCCATCCTGGCCTAAGCTATCCTGGCCTAAGGCTTCTTCAGGTTCCTCGAGCAACGGAGAAGGAAAGCCGGATGTGGAGAGTTCGGTTTCGCCCTGAGAGTCAGCCTTCATTCGGTGGATTCGGGTGAAAAGGCAAAAGACTCACTTCGGACTGGGGACGCGCTGCAGAAGGAGTGGGAGCTGGACTGACCCTTGGATTCGATGTTCTGAAAGCCCATTTCGGACCGTTCTTCGGGGGCTTAACACCACGTTGAGGATCGCTTGGCGCCACCTCTTTCCCCTTGCCCTTCGGCGTGAGAGGTGCCTGCACTGGAACATCTGATAACCCACGTGCTTTTGACGTGGCTGCCCCTTTGCTCTTGCTGGTAGGAAGGGGGGGAGAAGGAGATTTCGTTTTCGTGACCCCTTTTGCAGAGCGAGTCCTGATGGTGCGGGTTCTTGATGGGCCAGCGGGGGAAGGAGAACGTGATCGAAGGTCCGAAGGAGATCCCGATTCGGAACTTGACGTATCCGGGCTATCCTCTTCAACTTGAGAGACCTTCTTTGGTTTCTTTCCGGTTTCGGACGGATCGCGGAACAGCTCTTCAACCGGTTTCTTCTTGAAGGAGCACGGTAGTTGAGTCTTTGTGTTGATGTAACAATGAGCACAGACACGAAATTCGGTTGTCCACCTATTGAGGAAGACAAGATTGCCTTCGGGGACATTGACACATTTGAGAATTTTATTTCTGAGATCAGCGCCAGGGTTCTGAGATACTCCGAATTCGGAGGCCATAAAGACTGATCAAGAACTCACGTATATGTAAAAGCGGGAATAATGAAGGAGCTATGACAAGATAGTGGCTTCTTTGGTTCGGCTGCCGAATAGCACGTGGATCCTCTACCAATGGCCCGAAGGCCATTGTCCTTCATCTCCTTGGGAGTCGCTTCCCGAAGTCCAAGCTTCCCTGCGTTTTGTGGGAGATGCCTGGGGTGGGAGTGCCACCAGGGCTGAAGATAGAATCCAAGCTGAGCCTGGAATGCTTGCAGCGACTTGTCATTCTTCCATATCGGGTGCTGTGGCTGAACAAATTTCTGGAAATGAAGTTGATCCGGGTGCAGTTTCTCACCCTTCGGAGGAGTAACGGTTGATTTATCGGACTTGGGGTTGTATTCGTTGCCCATCTTGTCAGGGGATTTTGAGACCGAGGAGAAAAGAGGGAAAGGAAAGATTCGAATGGTGAGGAAGAGATTGTGAGAGAGAATTGGTGTTAGATAGCAGGAGTAGTGAACAGGCTAATGATAGCAATGAGCTCAACTGATGTGTAAGGTGAACTTTGGCGGCGTAAAGACGTAAAGAGGTGTAAAGATGAAAAGAGATGTAAAGATGAAAAGAGATGGAGAGAGAAGAGAAGGACAGAGAAGAGAAGGAGACGAAGCAAAAAATATCGTCAGCCAGTCCAAAAGTAGATTTTTGATCAACCCTTCATCACCATCAGACGCGTAAACAACATCAACACATAGCAAGAAATTCAGCAGTGAGTGTACCTCCAAAGCATAGATGAGCATGATTGGATGACAGAGTACATGTGCAGTGAGAGGTCTGTAGTGAGTACATATAGGGTACAAAGTACAAACAATGTAGAATATAGCATGTACAAGTACCCGAAAACTTCCGAATTCGTCCGAAAGGGGGAGGAGCCGAAAGTCGCAATTTCGGACCGAGCACATTATCGCCTTCTGCGACTTTGATTCTTGGAAAACCGTTCCGAAAGTAGCATGAATAGATTCAGACGCTCCCAGGCATTCTGCTGATACCAAGAAAACCTAGAAAAGGGGAGTTTTATATACTGCATAGATTTGGGTTGGCAGTGACAAGATCCTCGGGTTGAGTGACGGGTTTTGGGAGAAAGTGGCAAAATTTCAACGGGATTAATTAAAGGTGGGCCGGGATTATCCAGTTCGGCCGCTTTACCGGTCACTGTATCAACTTGCAACTCGTCTCTCCTTGCTGTTCGTCGTTCATTGATCATTGAGCGTTGTGGAAATCCTTCACAAAGATATGCGCCCTACCTTACCTAGACTAATCAACATCCTCGTCCCCGTCAAACGATCAATCGACTATGCCGTGTAAGCTCCCTTTTGTTGCTGATAACGCTACCAGAGCTTATATGTTCAGGAAGATTCGAGTGGCATCGGACGGTAAAGGTGTCGATACCAATGTCAAGCATTCAATGGTGAGTTGGTCTTCAATCCTGGCATACGTCCTCATTGGGCTCGCTGCTGATGCTTTCAGAACCCTTTCGATGAGATCGGTAAGCTTCTTTCTGAACTGCAAAATAAGCTCACCCACTAGCCGTGGAAGAAGCTATAAGGCTACGTGAACGTAAAGGAAAACTTGTCACTTCCATCACCGCCCTCTCCATCGGTCCAGCCAAAGCAGCAGATACCATTCGTACAGCCCTCGCTATGGGAGCTGATACAGGTATACATATCACTACTCCTGAAGGCATCGTGGTAGAGCCCATCAGCGTAGCTCATGCCATCAAGAAAGTCATCGACCGTTCAGAGGGAAAGGACAAGATCGATCTCGTCATCTGTGGTAAACAGGCCATTGACGATGATTCAGGAAGTACCGGAGGGATGTTAGCGGGTATGTTGGGCTGGGATCAAGGCGGTTTTGCTAGTAAGCTGGACGTGGAGGAAGGGGGTAAGATACAAGTGACCAGAGAGATCGATGGGGGTTTGGAGAAGATAGAGGGGAACCTGCCATTCGTGGTGACAACAGATTTGAGGTGAGAGATACTTCTATAGGCTATGAGTACAGCTGACACTACAGATTGAATGGTAAGCTTTTTGTTGAATCCTTCCGCTGCAATAAGGTATTGACGGTTTCATAGAGCCACGATACGCCTCCCTGGTAAGCATTCTGTCATAGAGGGTTGATGGAAGCTGACGGACGAGCCAAACATCATGAAAGCGAAGAAAAAGAAGATCGAAACTCTCAAACCGGAAGACCTCGGATTGGACTTTGTGAGCTTGCCCAACGGGATAAAAACAGTAGCTGACATTCAGACGCCTCGGTTGGAGACCATCTCGGTATCGGAACCTCCGAAACGCGTAGGAGGAGGTAAGGTACGTTTTCTTTATCTAGAAGGACAGAACAAGTGGTATGGGCTGACGTGAAGGTGGAGAATGTCGACGAGCTCGTAGGCAAGCTCAAAGACGCGGGTTTGCTTTAGGGGTAGAAATGTTGACCGTACAAGTGCATGTCATGACATCATGTCTACGCTCCATGAAGCATGAAGTTGTCTGGTGAGTCGTGAAACCTCTGATGTGGATTGAGTACGAGTAGAATACTCCTATTCATACTCTACTTAGCCACATAGACCTTTACAATGATGGCCTCACCGAGGCATGTCACCCACTGGCAATCTCAGAGTTGGCGCCTCCGTCAAAACATCGACCACTCATAATAACATGCATCACTCAGGTACTCACAAGTCATCATCCGGAAGATTCACTAGTCCGTCCCAGTCCGGACTTACGCTCACAGATCTCAAGTCTCGGGACCGTTTGCGCGTCCTCTCGCTATCTTCATCACTATCGCTATCATATGTTCTCTTGGAGGCATCAGTAAAGTAAGGACTCCCAACATCCTCACCTTCTCCTTCTTCTTCTTCCTCTCCTCCCTCTTCTTCCCCTTCTTGCCCTTCTGGCATACGTTCTCTACTTTTCCTGGCTGATCTCTCCCCATCGCCCCTTTCACCCTCGGATGCCTCGTCTTCATTCACATCTTTGCCTTCGTTCTCTTCTGAAGCCGTGATGACCGGCTCAAATGTCCGATTGTCAAGTTTATGTTTTTCTCTTTCCCAGAGCAACTTCCATTCTTCTGGTAACTCCAACTCTTGGTTACTCAAGGGAGTGTAAGAAAAATCCGGCACGAACCTGATTTGAAAGAAAGCGGGATACTTGGTTTTGCTATTTTCAATGGTGAACGCTTCTGAATTTGGAAGTTTTGTTACTTCTTTTGCCTTTTTCGATCTCCACTCTTCTGGTGTGAATTCCTCTTCTTCTGACAACATCGTTACACCTTCTGTCATTTTTTCTCTTGGTATGGATGTGGCTTTGGACTCTGAGGGATCATCGTTCAGTGTCTCATCACCTAAAGTCGTACGATTCTTCCTGATCTTTCCAAAAGCTCTTATCAAATTCTCAGATATACCAGTATCCCTTGGATATCCATCTACGTTCTTCCAATCTTCTTTAAAACCCTTGATCAGAGCTCTGGTTTCTTCTTCCCATAAGAACATTGGTCCCATAGGTTCATACTTATCAAAACCTCTATCCATCGTAAGTATCACAGTCCATTTCTCTATTTCCTCTAATTTACCCTCTTTATTCCTCTCCATAACCCAATCGACATCGTAACTCCAATCCATCTGTCTCTGACCGATTAACATGGCCGGTAAATCCAATATGGACTTTTGATCCTTTTCGAGTACTGATAATTGTTTATCATATTCATTACTCTTGACCAGGGAACTCAAAAGTAAATAAGTTCTTCTGGCTTCTTGTAATATCAACGGTCGTGATAATAAGGAAGGTTCTTGAAAACCATGACTGTTATTAGATGAGCTTGAAGTATGATTTGAAGAATTAGAATCGGAATCAGAACTTGACACTGTTTCAACATTAGAAGCTTGGTTAGTATCTGGTACAACATCTCTGACTTGTTGTTGTTGAGTTTCCTCAGCTGGAACAATCGTACCAGCTACTGGAGTTGTTTGACCTGAAGAATCAGATCGACTAGAATGAGTAGCGAAAGATTCTTCCGAACGACCTCTTGCAACAGGTACGTTTCCATTTCCCATGTAGCCAATCAAAACTACATCGCCTTGACTACCACGTACTCTACTATTCAGTAGAAGAGGTTGACGCGTGACTCCCCAGTTTCTTCCAGATCGAGTACGTCCTTGAGTTGAACCGTCATTGTTATTTGAAGTAGATGGACGATCACTCTGTAAAGCATCAAGTTGTTCTTGTGGCATTATAACCGGACTTTCTGCTAAACGTTTTTTTCGTTGTTCTTGAATCCATTCTTCCCTCATGGCCCAAATCTTACTATCAAGTTCATCTTGTAGTGGTTTGGTAATAGTTTGGACTTTTTCCCATCCTTGATCAAGGAGTTCTTCATTCGTCAATGCTGTGAGATCATCTTCTGTTTCTACAGATGGTAAGATGTCCGTTACGCCTGTTAATATAAGTCTCACCCTTCAACATTTCATCAAGCTTGTCAGGAACCCATCAGCCCTTCTTCTAATACCCGAGTTGGGTGATCTGTCAATGGGAAGAAATGAAAGAAACCTACTTTCATGCTCGTCATTCTCTGCGTTAAGACCTGTAGTTGAAGACATGTTAGTGCGATGTTGTGATATGGCAATATGTGAGGTTGGAAAAATCGAAGGCAGAGTATGAATGCGAAGAGATTGAGATGAGAGTTGTATTGGCGAAGACGAGGGGGAGAGAGGGCATGTGCAGTTATTTGTAGCCATCACGAGCTCCGTCGGTGCTTATTCATGAAAGGAACAACTACTTCGTTGTCGTAATAGATGCAGACAAGGGGAAAACTGATACACTATCGATCCTTTGATCCTCTCCATTTGCAGGTCGGAATGAACATGATGAATGGGGTAGACAGGCGAGATGGGAGAGAGAGACAATCTGACCTCGTCCTTACAGTCAATTTGGCCTTCCTGGTTTGATAAGCTATTGGCAAAGTCGGAGATAGACAATTGTAGGACAAGTCACAGACATGAGACAATTGAAATGAAACGCTTAAAGAAAAAATGACGAGATGAATATAACAGATACAACATACACATATTTCTGACCAAACCTCATAAATATATATGAATCCTCAAGAAGGCGGTATGTTTCCCCATGAATGTTCCTTTAACCATTCCCCACCATGCTCTTCATACTCCGCTTTTGTCACTCGAGACTTCTTGGCTTCTTCCGATAAGGCCCACTCTGTCATTCCCCTGTAAGCTTCCAATTGAGGGTTGCCGTCGTCGAGAGAAGTGACGATTTTCAATGGTGCGCGGAATGGTAACAGTGGAGTGAGAGTGTTACGCATTCTGGTTGACAAATTGGGAAGGTTCGTACATCCTCCAGTGAGGAATATACACTTATCATTAGCCTCCTCTTCAAAACCATCAGCGTTGCTACAGTGTTACAACTGCAGGAGGTAAAAACGACATCAGTGAGGCAGAGAAGAGGAAAAGCAAGCAGTACGGAGCCGACGAAAACTCACTTGCATCATACGTCTCCTTTGCTCCTCCTCAAAACCATTCAACACCCAACCAGCAATCTCTCCAATACCAGCAGAATCTATTCCAAACATACTTGGCTGGAACCACGTCTCGGGCACTCGTATCCGTTCCACATTTAGATGTAACTGATGACTCTGTTCCGGATTTGAAGGATCAAAACGATGGCTCGTGGCTCCTCTGACAAAAGCATTGATCAAAGCGTTCTTGGTATGCGCTCGACCTTGCATAGTCTCGTCTTCAGTGAAGGAAGGATCATGTTGTAGCAAACGGGATTCCAAACTCTCAAGCAGGGTTTGATCTTCTTCTTCCGCTTCCGATTCGTCCTCACCGTCCTACAGAATGAGTGTTCAAACACGAATACATGACATCACTCACCATTTCACGGTAAACTGCCCAGTCGGAATCGTCTCGACCGAACCCGTCGTCAACTAGGTTATCAGTAACCAGCGACGAGGATTGTTGAGACCCCACCTTCGCCTTTCTTTCTCTTCTTGCTGGGCGGCGTGTCGGCCGCTAGGTTAGCAAGTGTCTTCATTCGGTTTTGAGCGGCGGCAGATTTGCGATTGCTCATTTGAGACCGACGCTTCTTGCGCTCCTCCATTCGGACAATCACCGCCTTCAATCAGTCACCATAATTGGCCTCCAGAATGAGAAAGCGTGACTCACATCTTGCTCTGCTCGTAAACGGGCTGCCCAGCCAGCGGGATCACTCAAACGTTCTTCTTCTTCTTTTCTCCTTTCCTCATCCTAGCCTTGATCAGTGCCATTGTCATCTCAGCTACACGACTCACCTGCCTCTCCTTCTCAAGTCGCTTCTCTTCCCTTATCTTGACCCTGGCTTCATACCCTGCCCTCATCAACCGTTGTCTTCTTTTCTCCTTGATCTCCTCCTCGGTGAGCTCTTCATCAGGTCGATCGGCAAGGGGAAAGACGGGTTGCTCTTCCTCCACTTCTTCACCCATGTCCTTTTTCTGCTTTTTCTTCACTTCCGCCTCTGTCCGCTTGACCCAAACTTCCAATTCTGCTTCCGTGTCGAATGGCGTGGTCTCAGCGATCTGATCAAGAAAGTCCGATTTCTTCATAGTGGGTCGTTGAGCCAGCAGCGATTTATATTCTTCCAGTTCATTAATTTTCGCGGTAAGCTGGAGCATCAGCGGTGCTCGTGCGAATATCTACTGCATGATGGCTCACCTTTTCGGCTCTCATCTTGCTCTGCATGTCTTGTAGTCGTTTGCCTTGCTCTCTCCGTCGGTCGGCTGCAGCGGCCAATTCTGCTTCCGTCTTCTCTACAACGTCCTGTACATCGTCAGAGCGACGACCAGAATCAAAGAGAAACAAGAGGGACTGACAGGCTGGTTGTATGGAAATTGGACGATTGTTGTCATGGCAGCCAATTTCTCGGGGTCCTCCAAGGAACGAAGTTCTTCCTCATAACTCGACGAGAAATAACAAGTCTCACGATACATGAACTGCGCATTAGCATGTGATTTATAAGCCTGAGATCAAAACTTACAGTGGCTTGAGGGAGTGTCACTTTGACGGGAAATGCAGGATATTTTAGTTGAGCTAGCTTCAGCATCAATTCGGCTGCCCGAGCCCCGCCCCATGGTAATCTGTATGACATGAGCATCGTACTTGACTGTGGCATAGTGAAACTGACCTTTTAGCATTGCTCAGTATCCCCTTCCCTCCCACTATGGGAATGACGGTGGTTGCGTTATGCCCGAGACTTATCGACAATCCATCTTGGTGTCGTTGTCGGGAAAACGCGAATAAGGAGTCGATACCGAAAGTGACGGAGGGAGCTCCATACATCTCAAACAGCAGTTCAGAAGTCACTTATGTATGAGCATTAAGGGTCTTAGATTGGATATCTTGATACGTACTGCCTCGGGTGAATAAAGGGTTCGCCAGTCTCTCCGTCATGATTATTGGATGTTGAACCCTATCCGTGTCCAAGCCAAGTGAACTGAAAGTGAAGTCAAGTGCACATTCCTTTTTGTGAGCTCTGTGCACACTGGTAAGGAGAGAGCAAGAAAGAGAAGCTCACCAACAGATCTCCGTGAATTAACAAATCACCATCGAACATTTGTCTGACATTAGAACGCGAGTTGGCATCTGCCTCGACGTCTTTGCCGAACAGCACGATATTCTTCCCTAGTTTGCGCTCTTTATACCGGGCAATGACGTTAAGTCGGTCCACATGAGGGGTACTCATGGAAGAGAATCCCGCTCGCCATGAATGAGAGCCTGTAACTTAGCTAGTGAGGCATGTAGAGAGGTTTGACTCGCCATTGTCTATACAGATAGCCTGTTCAGATCCGTCAAGGGAATGGTAGTCGAACGTCGGCTGAGGGGTGGTGGGTACAGGGGTGTCGGTGATGTAGACGATGTTCTTGAGGCTAGAGCTTGACCCTGGGGATGACATGGTTCCTCCTGAGCGTTGGCAGATGGGTGAGGATGCTATGATGAAGTGTTGATGTTGAAGAGTGAAATGGACCAAAATGGGCACTTGCATCTCAACTTGACTCACTTTCTTCGTGCCTGGATCTTGAATCGATCTCTCTTTTTTCTTCAACTTTTTCAATGCGTCAGAGGAGATGCGAGCAGCCTATGGCCCGCTCGTAATAGCGACCAGTAGGCCTAGGATTGCTCAGCGATGCCCAAAAACCATCCGATGGCTCGTCCAGAGCTCAGTATCCCTTGCGACCCCGGCCGTCAAGACCAAAACGGTGACCAACTTTGATGATCTCCCTTTGCGAGCATTGGACAGTAGTGGACAACCAGCGGTCTCTCTTCCCGCTTACAAGGACTCTTTGCGGTCAGGGAGGAGTAAGAAGAAAGGAGTTAAGTGTACGTCTTTTCTCAATGCAGCAGAGTCTCTTGTTTCAGCTGCTAAGTTGTAGCCCAGCCCGAACCTTCTTCTACTGCCGCCATCGACAAGTCTGAGGAGTCTCTCGGTGACGAAGAGCAATATCAACTTGCAGTGGCCAGAAAGGAGATTCCCGATACACCTCTGACCAGAGAGATTTTCTTCAATTATAAGAGGTTTCCAGGATGTATCGTCCTCACTCGAGTAGGCAAGTTTTATGAGGTAATTCGTCTTCGCGAGATCTTCAAACGCAGGCATTGCTAACATGAACAGTCGTACTTCGCTCCAGCTGTCGAGCTTTCTTCGATACTATCTCTGAAGCTAGCGTACAAACGATATCAAGATGGTACTTGGCCTTTCTCTGGATTTCCCGTCAGCCAACGAGACAAATACCTCAGAATCCTCGTTCAGGATCTCCGGCAAACGGTGGTTCTCGTCGAAGAGTATGGAGAGCGAAACTTTGCTGGCAACTTAGTCACTTCGGGAGAAAAAGAACTGAAAGATCGAAGAGTGGGAAGGGTAGTGACTCCCGGTACAATGCTAGAAGAAGGTTGGCTGGACACCATGGAGAGTCGATACTTGCTCTCCATCGCCTTCGGCAAAACGATCACAACTTTCAAGACTGACGAGGAATCTTTACCTATTCATCTGGCGTATACGGACGTTTCAACTGGCGAGTTTTTCTCGAAAGAAACCACCTCCGACGCTCTCGAAGATGAACTTGCGAGAATAACCCCGCGTGAGATCGTCTTGGACTATACTCTCAAACCTGTTTTTCACTCCCCAGCCAACATGAACACCTTAGACGACCTTGTGACTATTATCAAGGCGGCGGGAGTTCATATCTCCTTTGCCGACCCGAATGAAGTACCAATTCTCGACACCCCACATACAGACCTGCGTATATCGACGCAACTGCCGGTCACCATGAGCCTCGAAGCCGCCGCAATCTCGCTCCTCAGACATCATCTCCTTTACGCACTGAGAGATTCCATGGTGGCCCTTCCAGAACCGAATCGTCAGTCAAACACGCTACAGATGCAGATAGATGCCGCAACTCTACACGCTTTAGAAGTCCGACACGCCATCCGTCCGGGAGGTATGATCACCTCAGAGGAGAATTCCACTCTGAGTAGGCTAGCTTCCCCGTTGTCGACAAGAGGTACCCTACTATCAGTCATCGACAGGTCCATGACCCACGCAGGGCATCGCCTGCTGATACGTACCTTGACGGCTCCTATGACCCACATCCCAAGCATCAACTCACGATTGGCCCTCGTACAAGCTTTCGTCGATGATGAAGATCTCAGAGTGGACATTAGGGGATTAATAAAAACCACCTCGGACATAGTACGAGTGCTACAGCGATTTCGTAGTGGTCGGGGCGAAGGGAGAGATGTGTGGGAAGTGGGTCGATGGATTCGGACAGTGGAGAGTATATTGTCAAGGATTAGAGAAGACTTGCCAGCGTGGCTGCGTAATCCACCTGAGAGTTCAAATAAAATTGAGACCGCTGAAGGAGCGGACAGGTTGGCACAAATGGTATCGGCCTTTAGACCTTTATCTGATCTGGGGAAAAAGATTGAAGAGTCCATAGATGAGACACGTCTATTGAGAGATAATCTGGCGGAGGAGGACGACGGTGATTCGGAGGGAGGATCAGAGGTAGAAGGTGGACAAATTGTCGTCTTTTCGGATGGCAAGAGACAAGGTGAGACAAGAAGGGAGCAACAAGAGAGAGAAAGAGTAGAGAGGGAGAATGAGTACTGGTGGATCCGACCTGCGTCAGTGTTATCTACGTCTGACGATTATAGAAACTGATCAATAGGTTCTCTACAGAGCTGCAGGATCATCACAATGGTTTACTTGCATTGCAAGAGCAGAAAGAGAAGTTACAGAAAGATCTTAGGCTTCAAACAGGTCAGCTTAATCCAAGATCCTTTGCCCGAGCTGATGATGTTCAGGTGCACCATCGTTGCTCCTGGTCAAGGGCCTTCGCCATGGATATCATATCTTGTTACAAAAGAAAGCAGAATATGTGCATTTGGACAAATCAGAAATGTTTGAAGTCATCTCGGAAAGTCGGTCTACGAAGGCTTATGCGTATGGTGTGAGTCTCTGTATCGTACATTGGGGTCAAATATGCTAATTTCACAGCCGTGGTCCGCTTTGGGAGCAAAGACGGAACTAGCCCAGGAAAAATTGGCGAAAGCTCAGATAAAAGCTGCTGATGAGTTGCGCAATATGGTATGTCTTCCTTTCTGACTTGTGTCTCTTGTTCCACACATATATCCACCTTTCCTCTCATCAATTATCGCCATAACATCCACTCTCTCTCCGTCAGTCGTTTTCCTCATGATAGGCATTATATGTCTCTTCCTCACAACATCGGCATTTCCATATAAGATACTTGCAGAGCTCGACTGATTTTGTCAGATCATCAACAACGCCGAGACCATTCGACACAATGCCAGTCTCATCGACGAACTTGACCTTGCCATGGGATTCGCTCAAACTGCCGTTGACCTAGATTACGTTCGTCCCACTTTGAACACATCCACATCTATGGAAATAATCAATGGTCGTCATCCTTCCGTCGAATCGGGATTATTATCTTCGGCAAGAACGTTCACACCGAATAGTACGATAATGAACGAAGACAATCATTTACACATAATCACAGGTCCTAATCAAGGTGGAAAATCTACTTTACTTCGTCAAACAGCTGTGATCGCTATCTTAGCTCAAAGTGGTTGTTTCGTTCCTGCTGACAAAGCCACGTTAGGGGTTGTAGATAAAGTGTTTTCAAGGATTGGAGCAAGGGATGATTTGTTTAGAGATAGAAGTACTTTTATGCTTGAGATGGTTGAAACTGCGTCAATTTTGAGACAAGCTACACCTAGATCTTTGGTCATAATGGATGAGTAAGTACTTTTCTTTTCTTTTACCTCTTGCCCCCTCCTTCTTTACCCGATAATATCTTTTCTGAGTGAATCTAGTATATCCACCAGGAGTCTAAACTTGACAATAACGCATGACCTGAATCCAAAAAGGAGTTTATGAAGTGATGATGCTGATGATAGAATTGGAAGAGGAACAACTCTTAATGCTGGTATTTCAATAGCCTACGCAACGTTAGATTACATTTTACAAAATATATCTTGCCGTACTCTTTTCGCTACCCACTATCATGAACTGGCTCGTATGTTAACAGAAAATGGACGAAATCGTTCAGGTGTTCAATTTTGGTGTACCGACGTGGATGAGATAAAAGGAGCGTTTTCTTATTCTTATAAATTACGTCCAGGAGTTAATCATGATTCTCATGCTATCGTATGTTCTCTCTCTCCCTCTCTCTTTTGGTTCTTTTTCAGATGTTACCTCCTCATTACCCATTGATACACTCACAATTTGTGTCCTTACCCCTCGTTATACTGGTCCATGCTTTGTAGGACGTTCTCTGCAGATTGTCTGTCGTCTGATACTGGGATAATGAAGTCTGACTTGTGTTTCAATGAAGGAGATATTGACAAATAGCGAGCGGCACAATTAGCAGGTATGCCACCTGCGTTCCTCAAAGTGGCTAAAGATATCTTATCTCAACTCGAGTCTAAATCAGCATAATCTCAAATAAATCAAAAGTTCCCACAATCATACGAGGAGACATCATCTGAAGACGAATCTTGACGAGCAATTATGACAATGCATATTATACATAAAAGTACAAATTCGTAAGGCGTTCAGTTGAACAACATTATCTCTATGACGTCGCACAGATCCCCCAGTCGGCTTGTGTCAAAGCCCATGATTGACTATCGATGAAAAGATCAAGTTCACACATTCCATGTTCTGCCAAACCAGATTGTTTACAATTTACATCATCGACAGTTTGTAAAGCGTCACTATATGTTAGCTGTAGAGTAAATTGAAGGATTGGATCACCTCCTTCCCTCTTCCCATGCATCTTGCGTTCGATGGGCCGTCAAGAGGAAGTATTCGTAAGACAGAAAGTCGTCATGTGCAATAGGGAGGAAACGAGAAAACGATAGATTTGAGAAAAAAACGATACGACTCACTTCACCCATATTCTCACATAATCTTTCCTTCCGTCCTTCTCCCGATCCCCAAAGTCACTGACAACACCAGGATCTGGCTCCCAACCGGCCATATCACAAGATATCCGTTCGAAAACCACTTTAGCCCCAAAAGGTATAATCTCAGCTAGGACGTAAGACCGTTTGTCTTGTATAGTAGTTTTTGGAAGATCGTTATGTTGCTTGCGATGTCAGCTGGGTCTCAAGACAGATCGGATGGCTCACATTAAGGACATGCATGGCAGAGAGAATCTGGACCATTTCATTGTCGTGTGAAAAGTCCTGGGGGTCAGTGGTGTTCAAAGCCGCTCATCATCCGATATATATGTGGAGTGTTGGAGAGGTTTAATCCAAGACTTGAGTCCAATGAAACAAGTCAAGCAAAAGCGCGGGGTACAAGAATGAAAGAAAGACAGAAGGAAAGAAAGAAAGAACGCACGACAAACAGCCGCTTGCCACCCCGAGGAAAAGTCAAGTTTGAGGAAGCTAAAGTGGAGTTTATCGTGGGATATTCTAAAGGTGTAGAATCTGTCAGACGGGCCACTAATTCTCTCACATAGCCAGCCTGAAAGCTCAGCCATAATCATTGCGACGCAAAGAAGTAGTCAGCTTACCCCCATGGTTGAACCATATTTCTGATACATGAGCTCAAGTCCTTGAACACAACACGCCCAAAAGTCAGAGGAAGTGCGGAATGATTGGTCTTCGACTGCACAAGAGTAGCCATGAGGTATGTGAAGAAGTCATACCGAGGGGCGACTTCAATATCACTCACGCTACCCTGTCCTACTCCATAATACCTCCCCACATCTCGTCGGTAACCCAGAATCTCCCATTCCTCTCGGGTAAACATACCACACCACTTACTCCATCCTTTCCAATCTACACCGGAGATTTGAGAATCGTACGCACACATATCGGCGAGGCAGGAGACTTCGATACCATCCAGTGGGGGTTGAGGTCGCAGGATGTTGTTGAGTCTATCAGCGATGGGTTGCCGAAGAGGGTTTAGCTGGATTTGTTCTTCAACTCCAGGAGCGGGATCTCTGAATGTTAGTAGCAGTTACGTTTTCATTGTCCATTCTGTTCTCATTTTGATCGCCTGATCTATAGAGAAAATGCCTTGAAAGTGAAGTCAGAAGCAGTTGAATTGCATTACTCACACTGTTTCAAACGCTGTACACTTGTGAACTGATAGAGTACTATTCGTCTCCGGGTCCTCGGGTATGGTAAGATTCACTCGGGGTCTTTGGTCTTCAGGAATTAGTTTAAAAGGAGATCCTTGAAAGCCCTGTTCATCAGATTTCACAGAACTGACGTGATTATCGTACGACCGACCTGCAGCCAATACGATCCTGTCTCAATCACACGACTTATACCTCCTGCCCGTGTGAAAATACCCTCTGTTCGAGAGAGAAAACGTTTGTAGACTGATGCAGTTTGTTTGCCAGCTTTCCAAGCACTAGAATTTCAGTTTCGGACTCTTTCACTTTCCCCGGTTCCCAACATACTTTGGACAAGTGCGAGATTGGGGGTTGAACGAATTGGAAAGTTGTGGAGAGCTTTAGAAGGAGACTTACGCTTTCCTCCCTTGGTCCGTGAGCTCGGTCATCTTCCATCCGGTTAGATGTAAGTCTGCTTTTGCCAGAAAAGCTAACTCTGGATGTCTTCTGGGAGAGATGATCGACCGGTTCGCCAATTTATGCAATGCTCGGTGAAGACAATCACCACCTTTGACAGTTGGGTAACGAGCAGTGTGACGATGGAACTGATAGTCAGCAAGTGTAAGGGGGATGAGTACGAAACATTGTGTAGAAGGGAGAGTGATACAGGAAAATTGGAAATTGAAGAAGAGAACGAAATGAAAGTACTCACAATAGTGACCTGATCCAATTCGCATCCTCTCGGTAATCTTTCTCTCCCTTCCCCAAGGGGTCGATAAGGAGCATAAGCACCTGCGTTCCTCCACCAAACTTCTTCTTTCCCCCTACCTTCTCCCAAAGCTCGGCACAAGGGTCTCAACACACAATTACCTACAGGACTCACATCCCAGACTACTAAAACCATGAGAGAGAGTAATACGACAGTGAGAAAGAGGGGACACAGATGTACGGGTGGCGTTCGTCGACGTTTGCGGGAAGAGGGAAGGAGAGGGGTTTGCTGAGTTGGGATTGTGGGTGATGGGGATTGGGACATGATGATTCGTTTTGGCTTCAAGTCTATTCTGATGTTCGAAGCTTGATAGGGTTTACGGTTCGAGGTAAGGCATAGCCAGTTGATGTGAAAGAAGACGATGGGAGAGGAGAAGGAATGTGAGCAAGACGGCGAGTTATGGTGAAAGGAGTGAAACAGAGTCCATATGGTGTGCGGGGCTCCAACGTTCCGACGGAAAGTCTCCCTCACCCAGCTGCCACAACTAAGCTACTCGTATTCAGCTAAATTAGCTTCCCATCGTACCAAACATCCCTCGACATGTTAAGAATTTCATGATAGAGAAACAACTCATCGCTCTCCGTGGTATCTACAAACGAAGCAAGGTAAGTTAACATGCATAATATCACAACAAGAAATCAAAGCTCATGTTTTAGCCAACTCAGATCAAACCTGAACCCACCTCATCATGTCCTTTACACCCAATCCTCAACCTTCATCCAATACTTCCCCAACAAACCCCTTGACATATCTCCAAAACTTACTAGATTCACCATTACGTATAACAGTCCGAGATGGACGAGTGTTCACGGGACGATTACTGTGTGTGGACAAAGGTTGTAATGTGGTATTGATGCCTGCTGAAGAATTCCTTCCCGATCCATCGAGGATGATCAGGGGTGAGCGACCGTCTAAAATCCCACAGAGATTAGAGAACGGCGAATTCTTAGACGCCAAGGAAGTTGGGGAGGGATCTGGAGAGATATCGAGCGGTAAGGATGAGCAGATTGGAGGGAGAATGATAGAGATGAGGAAAGAGGGTTTCACTCATGAGGGAGATGATGGTGATGGTGAGACTGGGAGATGTGAGAAGAAAATGGAGAATGAAAAACAGAAGGAAGAGCAAGAGGACGAAGAATGGGAAGAAATACAAGATATCTGGGAAATAAGACGTAAGAGGGAAGCTCTATATCCTCATTCAGAACCGTTCGATGGACCTGATACAGGTTGGGGAGGAAGATCGTTGGCTATGGTTCTTATACAGGGAGAAGATGTGGAGAAGATTGAATTGATAGAACAGGATGGAAGACGTGTGGACGAAAATGAATATATATGATCAATCTCTATCGTCGTAGCAGCATCTCCTTGACAAATCCGCGACTAAGTTACCCTAAGTCTGTGTACCCATGCAGACAGAAGGTTCGTTTTGACAGCATAGCAAACTAACTTGACTTTCCAGTCACGGTTCATGATGCCAAGAATTCGCCGTGTCCTTCTGATACATTTGGGGAAAGGGCCATTGAAGGAAGGAGATGACAGGGGGAAAGTATCATCGGATTGGAACATATTAACATCATGTCACTTCTATCGTTCACGTTCATGCAAAAGTGTCCCTTTTGTATTTGATGTCTACATTCACTGCGTGTGTCTTTACTTCTGACCTTCTCAACAAATCTCATGACATCTCCATCCTCAATTTCATCTCCATCGGACAACATTATCTACCCAAGACTGTCGCCGGGTCTGCTGGTTTTTCTCTTACTACAGCTCGAGGAGGTGGGGGCACAGGAGGGACAGGAGGGACTTCATCGCCGGACCGAGAATTTGCGTTGGAAGATGATGATTGGGAGGAGGGGACGCGGGAATGATTGTCAGGGAATGGAGGTCCAGAATCTAGTCTGTCAGCGGGATGGATCGTATTTCTTTGAACATAATCACGCGAGTCCGGAACGACATGAGGAGAGATCCGGCGAGAGGCGAAACTGTACACTCACCAAGATCATAACCCCTCCGCCGATTACTATTCTGCCGCTGTCTCTCCTCAAACGATAAATTGAACCCATCCAAGATTTTTGGCATCTGCATTTGATGGAAGAAATCGCCCGAGGCGTCAGGTCGCGCTCCCAGTGGTCTGGGCATTTCCAACTGTATAGGTCGACCTTGATGAGGCGCACCACCTGCTGGTCCTACGTGTAGATATCTTGAAGAACCTAGTGATGCCATTGACAACGGTCTGTGAGAGGGAGAGAGATTGGAGGCAAAGGATTGTCGAGGCATACCACTAGGAGATGGGAAGGCGTGAGTGGAAGGATGAGGTGATGTGTTTCTAGACGATGGTTCGCCAAGGTCAGAACCACCTCGTGAATGTGCCGAAGCGGGTGAAGGAGCTCGATCGGATCCTGGTCCGAAAAGAGCGTCATTTCGTAACCGATCCACGGATGATTTATGTCGAGGTTGATGAGCCAGATGTTCCCCAGAGCCTATTGAAGTGCCCCGATCTAATCGAGTGTTGATAGGTGAAAGATTCGGTTTCATATCTGCCTGGATGGTCCCTGCGGACGAAGGGAGAGGTGGAGATGCGTCCGGAGAGGCTAAAGACGGTGGCATAGGAGGGGATGCATCGTGGGACATAGAGGAGGGAGTGGCGATGGGATATGTGGCGTAGTATCCTGATGCATGTCGGGAATGGGAAGGATATTGAGAAGACGCTCGGCCGGGTGCGAGTACTACATGGTCAGCATGATTTTAAAGGGCGATCAAAGAAGAACCGACAAGTGGAATAAGAACTAGCACGATGAGCATTGGCAGCATTGGACATCTGACGAGGCCGTAAGGATGAAGCTGCATATGACATGTCGCGAGGTGGTCTGATTTGTCAGTTTGGGGCGATTCCTCTGATGGCCAACTTACGGCGGGGGTACTTTTTCTCCCCTCCCTCTTCTTGATCTCCAACATGTCCATAATACGACCAATAACACAATCCCACCTACGATTCCACCCACGATACCACCAATCGCTCCTGAACCAAGACCTTTACTCGATGAGCTTGATGAGGACGAGCTGCCAAGGAAGGCCGAGGCGGTAGTAGGCGCTATCGAGGAGGCTGAGGAAGACTGAGAGAGAGATGCAGCTGACGACGTGGACGACATGGACGATGAAGTTGTCGAAGAGATTGTCGAAACAGAAGGAGCAGCCGAAGTTGACGCAGACGTCGAAGCAGGTGCTGAGCCCGCGCCCGACGAGGTCAAACCACTCGAAGCTGCTGCTGCTGCTGAACTAGGAGCAGCGGCGGCAGACGAAGGGGCAGCAGCAACAGAGGAAGGGGCCGCAGAGGATGGTGCGACGGCGGCAGATGAGGCCGCCGCACTGCTCACTGGCGTAGCAGCATTTTGGGTCGCCGAAGTAGGAGCGGCCGACGACATGTCGAAATGATTTTTATCGATGAGTGTTTTATGACCAATGTGAATGAGACAAGATTAGGTACAGGGTTGTAGAAGGCGAGGCGTGGTCGACGCCCAGGATGCGAAAGAAGACGGCAGTGGAAGAAGAGTCGCAAGTGAAGTAGATCCCTGAGGCGTAGGGTGATATTCGCAGTTTGTATTTTTTGACAAAGGTGTGTCGTCTATGTGGATGTATTAAGCGATGAATGACATTTTGTGACAAGATGCTAGAAGAACGTAGGGCTACAGTGATGGGATTACAGGATGCGTGTTGGATTGAAAGTGGAGCGAAAGATGATCGGCTTGACGGCTTGACGGGAAGTTCCAAGGCTTTTGACGATCTGACGGGAATGGGGTAATGCGTATGTGATGCAGTGTATATCCGCAGTCGATGTTGTAGTGCTCGTTGCACGTGGTGATGATGGTTTGACTGTGAGATAGAATGGTGTTGATACAGGTATTAGGGAATGATAGAGATGAAGAGAAAAAAGTCAAGGGGTAATGTCAGCACGTTATTTGATAGTATTATTGAAAGGGTGGATGAAAAGAGAGAAGAGAACCGAGCGGTGCAAGGTCAAAGCGGTGATTCGTGAAATGATATCGATACAAACTCTATAGCCAGTAGTCGCTTCGATGACAACAGCTTGGGGTCATACCACAACCGGTCGAATCATTCCCAGTGACCGTATCATACACGACACAGAGGATGGATCACCGCTAGATGATAGCTATGTAGGTCAAGGGCGAGAGAACAGACAGAAGATAGCGAGGGAAAGGGAAAAAGGTAGGAAAAAGGATGACGAAACCTCGGCTAAAGACTTTGTTACTGCCCGCGTCCGCACAAATACTCCATTGTCAAACATGAAAGAGTAACTCACCCAAAAGGGACCTGGGGTATTCAATCACTTTGAGGCATTCGGTCGAAGGTGACCTTGCGTTTGAGACAAGCACAGACAATGATAAGAAATAAAGAGTGTATAGGTGGTATGTATGGACAGAGAGAGATGGTCAAATTGTCAGTTTTCGCTCAAAGTTGTGTTGAGACTTTGCTCCGGTCAGGGACGCCACTAGCCGCTTTCTCTTTCGGGATATCCCGCTCGGACCTCGTGCCCCTTCTTTCTCTTGCTCGGGCCCCCTGGAATCCAGGAGCGTTCAATGACGTCGCTCGAGTTTTCTTTTCTTTTTTTTTACGCCTGCTTCTCTGCTTCTCAGCATATGTATAAGGAAGGTAGGGTGGGTAGCTGAATACATATCCAAGCATACTGGCCTTTATGTCATCAGCTCATGGATTCAATCAGGAAGCCACTTCATAACAGACCCAAGATGGCTCTCACTCACAACTCACACCGGGGGCCGAACCCTCTCGGTCCGTGTGGCATATGGCATGGCCAGGAACTCGGGGTAACATGAACGCTAAGAAAACATGAAAAATGAGAGGGAAGTGGGTGTTACACTGCAAACTGTCAATAATGTCAGTGGTGACAGCCGACAACTTCCGAGGTTGACTTGTGAACTATGGCATGGCACGGTGAAAGTATAAAGTACTCGTACTCGTACTACTCGTAGATCGTAAAGTAAGTAGCCATGATCTGAGCCATGCCCTATGCCCCGGACTTTTCCCACCAAGTAGTCGGAATTTGTCGAAAACTCGGGTTCCTGGGCGTACTCGATCTCATCGTCCCACTTCTCCCTTCCTACATGCCTACACATCCTGTGCGTCGTATTTCATCCTCACATTTGACATTCAAAAGCTTCTCCCGACTTTGTCTCCTGTCGCAGACGTTTCACCTCCCGTTCAAATCATCCCACGTCGTCCTCTAGCGTCCAACCATTGGCTATAATTATCAAAACCCCATCTCCCTCCACCTGGCCTCCCCCTAGCCAGGATTATCTTTTGAACCTCTTCTCTTTCCCTCTCGTCTCTGAAACAATTTCCCCACCATCTCTCGAGACTGTCCCCGCGCATACCTATCATAGGTAACTTCTCCTGGGAATGAAGAACCACGAAGAAAAGGACCAATGGTGCCGCGTATGGTTGGAGGGTAGGGAATAGGGATATGCATTTGATTATGCGTGTGATACGAAGGAGGTTATGTGATCTAGCAGCGAGATTGGCCACTATCACATTAGCTCCTTGTCCCTTGGAGCTCTGTCCTCTGTCCACTGGCCACTGGTCTTCTCGAGCGCAGGAATGTGATCTATGCGAGAACCTCGGACAGGGTCGAATTGTTTGACATGTCATCAGGTTGGTTACGAGAAGAACAACTCACGTCGTTCATCAGCATTGTCTGCCATTCCTAGCCCACCATCATTATTCATCTTGATCCCGTAAAAACCCAGCATCTGTCTGTTAAGATTCGAAATCGCTTGACAGATGTTGGGAGGTGAGCACTGACCATCTTGTATGACCTCAATATTCGTCTCAACACCTCTACATCTTCACTCATGGCCTTCTGCTCGTGTGGAAGTAATGGCTTAGCATGTGGATTCACACCTTGTTCCGGGATAGGGAAAAACCCTTCGAGTCAGAGTCCCCTCAATAATAGTGGCTTACATTGGATGTAAGAACTGGTCGTCAGCGATGATCACATCAATTTACAGAGCTCTATCCCTTCGAAGTGTTGTGGACAGTTTCAGAATGCCGAATGAGATTATGACGAGGGTGTTAGCGGAGCACACCTTATGTATTGATAGCCTAAGATGATGCAGAGTGTGTGAAAGAAGAAGAAGCGTTGCGGAGCTAGGAGGAAAGACAATTATGTTTGGAGAAGTTGTTAAATGACTGACTGATTCATCTCCAACTCCTTATAATCATTCTCATACCGTTCCATCCATTCCTCATACTTCAATCCATCGGGAACGCATTTCCCAACTCCTCGATAGAACTTCAAATTGTCATATTGGTTTGGGTCATCCCTTTGCCCAGGATAGCCACGGAGGAACAAAGTGACATCTGTCATTAGCTCTGTTCGGGGTTGATCAAACTCACCTTGTGGGATCTCAGACATGCTGGTAGAACTTGCCAGACGTGCGATGTAAAACGTAGAAAATTTAGTTCTGATATGATAAGAATGAGGTTAATGAGAGATCCGAAAGGTGGTGCGCATGGTGCGAAGAGAACGGGTAAGAAGCCAAGATCGACAACGTGAGGCCATAAGGGAGGTGATCAGTTTGCAGTTGAGCTCATCTATCGAACGGTGGCTATCAGGCGGCGAGAGAGTCTCCGTATACTTTGGAAACTAGATCAATCACTTAGACGCATCCCTTGTTTTATAAGAACCAGCAGTCTAGCAGACATGGACATGATTAGATATGAAAGTGGATGAAGGAAAGAAATCAAGTGGAAAATCTTTCTTGTCGAAATTTCTTCATCTCCTCTTGTTTTCTCTCCATCTCTTCATATACATACACCTACCATGTCATTCCTCCCTCCTATAAGAAGTTCAACCTGTCGTATTCATCTAATCCGACCCATTCATCCCTTATCCACTGCTCCTTCCTCAAGACCACTTCGAGTCAGACAGTCGGTTGAAATATGGAGAAAAGGATACGCGAGTGTACCTTCTTCATCTGGGATGATCTCAAACCCGGGAAGTACAGTTCAATCAATGGAGAAACTGAAATCACAATGGGAGAAAGAACATGCTTTGATGAAAAGACGAGGACAACATTTAGATTTATCTAGACTTGAAGTGAATCCTTTTGGTAAGTCTATCTTCGTCTCCTACGTATGAATTTACTTTGACGTTTCCAACTTTTCCCAGAAAACATCATAGGCTACCGTCCCATAGAGTATCGCATCTCTAATATCTGAGCTATCACCGTCTATGCTTCTCGGAAAAAAGGATGCAGTAACCGGTGATGTCAATTGAGCCATACTTGAGGTGCTAATGCTTAGAAACGATAATAGATACTCCAGTAAAATTTCCATACTTTGGGTATTGGAGATTTCTTCGTAAAAAAGAATGGAAGAAACGATTCGACCGGGCAAGACTGACAAGACAAGGGTGAGTCATTGAATCGTTCTTTGATGCTTAAATACACACTCATCCCTATCCAACTTTCCAGTACCCAACTACCCTCCCTCCCTCCCTCTCCTCCCCCCACAAATGTTCCTCCTGGGTTACCACCCCATTTCACCTTCTCTCCTTTCTCGGGTTCAGGCTGTCTCATACCGTGATTTTAACTAACGTATAGACTCAACGAAATGATCAGATCGGGTGTGATGCGACCGTTCATAAGTCAAGATTGGAAACAGATGTTATGGCCCGGTTTGAAAAATCTGACTATACAATTTAAGAGTCAATATCTTGTTGAAGAATTATGGGGTGTTTATTGTAGGTATAATCAGATACAAGCTTCGTGAGTGATCTCTTTAGTTCTTGTCATTCTCTTCATCATCCTTTTTCCATCTTCCTTTAAAAGAGTCCAACGTGTTCAAGATATGTGTTACAATCTTTCAATCTGTTCACCCAGACCCAAGATTGCCAAGGATGATACATATTGAATGACCGTAAAGGAAATTCTTTATGATTGAAGAAGAGACACACAGCATGATGTACTGTATTGACGGTCTAGGGGAGAATCTCAAGCTCTCGTATCGATATCCACCGGGAAAGCTCTCAATGACGCTAGAAAAGTCACCGCGGCAGTGAAAAAAGGTACAAAGATGGAATGGCAAGTCACAAGACGATATAAACCCATATTAATTAATGCAAGAGTCGGAATGTTAGATCTTGAAGGTATCAAAAAGATTGCTCAAGTTGTTTTACTTTTAGAATCTGATCAAGTGAGTTTTCCTTTTGGTCAAATTCCCTTTTCATATACATCCACATGACTTCAACCTTTCTCCGTCCATCGTTCTTTACTTAGGTGTGTTCACGAATTGAAAGTATGTCGATTTTGGTATGAAGTTTCGCAATCGGGTGCGGACTAAGTAAATAAATCTGGGTACATCATGTGAGAGTGGGATAGAGGGAACATATGAGTGGATGATGGCTCATATCTAGTCTCTCACAACCACCATTGATGGTCGGAAAACCAAACAAGAAAAACACGTTACGGAATATTGGATGTTTGAACGTAATATTCCTATCAGAGAAGGATGGAAGGTGAAGGTGCGTATGGATCCACCGGTATAAGCTATTCGAGTGATGAACAATAATATATTCTTCCAGATATACAGATATATTCCCTCATGCATTGGATTCATCTGTTCCGGTTTCCCCTCTTTCCTCCTCTTCCTTTCCAAAACTGCTTTCTCTTCTCTTCAACGACTAACTTACTCACCCTTAATGCGGTCTTGTGGCCACACCGGGCCACGTAGATTGATGAGAATCGTTGGGAATCGTTTTCGACGCATATACCGAGATGAGGCGGGCCGTTATAAGATGCAGTATGAACTGAGATAAACAAAAACTATGCGAGATACTTTCAACTCCCTACTCCACTTCCTCGCCTTCATCCATATCCATCTCTTCGAACTGATCCAACAACTCCTCCATCCCAATCTCAGGGAAATCATCATCCCCTACCGTTTCTTCATCCGCCTCCACACCCCTATCCTCCTCCACCTCCATCTCTTGTGGTAGCGTCGATACTTTCTTCTGTCTCCTCTTTCCTCCTTTCAAACCTGAACCAGATTTCCCATTGGCAGTACCCATGACGATATCACCTTCTCCTATTTCCTCTGCTTTCTCTTTCGGAATCGCCTTGTAAAGATTTATCGCCGCTCTCATTTCTTTATCTTCCTCCAAATCACGAAGGAACAACTCATAATCCCTCTCAACATTCTTTTGATCCACTCCACCTCTTCTTCCCAAAGCACCTCGACCTACTACTCCATCTCCCGCATCTTCCGCTTCTTTGGCAATGGAACGTAATTTCCATCCTCGAGGTTTAGACTTTTTCCTTCTACTAGGATATGTTTTCTTCACAAGTATAACATCTGGTAAAGCCTCTCGTGATTGTTCCAAAGCTTCATAAGCTTCATTATTGAAATTGGCGTTGGTGAGATGATAACCTAACACTGTATCACCAGGTTGGATGATTCCACCGAGATGTGTTCGGGTGTAGAAAATTCCATCGTGACCCATTTCTTCATCGTCATCCGAGGAAGCTTTTGTGGTCGAACCAGTAGAAGATCGCATGACTTGAACATCGGCTAGAACATATTTACCACGAGTTATGTTGGTGTATTCTACATCGAGAACGACGAATTCTACAAGGTCGGAGACGGTGGCGAGGGAGTCGAATGGTTGACGCCAATACACAGGAGAAGATACGTCGGTTTGTTGTAAGGTGGAAGGGTCGAGAAGATGGATGGTGTTACCGACGCGGGAACATAATGTAAGTGGTCTGATCATCAGCACTAAGCTTACAATATTTCTGATGATTTTAGAGAGGATTTGTGTGAGGATATCAGCTACTCACCGGATGTTGCCCCATGCTTTAGCTAGCGTACGAGGAAGACAAACTAGATCATCTTTGCAAACAGGAACTATTTCCACAGAGTAAGTGAACTTGTAATTTGAAGTATTGCTATGTGTGTCGGAGGAGATGAGCTGCTCAGATCCTTTTGACCTTCGATATCAGCTTCAGGTTATATAATGCTATCGCAGCCAACTCACCGCACGGGTACAACACCAGCCAGAAACTCTACCATTTTGATGGCGTCGTTTCTTTCAGAGTAAAAGAAGTCCAATCCATCTCTCTTCTCAGAAATATTTACAGTGTCCCTGTAGGATCAGTTACACTGCCAATTTCATGAGGTGTGAGAGAAGAGAAAGGAAAGTGAGACTTACTTATGGGCGTTATGCTTCAAGATCAATTGTTCCAACCACAAAAACGTCCGTTTATGCGTCACTTTCTGTCTAACCTGTACCGTCGCTCTCCAGGTGTTCTTCGCTGCTAATCTTGTACAACTCGGACATTGACCAGAATGCACGACCAAGGTCAATACGAAATCATCTTGAAGCACGGTGTTGGCTAAGACTTCTTTCTGTATGGTGATCTTTACTTTGACTCTTCGAGAATGTGGTTCGGTCCATACGAATGAAGCATCGACCAATCTGACTTTCATCAATGGTCTTGCTATCTTTTTCAGACATATAGCTGAGGGTCAGCTCGATATACAGACAGTGATCAGCTGAAAGCAGAATTTACCTAGTAGCTCGCGAGATTCCGGTTGTGCGTGTATCCACGTCTGAGGTGGAGAGAGGAAACGTTCACATCCTCTGCAAAAATTCAGAGCGGCCTCTTTGGGTATATCCTCGGTGATGTCGACCGTGTTCTTCAAGCAACCGACACCTGTAGGATTAGCAATCACAGACCACAAAGAAAGGAGCTCACATAGACCAGCTCCGTTAGCAGAGGAAATGGGTGTACCACAGTCCGCACATAAGATAAAGCTTTGTAGACCAGCAGCGTCAGGTTCATAATCTGTCGCTACCATAGTGCTAGGTGCTGGAGGTGAATGACGAGTGAAGATGTTGGCGGTTGAGAAACTTTGGCCACCTCGAATGACATTTAGGAGATCGAAATATTTGCTTCCGTCGGAACTGCCCTTGTTATCCGATCCCTCCATTTTGCCACCCTGTGCACTCCAAATCAAATGGCGTGATCGACTCATTTTCACGGAATGAAACCACTGCTCTCGTACAATCTTATGTTTATACAACAAACTTTCCCCCCTCATCCACCATCATGCCATTCGCAGTCCGTTATCCCCCTTCTCCCTCTGAGACTTCTCTCGCTACCTCCATATTCGAAACCACTCCTGCAAAGTCTGTCTCGGAAGAGGAGGCTCATCTAGCCAGGTCGGCGAAATGGCAATTCTCCACCCTTTGCGCTTCGGTCGATAACAAGGATCAGTATGGTTCTAGCGCTGTCCCTATATATCAAACCGCGACTTTCAAAGGTATGGATGGACCGTATGACTACACTCGCTCCGGTAATCCCACCAGAGGAGCTCTTGGTGAGTTTGTCTCATACTTTTACATCCGAGATACCCGGTCCCTGACTGTGTTCCAGAAGCGCATCTAGCCAAGTTGTATGGCGCACATGCTTGCTACGCTCTATCCACGGGCATGACATGTCTGGATGTCATCCTGAGATTGGTCAAACCAGGGGAAACCGTGTTGGCAGGTGACGATCTGTATGGGGGTACTAATCGTCTCTTGACTTACATCGGTACACATGGTGGAGTCGACGTCAGGCACGTTGACACCACTCGGTTGGACGAATTGGAACCTCATCTTGGCCCAGGAAACAAGTCAGTCTTTTATATTGCAGTCATAAGGACATGACTAACTCCTCACAGAGTCAAGATGGTTCTGCTGGAATCCCCAACCAACCCCTTATTGAAGATCGCCGATATCCCCACCATCTGCGCCGCGGTCAAAGCCGCAGCTCCTTCAGCCCTTATCGTCGTCGACAACACGATGATGTCTCCTTACCTTCAACGTCCCCTCAACCTCGGAGCTGACATAGTTTACGACTCTGGTACAAAGTACCTATCTGGTCACCACGACTTGATGGCAGGTATCATCGCAGTCGGTGAGCCTGAAGTCGCTAAAAGTATCGCGTTCCTTATCAACGCCGTCGGCTGCGGTCTGGCACCATTCGACTGTTTCCTTCTTTTGCGAGGAATCAAGACCATGTCGGTCAGGATGGATCGACAGATCGCCACTGCCGAACTCGTGGCGCTTTATCTACACGAGCTCGGATTTCTCGTTCATTATCCCGGTTTGAAGAGCCATCCAAAGCGGGACATACATTACAAACAAGCTACGGGCGCCGGAGCAGTGTTGAGTTTCACGACCGGGGATAAGTCACTCAGTGAGAAAGTTGTAGGCAGTGCTAGATTATGGGGTATCAGCGTTTCCTTCGGAGCTGTCAATAGTTTGATTAGCATGCCGTGTCTCATGTCGTAAGTCATCCCATCTTGGCCATTCTTAAACATTGTACTGACCCAGTTCAGTCATGCTTCCATATCGGCAGCTGTCAGAGCCGAACGCGGCTTGCCTGAGGATTTGATCCGTTTATGTGTCGGTATAGAAGACCCTCGAGATCTCATCGATGATCTCGAGCATTCACTTTTCGCAGGAGGCGCCATAGTGCCTGATCTATCACATCCTACTCTCTCCCACCCGCGCATGGCAAATCTGTACGAACTAGGTCGCGAACATCGAGAACACTGGGTTATTGAACGAGCTCGTGCATACAAGAGATCACTACCGGAAAATGCTATACAGAAGCTTGTGGACGGTGTCAAGCGTGGTCTTGGTTTTTCAAGTATACCGCGTAAACAACTGGCCAACGAGATCACGGTATCTGCCCCAGGCAAAGTTATCCTCTTTGGCGAGCATGCCGTCGTACATGGAGTGGTAAGTCTCACAATTACACCCAAACCTTCTGCACATATGACTGACTTTATGTAGACCGCCATCGCGTCCAGCGTGGACCTTCGTTGTTATGCGGTACTCACTCCACGGTCTGATCACAAGATCGCTCTCGAGGCGTCAGACTCTAGTATCGAATTGGAATGGGATATATCGGCTTTACCTTGGAATCTGCTTCCTCTAGGTGGCGATCGTGGCAAGAAAGAAGCGGACAAAGAGTTAGATTCTGCTCTTTTACACTCGATCGAAGCTCTGGTCGAGGATTTAAATGTGAACAAGACGGGGAAAGGCGCGAGTGTCACTTTATTGTACACTTACATGCTCATGGCGGGTAATGACGTCAATGCGTATGTTTCTCTCTGCTCATGACTCTAGCCTTTGCTGACATTCCAGGCCCGGTGTCACTCTCACCGTTTCATCTACCCTTCCCATCGGTGCCGGCTTAGGATCATCGGCCGCTTATTCCACTTGCGTATCTACA
This sequence comes from Tremella mesenterica DSM 1558, assembly GCF_000271645.1. Lineage (NCBI taxonomy): Eukaryota > Fungi > Basidiomycota > Tremellomycetes > Tremellales > Tremellaceae > Tremella > Tremella mesenterica. The sequence continues at coordinate 4,630,877 of NW_006711225.1, forward strand.
TCCCTTCTCCTTGCCCACTCTTACATCGATCCTCCTAAGAACGGTTTTGATCCAGCTACGAGAGATGTGGTGGACAGTTGGGCATTCCTGTGCGAGAAGATCTTGCATGGGAATCCGAGCGGAATAGATAATGCCGTATCGGTCAGAGGTGGAGCGGTCGCTTTCACTCGTGCTATGGGAGGGCGGGCTGGTGGCTTGGAGGGCCTTCATGGGTGTGTTTCTCCTCACATTTATCTATCATTGGTTGCGTGCGAAATATCGATTAACATCCAGATTCTCATCCATTCGTCTTCTCCTCACCAACACGCTAGTTCCTAGAGACACAAAGTCTCTCGTTGCCCGGGTTTCCGCCAAGCGTTTGGCCGAACCTGAAGTCGTTGACCCAATCTTGAAATCCATTCAGACCATCTCTGACGAAGCCAAGACTCTTCTATCCGGAAAGTCCGACGTTGGTCGACAGGCCCTCGTGCTCCGACTGGAGGTAAGTATATCTGCTTTGAAGTGTGAAATCATCTCAAGCTGATCAACAGACTCTCATCAGAGAGAATCAAGTTTACTTGACCCAACTTGGTGTCTCGCACCCTTCGTTGGAGATGATCGTCGCTGCAACAAATGGTGAACCATTCAACCTAGCTACAAAATTGACAGGAGCAGGTGGTGGAGGCTGCGCATTGACTCTCATTCCTGATGGTAAGTTTCTCTCTTCCTTCCTTCGTCACCTCTTTCCTCTCTTCGTGAACGGAATCCTTGACCAATAACAACTTCGAATCCGAGTACTGGTTGCAATCGAGATCAACCACTCACTCACAGGCTTCCCCGAAACCTCTCTCCAAGCCCTCATGGAAGATCTCACCAATCTTGGCTTTCAACCACATCTCACTACTCTAGGCGGGTCAGGCGTAGGGTTCCTCCTCTCGCCCACATCGGATGAAAGAATAAAATCGGATACTGGGGAGGGTATGACAATACCTAAACGGTCCGGTTTGAGGGATGCGGGATCCGATGGGTTGGCAAATTGGGCGGAGAGTCTAGGTACATGGGTGTACTAGGTTTTTCTTCTCTCCGAAGTTGCGACATCTATGTTCCATCATTGTTTAGGGTCATAGATATTTCCTGTGACATACGATTTCAGTTACGGTTGTAAATGTCAACGAATGCATGGTGTCCAGCAACTGTCACTTCAATGCTCGGTGTCGCGTCTCCCCAGTCTCGCGCGAGCTGCTGGCTGCAGTGCTGCAGAAGTCAGAAACTACAAGTAAACCTGAAGGTGACAATTAACGAGGGGACTCGTTATGGGGATCGCCAAGCGGACCAACGGTATGAACGGACCGGTCCCCGGTCAAAGGTTCACTGTCTGTCATATTTCAATGTGCTCCCGTTCGAAAGGGCTAGGTAAGACCAGACGAGACAGGGTACAGGCGGAGCCCCCGAACAGCAGAAGAAGAAGAAGATGGGACACGGTACGCCGACGCCGAAAGGGCTACGGCATAAGGGGAAAGTCGGTCGAAACCGATGATTTCCCCAACCGATCCCAATACCTCTTCCAACCTTTCCCTCCCGTCGGAAGAATGAAATGAGACGCCACGTGCCTAATCCACTTTTTGCTCTTTGTCTCCTTCTGCTTTCTTCCTCTGCCTATATCGCTCAGATTGTCCAGAGGTTAGAGATGAAGGTTCGGGAGCCGGGTGACAAGTCGGAGAGTGGAGAAGACCCCTATATGGCGACGCGGCGTGGCTTGTACGGTCCGAACATGCATTTTTTGTACGTCAGAGGTTAGAGGTCATCCTGCGTTGGCCGGGTTTCTCAAATATCATTTCTTTGTCGTTCATATTTTGAACAGATGATTCTCAAACCTTTGACCGGCTTTCCACATCATCTTTATAAATAAAGCCGACTTTTCGTTTTGTCTCAGACTTGGTCAAAACTCAATTTATTCCCTCATCATGATACGTCGTTTATCACAAGAATGATCCTCTCGATCTTTTTGATCGTTCTTTTATCCGTCATCCTCGTCATGTAACGCCATCCAATCCCACTCGAACATACACTAGTAACAACACACAACACGATCCCAAGCACGCAATACATCATTACTATACACGTCTGACTCATACTTCATACCGAATCAGTCATAAACCTTTGGCCAACTCATAACGCACGCATTTATCATACCCCATTACCCCATTCATCCAATTTACTGTACATAGGTCTTTGACCTTTATCAATCCTTCTCCTGATTTTCGGTCTTTCGGGATAACGCGCTTCATCTTTCCCGATCCCCGATCTCCGAGACAGACGATCGATCCATAATCCGACTAAAAACAAAACCGAGAGACCTGATACAAAGTCATCTTTGTGACCGAAGGAGATCTCAAATTTAAGCGAAGTCCGGATATAGATATTTAGGTAATTGACGATCAAAAGAACGTGTAGGATCATCGGTCGGTCGGACATCTTCAAACAAGGGGTTCACCATTACGAGTTAGTACAGTTACTCTCTATCGTCCCCTCCTCCTTTTACCCCTTTCTCTACACTTATGACGCAAGATGTCATTTGATGTCACCGTTCAGACTTCTTTTGTGTCAATTCTTCATCACACACCCTTTACCCCCTTTGAACCCTTGAACTTTAGTCTCCCCAAAGTCTCATTCCACCTTCTCCTTACCTACCATCTGTCGTCATTTCTATGCATTTCACCCTCATCATCCTCTTGATTTGGCCATTGTATGATCCAATAAGTCTCGGAGCCTCTAACCTTTGTTCGGTACCGACGAGATACAATCTGTTTCGTTGGTTACGGTACATCGGCTCTTGTTCCGACCTTCCTTTGACGACTGAGCACGTGATCCGATCATCCATCATGAAATCATCGTACTTTTTGCTACATCTCAAAGGATCAAAAGAACACTTGGGCAGATCATTTGAATCAGATACTGATATCAGCTGGGGAAATTTCATCTGACCAAGTCACCTTGCTATTCTCCAATTTTCGACTGGCTCAAATTCTACTCTCCACCTAGTCGATCAATCCTTTGGTCACACCATCGCTCCCACGCCACTCCACGTACCCCCGCTACCCGTTCCACCGAACACAATCTCAAAGTCACGGAACTAAACCTCTTGAGACCGGATCATTCTTTTTCTTTTGTCCATATCGCCATCTGTTTCTCTTAACCCCTGAAGCGTTCCTTAGATTTCTTAAAGGACGTGGATCTTGGATTTACAGATTCTCATTTGCACGGTCCTATCGAACGACGACTTGCCCATTCCTACGCACCTGCGTCACCTAAGACGTGTGCGACCATCACCGTTCTCCAAATCGACTACTTACCAAAGGACGAGAAAAAACTTGAGGAGCAAGTGTGTAAGCTTTCCTTCCTCTCATAATCAAACCCCTCCATCCCTGCCCACTCTCATATCCCCAAATTCTCGAGTTTCCATCTTTGCAACCCTCCACTCCAACTTCACATTGCTATCCAGTAATGCTTTGAAGTCCTTCCTTTTTGCTTCCACAACATCAATTGTACGACTCCCTCGTGTTCCTCCAATCTACGGGGATACAGTAGCACGTCATTTGAGACCACTATCTACTGTACGCCCTTGGCGGGTATGCGGATCAGGACTTTTACCCCTTTTGAGATATACGACATTACGCCCTTGGTGTGTGAAACTATCCGATTCGTTCCCACCCATAGCTCATCATCACATTCATCTTCGTCTCCACCTTATCACCCTCGTCGTCCTCTTCCTTAGCGCCGTGGCTCGTGATTCATGACCCCTTGGGCCTTGGGAACGGGGATGTTGGTGGCGTCGGGATCGGTCCATGTACTTTCTGCTTCTGGTCCCGGCCGGCCTTAGGTCCTAATAACCCCTTGGAGTTACACGGTTATACGGAGATCGCTTCTCACCCTCGGAAGGACATGAACAGTCATGGTCCACCTTGTGATCTCGCTTCTCAAATTATCTGGGGTCCTCTTTCCATCGTGCTTTCATTTGGTGACCGTCCAAACGTCGTAAAGAAGGCTGATTAAATCTAGTTGATCTTTCTTTCTTCACATCTTTCAAAATCTCACATTCCATCCCACAACCTCAAAAAAAAGCTTTTCCCAACGCCTCGTTGACAACACGCGGCATCTTTCACCCCATTCCTCCTCTTTCTCTGCGATCTGTGAACGATCGTCCTACCCTCGAGACCTCACCTCACGCCTGTCAACCAACAATATCTCACACCCTTCCGCCCGCCCGCCCCCCCAACCGAATACTACCCCTAAACCTTTCACCCCGGTATCTCCCGCTCCTTTGTTCTTCCCCACAACAGTCATACCCGTCCTCGTCATAACCCCGCATCCCTTCACACGCCACCCACTGTTCAGCAACCGTTTGGAAACAGTGGCTGTCCGTCTGTCCTCTGGCGTTAGTCAACCCTGAAAGGACTGCCAGTGGACCAACGAGAGATTGAGGGCCAAGGCGTTGACTTGAAAAAACGTACGTCTCCCATTACTCTCACATGAGTCAAGTATAAAGAAGGAAGATGCTCATGTCCAGCGCCTTCGCACAAAATGAGTAACATCGACATGGACGTTGCGTGGTGCTTGGTATGTTCTAGACGTACAGTGAGTCTCTCTCTGCTCACATGAGTGTTGTAGCTCATACTTAGTCCGATGTCAACGCCATCTACTGCTCATCGGCGTGTAGCGCGCAAGACAAGATGAACAACCTTAACCAAGCATCATCATCCACCGTCCCTCTCAAAGTCACATCCGTCGTCCCTCCAATCATCTTACAAACAAGACCAACTGCTCCTCGCGCTTCATTCAAGCTCTCTCGTCCATCGGTCACTCCCTTAGCACCCATGCCTATGGGGCACTCTTTTTCTCCGGACACTCACCAGCCCGTTCCTAGAGATCGAAGGGCTTATTCCTTCCCTGTCCAATCGACCCCTACCATCCCTGTCCCTCGTAAACGCGATCACCGTCAAAGCATGGTCATGCCTCGTTTCGCTCGCAAGAGTAATGCAGTCGCCCTCAGTACAGCTACCACTCCTGTCCTCACCGGTATTCGAGAACAAAGTTCGAGCTCTCGTGGGTTCGGTAAACTTGCTCAAAGAAAAAACGTCAATCTACCACCAGCTCTAGACTCCGTCTTCTGTTCCACATCCGAAAGCAGCGACAATGAACAAACTCCCAACATTGGCTCACCTTTATCACTCTCTCTTCCGGCACCACTCACAGGTGGTCACAATTCCACTCTTCTGTCGAGTGACAACGTACTTAAACCTGAAATTCAGGTTCAGTCTTCGGTCTCCACCCGTATCTCCCCAACTCACTTGTCCTCCCACAAAATATCTTACAGCCCAGTAGCCGCCCTTCTCGCTTCCTCTGCTTCTTCCCGCAGCAGAGAAGACATCATCTCATGGGCCAAAGCCGTCAATCTTCGTCCAGACGACTTGTCCACCAGCGAGGATGAACATCCGACCGCTCGACCCCGAGGTAGATCTCGTACGAGGAGAGGCATGCCGTCGTACGTTCCACCCGACACTTCAGATGACGTGGAGACACCTGGTCTGGGGACTACTCCAAAAGGGAGGATTGGTTCTGCGCTTGCCGGGTTGAGCAGCATTAGTGGATTCAGTGTGGCACCGTTGGTCAAGGCTCTGACGAGCGTGACTGGTACTAGCATTGTAGGGAATGCCACCATGGTCCCCGCAACCGGCCCGTCGACTCTCAGTTTCCTTCACTCTGTCCCTGCTCCGGCAGCAGTGTCACGAGTGGCAGCTTTGGGAACTCCATCATCATCCGAAATACCCGCCATGCCCGCCTACTTCATCGGTGGTGCTACTCCTACCCTGTCGACCGTGTCTTTCTCAGAGATAGACGACCCTTCAGTCTCGACCGATCCCATTGAGCAACTTGATACGATCACCGACGATCAATCTGCCTACTCTAGCGGATTTTCTCGACGTTTCTCTGCCTCATCAAAAGCGAAACCTTCGACCTTCACTACCAAAACATCACAAAAGCCATTGATATCAATCCGACCGCAAGGTTACCGACCGCTCAGTCTGTTGAACACTATTGCATATTTGCGTTCCATAACACCCTTCTCCATCGGCGCAGTATCTCCCTCTCAACCTCAGATCCCTTCCCGTGATTCGTCTGAGTCGATTACTCCGCCGGTCACTGCTCAGGCTAATCCATCTCCACCCCCTCCTATCCCAGTGTCGCTCAATCCCAATGCATTGGACGTTATCAACCCCACTCAACCAATCGTACGAAGTCTTCCCATGAATATCGTTCTTCCTCCCGGTGGTCAATCGCAACAAGACATAGAAGAGAGAAAAAGAGAACGTGAAGTCCGAGAATGGTTGGCAAGGTCTGGTCGACGTCCCCGTTCACCTCGTGAAGATCTGAAGGATATTCCCTCTACCTCATCATCACCTCGTCCACGGGAAAGACAGAATTCTGGTGGTCACGAACGATACGAATCATATGATGGTGATGCGAGCGATGAGGGGGAACAACCTAGAGGTAGAAGTAGGAAAGGAAAGTCTGTCGAGGAAGGAGATGAGAGTGGGGGCAGGGGAAGGGATAGAACTGTCAAAGCTCGTTAGATCGCTTTGACTTATAAGTCGTAAGTATATCATATCGATCAAGTGATCCCATTTCAAAATACACTTCTCATATCACAATAAAGTACAAACGTCGGCATATACACGAAAACAAGATCAAGAGGAGAAAGGGGAGGGAGAAAGGTGGGGACTGTGAGGAAGGAAATCAACTTCAAGGGCTCTTGTCGGACAAATGTGTACAAATTAGCATGTAAAAGAATATGTGCATGTAACGGATTTATGGCTCATGCATGATGTACGATGTGTTGTGGGGTCCAGTCTGTGATTTCTCCTGTCCATGATAACGTAGCCTCTTAGATTCATATTTGACAATACTTTACATCTTGGAAGCCCTTACTGGATTGGGATTAGTCGAAACTAAACTTTCACGTCGTCCACACCTCCTACATTTGAGGCAACTTGACTCTCGAGTTTCATCTTCCTTTCCTCATCTCCACACCCAAAACTTTCCTTTGCGGATTCTCACGATTTGACGACTTGAAGATCCCAAGAGGTGCCATAACACAGAAGTACTTCTCTCATATCTCACATAACATATCAAATGCACGCGATAGATCATCATGTCCAATAGTACCAAATCACAAAGATCGACCGCTCCTCCTACTCCCCTCTCTCGAACCTCTAACCTACCAACAACGCTAGAAGCGAATCAAACAGACCAAACGGGACAGATGACACGAAATCAACAAAAAGGACGAGAGATACCTACCATATCGAATCCGATTATCAATATCAGAATGGACATTTCACCACCTAAATTGTTATTGATGAAAGATGATCAAGTGTTGAGGATTTGGTTTCATGAGATGGTTCCGATGAGAAATCATTTTTTGTCTTTAATAGATGTGAGTGGAATTTATTTCCCCCTTCTCGCTTCATCTTTGATTCGCACTATCTCAGACTATGTCAGTCACTATATGTGTGGGCGAGATTTGCAGACTTGTGATGAGAACTTGATCAGACGCATCGTGGATCCGGAAGTTGTCTCTGTTCCAGTCCCCACCATTTGTGTTCTTCTTCTCGATCATGAGGAGTTCGCTTCAATACGTGTATACTTTTACTCTGGACTCGCTGCCTTAGACGTCTCCTTTCCCCTTGGAATATGATTTCACATGACGACTGATAATCATAAGAGATTTCCTTTCCACTGACAAGTAGGAACGTAATATTTGCTTTGAAGCCTCTTCCGCCTCTCACGTCTTATTACCACTCTTACCACCTCACCCACAATCCTCCCATCGACCAAATAACGAACAAGCATCTTTCATCGCTCATCGCGAACATCGTAAGGTTTTATCTGGATATTGGATCCAAGAATGTATCCAAATTAATGGAGTGGCAGAAGAGGCTTTATGGGATTTGAGTCAATGGGAAGGATGGGGTGTGAAGCAAGAACCTAGTGTAAAGATAGAATTACAGGAACAAACTACCGATCGTGGAATCCAAGAAAGATCGTTTGGTGGAGTAGGAGGAACGGGTACGCTTATTGAGATTGAAGATGACACGGAATTGCGCGAGGATGATTTGGAAGGAAATGATTCAGAGATCTTAGAGGATATGAATGGCAATGAAGGAAGGCGAATTTCTAGACAGAAAGGAAAGCGTAAATTGGGAATATCACGACCTGTGATTGAATCAGATACGGAAGAAGAATTCACAGACCCGACTCTAATATCACGACCACAGACGGAGACGAGTACTCATACTCGTACGAATACTCAGATTGAGAAATCGAATAAAACAACGAAAAATAAAAACGGTCCAAAGATCCCCACGGTAGTTTACACTTCTACCAATACGAAAATTCGTCGATCTGGTATAGTAGTATCTGTCTTAAAACGTCGAAGAAAACATTTAGACCCGATGGTTACAACTCAACTCCCACCTTCACCCTCTACTTCTGCCACATCATCAACGGTAGTCAAACCTAAACCATCAATAAAATCACTCGCACAAGAGAGAAAGAAGAAAGAAGATGAAGATGATAAAACAGAGGAGGAAGGAGAATCTTCAGATTCTGTACATCATGGACCTGAACCTAAGAAACCTCGACATCGTTGGCCTGCTTTACATGAACGTTCACAAGAAGAATTAGACTCAATGTGGGATTATTTCCTAAGAGCTGCTTATTCTCAATTACCAATTCCTTGTCCTGATGCCAGTCCGGGAAGAACGGATCATGTGGGTTTATGGATGAGGGATAGGGTACATGGAATGTGGGTGGAAGCGAGAACAAAGTATAATAGAAGGAATTTGGATCATTTGGCTATCATGTTATCTACTTGGGAAACTGGTCGGGTGAGTGGTGATTCTTCTTCATTCTCAATTCTTTCTTCCTTGTCTTATCCCGTTTTCATGCCTTTCGATACCTCATTCATTGTACTTACGACGACATAATCTTTTACGCCTAATGGACTGCTTTCCCATGAGCCATTGGGACATTTCGAAAGATGTCGACTCCAAGACCTGCTCTTGCACTTGAATCTTTGCGCTCTTTGAAGATAGAATGCGGCTATCACTTCTGAAGCAAAAGCTGACGCTCAGGATTATGACCTATCGCCCAAAGCTTTACGACAATATTACGAAGATAACAAATCGGAGATCCGAGCTGATCAAGCTCCTTATGTCGCATCTCATCTGCGCTCAGATGTATGGCCATTTGACGATCATGAACCGGAAAACCCAGAAGCAGGCGCTTGGTGGATTTACGATTGGGGAACCAAACAATGTGCCAAATTTCTAGGTTGGGATGGGACCGGTCCAGATGAAAGTCGAATGACAAAGCGTATGCGACGTAGCTTGAACCAACATACGATCGAAAAAGCTGATGAGGATAAAGAAGGGTCTTTGGTTGATGGGGATGTTGAGAAGGAAGGGGCGGATGAGAATGATTATGGGTATGTGATGGGGGAGGATGAGGAGGAAGATGATCTGAGAAGCTTAGGGGGCATGTCATCTGGTTGATCAAGCCGAGTTGTTCGTGGTGCATGGTAGTATGTACTCGTACGCTGTACTGCTTGCTGCTTACTGCTTGCTACATGTCATATGAACTCGGTTGCGATCCATCGTACAGAGTGACTAGAGTGACAGAACGCCACATTGCCACTTTGGGTTTCGTCAAAGTGCACAGACCGTTTTGTTTCCTCCCTTTCCCAATCATCTTTTTTTTTCTTACTCAAACTTCTTTCACCCTCCTCATTCTCTCCATCGACCCCACTAGTTTCCCCCTCATTCTATAGTTTCCAAAGGTATAGGTAAACTTCTGATCATTGCAGTATTCCAAATCAACAAATGTGAACCGTTCAACTCCTGGTTTAGAAAATATCTTGTCATCAACCATCCGTTCATGGGCTCCACGTCGTCAAGTATGAGCGCCAGCGCCAGTCCACCATTACAACCTCTTCCTCATCATCCTTCTCCTATGACATCTTCTTCCTCACGACCGTCTTCTCTAGGTCCATCAGGTCCAAACAGAGGTCCCAATATGGCTTCTCTCAGAGCTACAGCCCTTCGTAGTAACGTCAAAGGCAAGTTTTCAAATACGGACAATGGATCTATGTCGCCTTCCAATTCACTCCCTTCTTCTTCTCGACATTCTGCGACAATCACCAATTCATCTCGACCATTACCTATTGACTCCCGTGGTCCTCAACCCATCCCCAATCTGCCACACTCAGAACCTATGTATATGAAGTCCGCAGATATGGGTTCATCCGTACCGTCTGTCGCAAGGGTTGTGATGATCAATGACCCCGTCAGTAGGTCTAATAATCCGAAGAAAGAACGGGATGAGGAAAAAGAAGAAGGTGAGATCAGTGATGATGATGATTTAGAAGACGATGGTCAGGTCTTTCAAATGCTCACTCCTATCGAATCTTCTCCTCCCCCACCACCACCACCAATGCATAACCCGTATCGTTATCCTTCCCCTTCAAACTCGACACCCATTCCATCACCTTTGTGGTCGTCAAGACCCAATGTCCCAGATACGCCTGTGGAAATACTTCAAACGAGAGAATCTTCCACCCCGAAACCTCAACCTACGCCCATTGTAAATGAACCTCCTACAACATCGACAACAGAGACAGAGATGCCATCACCGAATTCTTCAAGACAAATGTCCTTGCCTCCACCCCCAGATGGTAAGTCACTCACTTCCTCTTGTCCCCTATGTGTCTCCTCCTGGAATTTGAATGATCTGCGCTAATGGTTCAGAAATGACACCTCATGAAGTCAAGCAATATCGCGAAATTTTATTGGAAATCCTCCTTCAAGGCGTCAGTCCAGAAGCTCTCATCAAGCGAGGCGTAGGGGCCAATCACGTCATTGCGATTTGCGAAGAGATCGTCAATGGTCAACAACGTCGGCGAGAATTATGGTTGGAAACTCGTGAACCTAATGCCAAACGTCAGCGATCCAGCAGCAGAGGTCCAAGCACAGCCACTTCGCAACGCACAAAACGTCAGTCTCTCAGTCCAGAAATACAAGTCTCAGTCAGCGTAAGAAAGGACAGTGTTCTATCAGAGATGGATGTAGAAAAGGCCACCGCTCAACACCTCAGTCCACCTCTGAATGCTCCGTTGCGACCCAGCTCGTCTTGGGCTCCACCACCGGTATCTAAGGAACAGGGAGCTGGGCCACCTCCTGCTGTTTGCATAGAAGGTCCTAGCCCTGTGGACAAATGGCGTCATCGTTCCCCACCCCATTCATCTGGTTCTGCTTCCCCCATCCCACCCATATCAGAAACTCTTTCATCTTCTCTTGCGGCTAGCTCGGCCGCTCCTTTGTCACCAGCTGCCGTCTCCCTAGCTTCCAGGCTTGGAGACAAGACCATCAAACCACCCACTGGACCAGCGTCGATGCGCAAAAAGAAACGAGGAGGGCAATCTCGTGCAGAGCCTGAAGGCGTCAAAGTTCCACCCGTCGCTCCGACACCCCCACATACCAGTCCTCTCATTCCAGCCACTGCACCACCGCTAGCCCCGCTCGCTTTGCGGTTTTCTACCCAGTCATCGCCCGTCTTTGCTCTTCCTGCTAAACCGTCGTCAACGTCTCTCTCTTTCTCTGCATCATTACCAGCTCCTGTTTTTTCCAACCCATCATCACCTGCACCTGCTCCGCCCCGTTTGTCTACACCCGTTCCTGCTCCTCCTCCTCAGCCATCACCGCCTGCGCCAATCAAACAACCCTCTCCCCCTGCGAGCGCTCTTGATAAATCCACCGCGGACTTCTTGTCAGAGACAAAACGTAAGTTGTTGGAAAGCATGAAAGCACGACGAGCAACCAAGGTCGCGGCGGCCGAGGTCAACAACAGTATGGACATTGACTCGGGCACACCGACGCCTACTACCAATCGCCAGAGTCCACCACAGGAATCACCGCCAGAGGGGATAGAGAAGTCAGTGGATGCTTTGATGGCCGATCTCGAGCGAGAGTTGTTAGGTGCCCAGTCAGACGAGCAAACGCCCATGGACGTCGACCCCCGTGAAGACGGAGAAATCACCCCACCCATGCTTGATCAGTCGTCTCTCTTTGACTCCAGTCTTCCTGCACCTGCCTTCACCCAATCCCTACCAAGTCTCCGCTCCACAAGAGGCACTAAACGACCCAACGCTGAGGATCTAGAAGGTCGACCCACGTCCATCGCATCCCGTACTATCAAACGCCGGGTCTTCGGAGGTGTGCCGCAACGTCCACAGAAATTGCTGATACAGCTCGACGACTCGGATAGTGAATACGATGACGATGCAACTCCCACGGTCGGATCTCCGGAAGCGGACCCGGAGGCTGAGGCTGAAAGAGCACGCATCATCGCTGAAAAGGAGGAGAACATACGAAGGCTCAAAGAACAGATCGCTGAGCGGATGAAAGCACGACAATTGAAGCGACTACAAGCTGCGAGTGGGGGAAGTACCCCTTTGAAAGAGGGTTCTGATACCCCAGCGGATACAGCAGCGATCGAAATCGCCCAGGCGGCTTTACAAGCTGCGGAGGAGGATGTCCTACAACATGGCGAGTTGCATCTCGTGTTTATACCCTCATCATCATCCTTCTCCACTGACTAACTCAGGTCATGGCGTCTCAGAGCCCGCTAAGACGGAGTCGGACGATATGTTCATTGATACCCCCGGTGAGTCTGCACGTTCGTAATTGTACCTGGGATATCTGATGGTCTAGAATCGCCTGTGATGCCTAGTGACGAAGGTTGGTATCCTCGAACATAATATTGGGCGTACTGATGTTCCACAGTAGATCTTGAATCGTCTGCGGTCGAGGTATGGTACTCGAACTCCTACATTCCACCTATGGTAGAGCTAATGATAGATTTCGGTGGTGTCACATTCCGACCCTAACATCGATACGACACCTGATGAAGACACGCCAATGTCAGCGGTAGCTGTCGCCGTTGCTACCTCAGCTCCGGAATCGATCGACGTACGTCCCATAGTCGTACCGAGCTGAGATTTTCAAGTCTCCTTTCCGACCTTACCAACCCCTCATCCGACGATATCCCTTACTTACCTCTGACATCTCTTCGGCATTCTCCAACCTCGCGTCGACTCGTCAAGATGTCAATATGACCGACGAAACCACTGCAAAACCTCCTTTGAATCTCCTTTTGGGTAGTCAATCTCTCAAAGAGGTGGATCAAGGTTTGTTAGATAGTATCGTACTGACCAATCGACTTAAACGAACGCCTGATGTTGTCATCTGTTCGGCGGAAGCGGCAGGAGGACATTGTGCCAATTCCAATTGTAGCGACATTCATCTTTCCCGATCTCAACCTTCTGGTGAGTCTGTCTCGGTTTTCTCGATGATGTGGGGTTGAAGCAGGTTACAGAGGATGATTTGGTGGATTATGTGATGGAACGTAGACCCAAGATACCATCAACAAGGGTTCGAGCAGCTATCAAGGCCGTCAAGGGACATGAAGAATTGCTTACTCTGAATGGATCGAGTCCCTTAAAGGTGGAAGAACTGTTGTCTAAAGTTGGAGATTTGTTGGATATTCCTTGAAAGATGGAAAGGTCAGCTTTCTCTGAATCTCTCTCTTTCTCTCTGTATTTCCATTTTGTTTGCTTCATTTGCTCGATCACGGATACGGGAATAAAAAGGAAGTTTCAACGATACGACAAATGCCAAGGAGTCAAAAATAGTTTTATAGCATAGACTTTGGTCTGTTTGTATACCCTCATCGTCAGTCAACCATGCATTGTGTTTCATGATACTTGATCGCGCCACCATATTAGTACGCAGCTTATCTAACGTCTGTACAAGTCGTACATTTGCCAAGATCACCACCAGCTTTCAGTGATTGATATCAATTTGGGACTCTCTGACAAAGGCTGCATTCTCATCATCCTAGACCTGAACAGAACAGAAATATTGCACATCCAACCCACAATCCCTCTATGTTGATGATACGACGGATGATCTATGAACGTGTATGTGGATTTTCCCCCGCATTCGGGCTAGTAAAAGATGGACGGATACGACGGATATACACAGTGGAGATGAGAGGGGATCTGGGATACAGAGGACAAGGAAAGTCGAAAAAGAGGTGAAACAATTGATAGAAAATGATTGAAAAGATTGATTTTCCATACGGAGAGATCTGCATATGAGATGGATGGTGGTGTGATGCAAAGTGAGACGATCGACAATTTTGTGGCTTGAGCGAAATGAAATTGAAATAATTATCATGGTGTGTCGGAGATCTCGGAGACGAGTATAATAGGTAATCTATCAGCGCGGATCCGGAAATTGTTCGGACCAAAGGGAGAAGAGATCGTCTGTCTGACATGAAGAGGAAGATCTTGTGTTGATCATTGAATATATTATTTGTGATATTGGGATTACCGAAGTATGGAGCTGAGTGAAGGTAATGTCGTTCCTTCATTCTCCTTCGATCGATCAGATCCTAAAGCCATCGAAGAGCTATCTTGGGATGTCAAACCTTGTAACACGCTATGTGTACTATCGCTTCTTTTCCTCTGTATCATCTCTACAGAATCAGACAATGTCGTCATGGGTCTCAGTCCCGTCGTACCTCTCGGACTGGGTAAAGGTGGCGGTAAGGCTCTATCGAAAGCATCGTTTCCGCTCCTCAGATCGGGCAGTTGTAAACGTGGTGGTTGACTTGCTGTCATCATTCTTGAATCATTGAGTGAAGGCAGTCTTCCGCCTAGAGAGTCGTCATGATTTTTAACCGGACCGCTGAGTGCCAAAGCGGCAAGAGTAGGAGGTAGATATTGGGGTCGACGTGTTTCGTGAAGTTGTAGATCGTCGGCTGCGTGGCCTACAGATCGACCTCTCTCCCTTTCTGGATATGGTCGAGGACTAGATGCAGGTCTCTGTGTTGCCCGAGCAGGAAGTCCTTCGGCCGTAGGAGGAGGTGAGAAAGGGAGTGGTGGAATGGGATGTGGTAATCGATGAGGAGGTGGCATAGCATGTGTGGGCGACTCTTCCATATCAAAGTCCATACGTCCATAAGCGTCCTCAGCAGCTCGACGGGATAATGGATAGGATGATTGGAAGTCGGGATGAGCATACAGTTGTGCTGGATCGGGAGGCTCGTCGGCATGCTCAGGATGGTCGGTGTGGTGTGATGCATTGAAGTGATGCACATTTGGCGTATCCCAGAATTTGGTCTGTTGAATCGACTCTGGTGGAGAGGAGAATGGTGCGTGTATACCCACGTTCATGTACCGCCTAGGATCCGGCACTGGAAGTCAGCGTCAAATCATGCGGGATTTTGTGATTCAACATACTTTGATAAGCCGGAGCCAAACTTCCGTTGGGCATCTGTAACATTGGGGGTTGAGCACTGGTAGCGAGACTGGTGGTCGTTGCAGTCGTGCCAGCCCATAGAGATGGCACCTCATCACGCATGACGTCGAACGAGAGTCGTCTGGAGCGGGGTGATTTGTCCAGATCCGCATAGTCGGCCGGGTCAGCATTATCAGGCATCCCATGTTCAGCCAGCTCTTTCCGGTATTTTTGTCGCTGATTCTATCATGTCAGCAAAGCGCATGAAACAAGTATGAAGACGGAAGTACCTGGAACCAGACTTGAATTTGTCGAGAGGTGAGGGAAATGTGCTTGTGGAGATCCTCTCTTTGCTGATTCGTGGGAAATTTGGTCTACTGTCAGCATTCTGCTTCTACCAGTATTCGAAGTCGTGCGCATGACAAATGAGGTGCGCTTACCTGTTTCCAAAGTTTCTTCAACTCCCCCTGCTGCATCTTCGTCATCATTGCCCTTGACCGCTTTCTCTGAGGGTTTGATCCTTCGTCGGTCACGGAAGAATGTGAGGACGTTCCTGCATGTTGTGATGGTCGGTGAGAAAGCCCTGATTCACCTGCGAAAGAACGCGCAAAGACAGTCGAGCCATGTACGCTGCCGCCAGATATGTGAGACGAGGATACACTCGTGCGTGGCAGGTCGTACGGGCACTGGGGAGGTTTCATCGATTGATGAGAGTTGAAGGAATGAGGAGGAGAGGACTCCCCGGTTCGCACAAATGGCGGACGAGGGGCAGGAACAATACCTTGAGCCACAGAGGGTGATGGAGGACGCCAGCTCAATCTCGCCGGTTGACTCGATGGACCTGATCTTGAGTGTCTCGCCAAATCCTCGTCTAGGGGAGGAGCTTCCCTCTCCTTTTGGCGATCGTCATCCTCCCCATTTCGCCGAGAATAAGGATGCACGAATGTCGCCGGACGATGTACCGGGCGAGAAATAAGAGGATTGCGATGCCGATTCTTTTCCCAGTGAGCCACTCCAGGATCCTTTTCCGCGTCATACCATGTGAGAGGCGTTTCGACAAATCGTCGGTCGGTCGGTGGAACATAAGCAGCCCCGGGAGGAGGTTTGCGATATGGTATCGGTGGAGCAGGTCGCTCATCCTCCCAGGCGATAGGCTCTACGGTACGGTCAGGTCGCTCTTCAGGTCGAGGCGGCTGAGTTTGAGGACGCGCTGGGGATGGCGGTCTGAGTATGGGAGGGAACATGATGGCCGGAGGGGGTCGCATGGGTTCAGTCCGATATCTGGACGATGATGGAGAAGCTTGAGGTTCCATATGGGTCGCCAATGAACGGTGAATGACCTTGGGTTCCGTTTCACTCGATCAGGCAAAAGTCCACCGCTCGATTCAGCTTGCGGGTTTTCCTCAGCGATCTCACTCCTGCCTGTCGCAGGTACCGTCGGGAGCCCTGTATAGGGTAATAGGGGAGAACGACTCTGTTTTATCAGTCGACAATCATTCAACGGCTGACTATGTGACAGTGACTCACCTCTGGTCTCGTGAGACAAGCAGATCGCTCAACGCTGTTGAGTCAGCTGTGAGCTCCATATTATGCGCTTTGTTGAAGGCGACAGCAGAGATAAATTGGCAAATAAGCCCCTTCGACTGAATAGAGCCGGAAGAAATGAACAGCAAGTGATGTCAATCCTGGATATGTCCCAGAAGATACGCAGTCATGTATATGACGCGATTCTACTATGGAACAGCGGGTGAGGAAAATCGGAGAATTGGGATGAAGGGCCTTTCCGGCACCTTTCGGATCTGATAGGAGAATTATGACAGATCTGTACACCCTCAATCGAGTCCTGCAGACGCGATAGGACAGGGTAACGGGGAGAAGGGCGGAGATGCAGACACTCACTTTGTACTAAATGAATGCTTAATGAAGCACCTGGGACGATGATTGGAGTGACCGCCTGCCTCACTGCCGAGCTGGTCGAGCCGGACTGTTGAAGCTAGACTGCAGGCAAAATGTGAGAATGAACTGATACTTTAGTCTCTATCCAATCTATATTGATCGTGTTCTCTGTAGGGGACGGAAAATAGAACAGGAAGCAAGGTACCAGATTCCCAATGATTGGTCCAGAAACTCAATGAAAAAGCGGCTGATGGCAGGAAAGGGCGGCTTACCTTCAAGTCGTGAAAATCTGCGGTCGATTAATGGCACCCCTTTCTTCCTCTCGGCGATGACTTGGAGTATCTCAAAGGTCGAGCAAATTCGACATAAGTTAGGTGCGGGTCGGGCGATGAAAATGAGGCGCGGTAGCTACTTGCAGACAACAGCACGACTTCGAAGCCTCTCGGTAGAGCGGCCAGCGGTGGGAAGTTTGTAAGAGAGGTAATAAGAAGGCCAATGTCGAGATCTATGCGACTGCTACAGGTAAGTCATTCGCTCCCCTTGTTTCAACTCGGACATGGGGTATGTCAAGCCAGAGGACTCACATCTGACGCCGACAGACCGAGGTTTTACTTGAGATGAATATGTGGGGAGTCGAAGGACTAAGTGATCGTCAGCTCGACCATAATAACCAGGGGGAACGGAGCTATCAGCGTAGGACAATTGAAGGGCACGCGAGCTTCGGACCGATTAGAAACTGATCGAGACCCGATTACTTCTCCTTTGAAAGGCAAGTATGAGACACTCGGCCACCATATCATTGGTCTTGATCACCCTGTGCGCGCAGGAATAGGGTTGCATACGGAGTTAAGAGGGGATTGCATGAAAGGTAGGACGGCTGCTCACCGGAACCTCACTTAAAACACCTCGATCGACCAACAATGGAGGAACTCGGCGCTTCTCTTGTGTCGCACGGATTGGAGTGAACGGTTGGATTGTGAGTCGGACCCGAGGACAATTACTATATGACGATAGAAGTGAGAGTGACCCTTTGCAGGAGTATCAGATCCGGATGAGAATATAGAAGGAGCAGAGAGGTGATCGTCATATGAAGGTGGGTCTAGAGAAAGGTGAGCTTCAAGGATGAGTCGAAACAGGTGTAGGGTGTCGAGTAATGGATGTTGAGAACACCAAGGTAGGGACTTTGACAAAGAAGGGAAAAGGAGGCAGATATTCCAGCAGCGGAAAATTTAAGGTCATCAACGGGGTCAACGACAGGAAGGCACCACGGGGTTTGATATCAATGAAGTCGTTGTCGTCGTTAATTTGCTCGGCTTAATGAGGATGCCGCGTGTCATCGATTACTGTTTTGCGGTTGATATCGAGGTCCTAGTCGAGTCATTTCCCGTTGGTCGCCGGTCGTGAGGATATTGTATGTATTGGCCTCTGGCTAAAGCCTCTTGCCGGTCAGCTCGGACTTGCCCAAACAGTAAAATAAAGGATGAACGAGAAAAAAGGGGACACGACGGGCCGAACGAAATGAGGGTACGACAGAGATCACATGCTTAAGACTCGTATCAGCGGCAAGGATGATGAAAGTATTAGTGGACAATCTCGACACTACCCCCACCCACTTTCTCGCATCAGCAATAGCGAGGTCAAGGGAGATAGTTTATGATCAAGGGAGGTGGAAGCCTCAAAGGACTGTCGAGTTGACTAGGGGATGAGGGCGCTGAGGGGAAGTACAATTGACCTTCGCCTTTGACTGCCCACAGCAACGACTCTTCACAGCCGTATTACGATAACTTGTCTTACTACCATTGTGACCAGAAGCTTGTCAGACTGAATCTAGTAAAGGCTCCGAGCTCTAGACTAGTGAGGGTGGTCACATTGGGGGCTGGGACGTATCAAGTGATGATGGCAAAAGACTGACGTAGTCGTGGTTGGAAAGGGTTGCGACTGCCGTCTACCAGCTGACCTTTTTCCTCTCTTACGCCCCGGCTCCTAGACCATGGGATGATGGATGAAAGTTCTGAGAGTGAGAAGATGGTACTCACCCAATGATGACCTTTGGAAACCAGATTAAATGGACAGAGATCTGTGAGTAGTGGAATGACAATCTTGTAAGTTGAAGATTTTGAATTCGACGATCGTACTCCCCTGCTGCGAGTTTGGGCGATGATTAGAGAGCTTCCAAGAGGGATGACCAATGGAAGGATGGTACGATTGACGATGGCGATGACGATGAAGATGAAGATGAAGATGGGTGATATTGCATGACGAGCGAGGGGCGGAGGATGTGTCGGGTCACTGCTCAGTTGGGTTCACAGTGGTCTCACACGGGTACGTCGGGGGGCGTTGAAGAGTAATGGTCGGTGAGTGGTTGAGTAGGCAGCCGAGAAGAGATGATGAACAAGCCGATCAAGCCAGAGAGTGGTAAGATAGGAAGAAAGGATGGAACAAAAGGAAATGAAATAGCTAAGTAAAATCAAAGCGATTCGGATGAAAATGTTGTCATGGTGGCACGGTATCCCATCTACCGGAACAAGACGGTACGCGGTACGGCGACGTCCATGGGACGGACGAAGGCGAGAGAGGTGGAGGGACGTGCGTTTTTTGGTCAATTTTTCTTTGATTTTGTCCTGACTGATGTTTTAGCTCTGTTAGTCTGATAGAGTTGGGATCTTCCATCGACGCCCTACACTTCCCTCAAACTGGCCCTCACCCGAGCACAGCGGGTCAGAGGACGATCACCCTTCGCTCCGCGCTCCTCCTCCTCGGCTAACAATGTGTGCAAGCCACCATCAATTACATTTGTCCATCACTGAAACCGAACCAGGAACCTGACACACTTACCCCATCTGGGTAGCTCATTACTTTTCAACAAATCCCCTCCTTTTCAATTCAGTCTTACGTACGCCCTTCTGCTTCTGCATTCCTCCGCTCTAATGCCTCTTACTGCAAGCTGTCGCCACTTGGATCCAGGACGAAGGGTCCGAGCCAGTATGACTTTGGCTTTGATCAATTACAGGAATCCCTTCTGAGATCTAAGATCCGCCCTTGACAAAATCCACATGACTCAAGTTCAGTGCCGAAGGCCGGCAAGGAGGATATCAGAGTGACGGACCCAAGCTTAGACCTCTCGCCTTGGCGGCAGGCCTGGAGCGGATCTGCGAGAATTAGTGAGTTGTCCTGGTTCCTAGTTCCTATCATAACTACCCTGTATGATGTGTGGCAATATCTCAACAACCGAGCTGGTACCATATCTCGACTTGCTGGGGGGGTTGAGATGACGACACAGCCAGCCCGATCTGCAATGTACACTTCCCGAATGGTCCGATGGCTCTTTGTGAGATTTTCATGAATTCACACAGAGTGTGAACGACGTTCCTCCTTGACCACGTCCGCGCGTGGGGGGGCTGACAATTACAGTAGTCAAGGGACATGAGCTCTGACGTCAATGGCAATCCCATCTCCCTCCTTTGACTAGCCCAAATGGGTTCCCCAAAGATCTCCCACGGATCCAAGGACAGAAAGAGGAAATGATCGCCCTCCTCGGCGTACGACGTCTATTAGGCAGTGAACTGTGCCTGTTTCTGATCCCCATCCTTAAGTCTTTAATTCCGAACTATTATTCAATGCTCCGAATCGGGCCCTCGATACGTCGATAGATAGCGGCCTCCTTGTTCTCATTAGTCAACATGACGACGAGGGGGCTTGAAAAGAGGCATGGGTGTTTTAACTTTATTTTGGAGGGATCATCATTGAGATTCGATATAATTCAGTGACATTCGTGTCTACTCGTCATCCACGGCCACCGCTCAACCTCTTTACACATTGACTGAGATGTCTCACTATGAGGCCCACGTCGGAAGCACTCGTCCGCAATTTGGGATATATAGTAGATCATTCGGATTTACCCTGAAGGTCTTAGTCCATTGAAGAGACTCAATGGGGTAAATCTTGATATCTTGGATGGTTGATGAAATGTGAACAAAAACCGCAAACGTGTTTAGATCGGATCCCGAGCCGTTTGTTCAAAGCCGACCCGGTGCCTTCAGGATTGTGAGACGGTCCTTTATCTTGTATTCGCTTATCTTGACACCATACCCACTCCGCCACTCCAGTTTGACACAGTCTGAGTATTGTCCGTTGTCGGTTCGTCAGAGACAGTCCAATTGAAAAGACGCAGCCGCACGAGTGATTTTCCGAGCTTACTGTGCCGCGCGCGCGATCAGTGTCAGCTTTGGAAAGTGCCACACTCAGCAAAGTGCCACATGCCACATTCGTCTCTCCCCGGTTTGACCTGAGGGTCCCAAACTTCTGTCGCTTACTCTCGCTATCTATGTACACTCTGATCACCAAGAACACAAAGCAGATACTCTACTGGATCCAGCACGAGGCTAGCCCTTACCATGAGGATGACTCATCGATGGTTTGATTAGGTGCTGACAGCTACCTGACTCTGATTCTATCTCTCCTCCCTCTTCTCTGCGAGTTTTCGTATGCTGAAAGGGGATATCCTGCGAGCGTGCGACCATGGGTAATACATGTAGCTGGGGAGACGGAAGGGGTCACATACGTCTTGACACCGATACTGAACCCTCAGAGAATCATTCTTCCTCAACTCCCATCGTCAACCAACCGCATTCTCAAACTCCCATCTCAAAACTGGCGTCTACTTCGGTCAATCACTCGCTCACTGCAGAACGACCACTCGATGGCACCTCTTCCACCATCCAGAGCTCCAGACTGGACGCATGTCAGAATAGGAAAGAATTTGCCGTAGCTCTTATCGACGGTGACAATCTCCTCGTGAGCAACTCCCTTAAACGCTTTCATCTCTCTGATACAGTAGTTCAAGTACGACCTCATCAAGGGAGGTATCAAAGGTGGTTTGGAAGCTGGACGCCAGCTGGAAACCGCTGTGATTGATTTCCTGCAGGTATCTGAGACGCTCAATGTGACAAAAGGCGATGTACAAGTCAATTTGACAGAGATCATTCACCCACAAGGAAGACAAGTCCGTAGGATCGCTCGGCCGAAATATATATTTGATCAAGAGCTCGATATCATCGTTCATATTTTCATGAACAAGAAGGGACTTCGAAAGGCTCTTAATAATGTATGTTGTCCCGATAATGTCTTCCATGTTGACTTGTGACAGATTGTGGGTATCTCGGACAGAGTCTTTGATGATTTCTGTGAAGGCTTTTCTCGGTCTAAGCGGCTATTCACAGGTATGATGACTTTTACATCATGTGATTGACATGCTTTGGTATGATTCTCTAATCATAGTGATCGATGTTGGCGGTGTAAAGGAGGCTGCCGATGAAAAGATCAAAGGTAAATTCAGACATCTTGTTTGACCAACGCACTCTCACCTCTTTCTCATACAGTGACAAGGTTGATCGTTAGCTTACTTGAAACATTACATCGAGATTCCGAATTGCAAAACCATATTTGCTGGTATCTGTCATGATGGAGGATTCACTTCCACTATCACCGAGTGAGTCGTCATCCTATCACATATAATCATGAGAACTTCCATATGCTCATGACCGTCACTGATCAACTCAGTTTACAATCAAAACCAACATTCGGTAAACTTCTCCTGTTGCGAGGGCTGAGCAGGTCCGCTTACAGTATTCATGCGCTTGGTATGAAAACGCTTGTTCTTCCCCAAGTGTTCAGTGATCATGTGGGAGCTAAATTGCCGGATCCTGTCGAACACGTAGTCGCTTCGGCTGTTGATACCGATTCTGCGGCTCCAAACTCAACATCACCACTCAAAATACGTTCTTCCCTGGTGGACCCGGCAAAATCTCTCCCTAAGAAAGCTAGCGAAGTGTCAAACATATCTCTCCAACAGTCTGTTGGTACGGTGACAAATTCGAAACCTAAACAAGTCATTCCCAAAACCTACTCAAGAAGTACCCAAGAGGTTAAGCCTTGTATTTGGTACGTTCATTATCCTAACTTGTCCTTGAAGATCGCTCATGTCATACAGGTACTATCTCAGTCAGTCACAACTTACCCCATTACTGTCATACTAATTTCAAAAGAGGGAAAGTGTATCAAAATGGGTGAAGAGGAACATGAAAGTGAATGCTTTCATGATCGTGGTACGTAGGCCATATAACCTCTCATATAAGATGAATGTGGTTCATTAATGAGCAGAACTCAGTGATAAGGAATTACAGAATGTACGAAAACTGGCAAAGAACCTTCCGTGTTTGAGTTACAAACATGGTAAATGTTCAGATGAGGCGAAGTGTATCTTCAGGTGAGCTCATTCACGGTTTCGTCTCAAGCTGATCATGTCCAAGCCATACGTGTCCGTTAGGCAAACGGTGCAAGCTTAGAGGGTGAGTATATCTTACTCAAATTGAGCCGTCTAACCCTTTTTGATAGGCGTTGTCGATTTCGAGCTGTACCAAACGCGCATGATTGAGACGCTATATCGTCGATGTCACCTTTCAATGATCTGCCTGGGGCCGCATATTATCGTATGTCAAAAAGAAGTGGGAGTCGATCACGCCGTGCCAATAGTTTGAGCATCAGTTTTCCTCGATAATAAGGGATGAACAGTTGTATACATAATGGCATTTTTGTGATGTATAGTCGTTATTCGTCAAACAAGCAAAAGCTCTCTTTCAATCAATATCAGAGTGAGGTAGCGGTAGTACTGTCCACCTGAGCTGTCAGCTATTTACCCTTCCCGACCCTCACAACTCACCTCGATGGTCGGCACTATACTGGCTATGAATTTGAGGAACTTTCAAGTCAGCTCTGATGTCTATTTGGCAGGACGGACGACTGACAATAACCAGATAAAAGTCCACTTGCAAACCCGTAGCTTCGTCCTCTGCACTCGCTTCCTTCTCTTTTGGTTTCTCCGACCCTGTGACCTTTCTGACCATTCCACCTAATCCCCACTTTTTCTTAGATCCTGCCGCAGCGGTAGTTTTCGTATCCTCACCCTGGTTCTGGGCTGCCTCCATACGATCGATAAACTTCTTCATGACACTCGCATGTTTGCATGGATGGACCGAGGCTAATTGTTGGCCAGAATGAGGAAAAGCTTCCATTGTCATCGTTTTGAACGCATGGTCTGCGGGCACATCTTGGAATACTTGTGCAGGAGTGAGTGTTTGTTTGTTCTGTCCGTCAATTTCCTGTCTACCTTCACTGAATCATGCTTTCCCGATCCACCGCCTTGACATCCATGATGACTTAAGGGGTTCCAGTGCGTTATTGTATGTAAAGAGTGCTAGACACATAATGGGAAGTCGTAGGAAGTAGAGGATGATTCACCTCGTCATACCCAAAGAGCCAGAAACGAGGAGTTTGATAATGTTTATCATAACTGATCAAACAATCGTACGTTCGTACTTGTAACAAGTTCTGACCAGCGGCAGATTGAACCTCGGCTCTGGACATGAGCCATCAAGATCAGGGATGGAGGTTTGACATACGCTGAAGGATGTACGATCCTGACTGCCGCATCATCGTCATCATCTTCCAACCCAGCACCCTCATCATCCATATCGGGTATATCGTCGATATCAGGTATCTCATCTTGAGGTGGTAAAGGTTTATCATCCAGAGATAGATCGGTTAATCCTTCAGTAGGGATATTTTTCGGTGGAAGGGGAGGTGAATCGGAAATATCAGGGATTTCAGTCATGTTGGTTGGATTTCCTGTGTGAGATGCTGTCCATCAATTGACCACTCTTATCACTTCGGATACTCCTTGTCACAAGACGTCACAGATCTGTCATATGAAATGTGAGAAAAGTTGGTGAGACCTACTTCGACCGATATGAGTAGCAACCCAATCTTCATCCTCCGCCTTTCTAGGTTTTCCATCTGGTCCAGGAGCTTCCTCAGCTTCATCCATAAAACTCATGAGCTTTTCTGCGTCTTCGTCGGCATCGGTATAGTTGATAGCTGTGGCACGTCTCAAACAAGGTACTAGAACATCAGCATCGTACTTTCAATCTGTGTCGAATATATGTAGTTTACATCATGGATGAGAGATTGAACACATGAAAGGAGATATGATGATCGACAACAACATACCATTCCGAGTAATCAAATATTGTTTGTCGGGAGGTAAGAAGTCTCTAGCTCTAGAGGGATCACCTTTCTCCCTACGACCCATAAGCTGAATTTCATATACATGATCTTCACGTACCATTGCCATACAGGGAATTTGAAAGTCAGGAAATCTCCAGCCGCGACGAATTCCTCTGAAACGTCAGCTCATCCATGAGGCTCGTGCACAGCACCGGGGCACATCACAACATACATGTCAATTTTGACATTTGATGATATATGAGAGAGTGGAATAGAATAAAACGAGGTAATATACCAGGAGTGATCCTTCCATGCTCTTTGAATTTGCTTTCTTTCAATACCTATGATCAGCGCTGTGTCGGGGTGTGCCTTGGGTGGCGACGACTTACGGGGGAGAGGTAATCCCTCACGGCCCAATATTGGCTCTGATCGTCAGTTCAGATGCCCAGCTCTTTCATATGACTGACCTGAATAGCGAGTAGAGGATTATTCATGTTACCTGCGCGAGAGAGTGAAGAAAAGAGATGATGAGAAGAAAGGATGATGGATGTTGAGTTTGGTTGTAAATTACAAGCCAACGCGTTCAATTTCCTCCACTTTTTCCATCGCGCTCGTCTTTATTTCATATCCTAATTACCTATCTCACAACGCACTCACTTGACCCAAGTTCACATCCTAGTTTTCCCAGATCCTTATTGGGAGTATGAATTGCGTTGGGAAGGCAATGGCATACTGATCCCTACGACCACGACCCTTGACCATATCGGTGCAAGATAGGCTAATGATACTGACGACACACGTCTGACAAGATATTATTGATACTCTATCATGTCATGATGCAACTACATTATGTACTTCCTATCTTTTTCTCTTGACATAATTTTGACCCTGGACATATGAAAAGAGAGTAGGCCTACGACATACAGGAGTGATAAAGAGGAATATCACTACGATGGACCTCCTCTTCGAGCTTCTTCAAACAACCCTAAAAGTTCAATCACGGTGATCCCCAATCCTCCGCCCAGTTCACTGTTCGGGCGACCGGTGACAATGACTACGTTCCTGCCCATTTTCTTCAATCTAGTTCTATAAGTAATCGAAAGCGAAGACGCGTATTCGCACTGTCAGACCAGAACGATGATATTCGACACCTGGAGGAGATTGTGATGAGACTTATAGAAAACTTACTTGTCCACATTCGCAGCTACATGTTCAAGACTATTCGTTACCAACACGATCAACGAGTCGTGTGTTGTCGGTGTAGCCCATATAGCCCTACCTGAGAGAATATAAGCAACGTCCTGAGAAGATAGAACACGGACATACAGATATCGATCAGACCCTCAACATACAAAAGCCTGAACTTTCGCAGGACTATGCGTCAGCCTAACATCAACACAACTCGACATGAGTATATTGGGTGAGACGATACTGAGACATACTGGTCGAGTCTTCCAGATTCTCTGCTAGACCTGATATGAATGGCGAAAAAGCGGCTTCGTCGCTCTTCACTGTCAGCCCTGATTCATACTTCATGATATGACATCTCTCGGATTGAAACGCCAGTCTGGCAGAAGTGAGAAGCTGTGTGTCAAATTGGTCAAAATTGAACAGACTCACAAAGAACTGAAAGACAGCATCCATTTCCGGAAGACGCTGCCCAGGTGAAAGATCCGGAATCTTCTCCTGGATGATTTGTTTCACCGTTGTTGATGGAGAGGAACGACCAGTGACCCACTTCCAATCGTCCCGAACCAGCATCTGTGAACCAGGACCAAGTTTTTCCAAAAAGGGAAATAGAGCAGTCATCACCGTTGAAATCGTTTCCAGTACCGTTTTTGCCCCAGAAGCGCCCTGCTTGACCAAGTCGCCTCGGAACTGTCGAGAATCAGCTATGTTCAATGATCATCCACTCCTCTTCAGTCGTACCACCAGTATTCATATACGATTCAACGCAGGACTCTGTACGACGAAAGAGAGTGTGGGAATAGGTACTCACAGTTACACTGAAACCATCGAACGCCAGGTAAATACGCTTGAGCGGAGGCTGTGCAGGTATCAGCATGGAATTCATCGCTCTTAAACAGGGTTGACATACAGGTTCTTGTTCTTTCTTTTTCGAAAGATAATTCGAGAGACCGATGACCTTGGTAAGAGCGCCAAATGAAAGGGGCATGTCTGATTTTTCTCAAGAGTTGAGAAGGGTGAAGGAAGGAAGTCAAACAGTGAAAAACGGATGAGGAGAAAAAGAAAGAATGAAAAACGGAACGAGGAAAAGGAATAGCAACCAGCCACATATATATACTCGAACTCACGCGTTTGCATCTCGACGCGTAAGCTTGAACGCACGATACACGAGGTGAGCGGTGGGTCAGGGTGAGTTTGCAATTCCGCGAAGGCGAGGTGACGTGTGGAGTCAGAGGGTGGGAACGGTAGGGATAGGAGGACCAGGGCGGAGACCGGCAGTGTCCAAGGTGGGGCAATCCTCCGAGGAGAGATGAGCCAAGTACGTCGTCCGTCGTTGTTGATGTGTTGAGACAATCGAGAACGATTGGCACGAGGCATAGAAGGACAGGCAAATATGCTGAAAAGCGAAGGATCGGACGTGGCTCGCGAATGGTGCACCTGTTTTTACAGTGTTTGAAAGTAACCACCATCGAGTGATGAGTGGAAAGTGCGACTCTGCCCGTGAGGTCTACATCAGTGAAACAGTGGTGTCGAGGCGTGGGATCAGTGAAGATCAGAGGAGAAGTGAGATACCATGTCGTGCATTCCATGTTATTGCGGATTAAATTTCTTCGTCGTGGATGAGTGTACGGGGAAACAGGTATGAAGGGAAGAGGATGGAATGTCACTTGAACAAGCCCTCAATCGAGATGACGGTGATACCAAGAACTTTACTCAATTTGTCTGGGCGTCGACCAGTGAGAATAACAATGTTCTTTCCCATCTGCTTCAATCTGAGACATGTAAGCGTGAGACGATATTGGTCAGAACGCAGGATGAGCAATGGAGGAGAAGAAATATACTTACTTTTTGACTTTTGGGGTGATGCCTTCTAAATTGTTGGTGACCAGTACCGTCAAAGAAGACTTGGGTCTCGGAGCAGCCCATAAGAGCCAGCCTGGATCGAGCTCAGTAACTAATGTATAGGAGACCAGAGGTGGTACATACAGACATCAATCAGATTCTCAAGAGAGGCAGGGTCAGCTTGACGTTGGACTGT
Organism: Tremella mesenterica DSM 1558; assembly: GCF_000271645.1. NCBI lineage: Eukaryota > Fungi > Basidiomycota > Tremellomycetes > Tremellales > Tremellaceae > Tremella > Tremella mesenterica. Next base: position 4,659,458 of record NW_006711225.1, read on the forward strand.
TTTGTGAGCTGAGACCGTCAAGTAGTGGGGATAGCGACCCAAGACATACCCAGTGACGTTTTGGCTTCGTTTATAAAAGCTGACATGAAGGAAGAATGGTCGTCGTTCTTAATGTTAGCATCCGTACGCAAAATCACTGCTGAATGGAATACAGATTTAATATTTGAGAAAGATAACCTACTTTCAGCAATAATACACCCTCAACCTGAGCGGGTGCTTGTCCCGGAACAGCTTCGGGAAGATCATCCTTACGAATCCTCAGCCGTCCCTGTGCCGGCGGTGAAGCCCAATCTTCATAGATAACAATATGAGCCCCGGAGTCTAGTCTACGTAATGAGCCAGAAATCGCCGTCAACACGCTTCGGATTGTGTCCATGGCGGCCTTGCCCCCATTCGAGCCCGCCCGCACGTATTCGTTAACCAACTACAGATTCAGCGTTTTGACCCTACCCCATAAATTTCAGTCAATCCTGGGGTACTATGCCATGTGGAGAGTACGAATGGACACGGAAGTACTCACACCTAGACTGGAACCATCAAAAGCGAGGTAGATGTGCTTGACTGGGAGCTACCGAACAGTGAGCAGGCAGCCGGAGTAGAAACGTAATACTTACCTCAAGCTCGTATTTCTTTATTCCAGCGAATACCCGGGATAGATGCTTGAGAGGAGATCGCATGTTGATAAGTCCCATGAAGTAGTTCAAAGTGAGAGGAAGGGTGACGCTGGAAGAGATGGCTGTGATATGACAAAAGACTTCAGTACCTCGAGTACCAAATCGTCACAGGCCACGCAAGCTATCGCATCACTGACACGAGGGCACGCATGGTTAAGAAGGATCTACGAGGGCGTTCAGTCTATCAGCTAATCCTCAGGGAGTAAGTTCCACACAAAAGCGAAGGGATACATTAGCCTGAAGAGACAAAATAAGACGTGGGGGACAATAAGAGAGTGTAACAATTCCAGACCTCTTTGTCTAGCTGCCAAAACCATGCAGAAACATGTGTAATGTAAATGGTATATGTCGAAAATCTCAAGAATCATTGGAAGATCTCGGGCATGCTGATGACTGTGACCCCAAGTTGTTTAGCGGCGGGATCGTGGTCTGTTGTACCTTTCAAAATGAGGAGACTACCTTTACGTTTTATCCTGATGGTCAGCATTTTTCGGTGTCCGATCCCATTATCTACTCTCCATCGTCTCCCCACTCCTAGCCATAAGTTTCGTCCTCTATACTTTGACACATTGTCCTGACAGACCATCCTCATATCGAGTCACTCTCCCCTCTAGACTGCTATTTATGAAAACTCTGAGACCCTCCCTGCGTTCGTGGATGTTTCCAACTCACAGCTTACGGCGAGCTCTGTGTACATCAACGTAATGACTTCAATTACGACGGAAGAATCAAGAATAAAGTGGTGAATAAGATGAATGAAACATACTTTGGTAATCGAGGTAAGAGTCCCTTCAAGTTTTCAGTCACCAACACTGTCAAAGTCGTCTTCGATTTCGGACCGGCCCATTGTTTCGAGCCTGAGTAGTCAGCTTTCCGAGCCTCGTGTTTGTAGACGTCTTCATTCGCGCCTTGGTGAACTACACGAAGATTATTTTTTCTCGGCCAAGAAGCTCCCAGATTGATGGGTAAGGAGGAGGGGAGAAACGAAGTCACTCACAAACATCTATTAGAGTTTCTATAGAAGGTCTGTCCACTCGAGCCTCGACTGTTCACTCAGCTTCATTCCAACACTCACCTCAATGCGCGAATCGGCAATGTCTACCGTGGAGAAGGGTATGATTTGAAAGAAAAAAGAGCTCACTCGAAACGCTTCCTGTCCGATTTTTCAGACCAGTCACGAAGTCAGGCGGCCAACACGAATGCTAATCCATCAGCAACTTTTCCTCACACGATCAATCCAAACCGATATCATGAGAGAAATAACAGAGAAATATGCAGTTGGTATACAGGAAAAAGCTAGTCGAAGGCAAGATGAATTAAGGCATCAAGGGGCAAAAGCAGAGAGAGAGAGGAGGAATCAGTATGACTGACGGGAAGAACGAAGATCGCATGGGTTTCAGGAACAGCATCCCCTCTACCTAACTTCGGTAAAGCCGTCCCTTCCCCTCCTCCTCCAGGTGTATGTATCTCTATCATACCTCCCGCTATGATGATATGTATCCCGCTATCGGCATTAGCGGTGAGAGTGGGGAAGATGGCTGTTAAAGTTTCTTGTAAGAACCTCATGGCGTTGTCGCCACCTGTCGTGCTGTCTTCCAAGAGACGTTCGTGGAACTGTACGTAAGTGTCACACCATCTTCACTCTCTCTCCCTCGAACTATGATCCTCCTCTTCAACAGTTCGAATTTCCCCAAAATTATCCCTCGGCGGGTGGCGGGAAGAGCAGTATGTAGTGATCTTCAGTTGGAGGAATAAAAGAATGACTCACCTCGATGCTAGAACCGTCAAACCCTATAAACAGGTGTTCAAGGGGTAACTAACCGTCAGCTGTGGAATCTGAAGCTACCAGAAGATGTAGGAAGTTGTGACATACTTGGAAAGTAGGTCCGCCGAAGGTGTTACCCATATTGAGAGTCGCTATGAGAGAGTAGGTCGCGAGAAAGACATGAGAGGTTGTGAATGATAGATCCCTGTGTTGGAACTTGTAGGGCGATGAGAGGGAAGTGCATGTTGTACACGCAAGGTAAGTGTGCAACGTCAGCGTTCATTGTTGAGCGTGGTACAAGTATGGATGAGGAGTGGCCTCGAGTGGGAGGGTCTCAACTTGCAGACGGCGGCCAGTCTCGGAGCCCCACATTGGGTGGGTGACATGAAGGGGTTCAGTCTTCGATGCTAAATGTTATGTAACAAAATACATGCAGATGAAGTACGGAGATGAGTCGCGATTAATCTGCAGGTACGAAAGACTACAAAGCTTTCCTCCAAAGAGGTACAGAAACCAGCATCTTCCATACCGCAACGAAAAGAAGGCTCAACGCCTGACGTGTTTCTTTTTCGTGGGTGAAGAAGGGGCACTCTTCATACTTCTCAAATGTGACACCGCCGGGTCTGACACGAACAGGTCAGGCAGGCAGATAACTGTGATGCCCATACGTTTCGCTTCGGGAACAGGAGCTGTCGTACCCTTCAGGATGATGCCCGATCGGCCCTGCGCAAGAAGGCTGAGGTTCAGCTTGGATCAGAATGACCAACTTGTTAAGAAACCGGGCAACTAGGCAAGAAAGTAAGGCGTGAATCCAGAAAGAGAGAGAACTGACTCTTGACATGCAGAAAGACAATGTTCCACATCTTCAGTCCCTATGACCTTGGTTCCATAGGTATCTCTTTCAGGTAATTTCGCGATCACTTATCGTCAGCATATCTTCCTTGTAGATAGTCACGAGGTGAACTGACGTATTGGGCCTTGACCTGCGCCATAGGTTTCTGCATATAAGCTGTTATGCAGAATACGAGGGGAGGATCAATTCACCTTGTAGACTAACCGCCTTGTTCGCCTTGAGCCCCTCGATGAATCGCGCCACATTTTTCCACTCGTCAGCCTAACGGTCCAACGCTTCAGATGGGGTACGATGAGAAGGAACTGGAATGACTCACTCGTTCTCTATCAACGATGCCATGTAGATCCAGACCATAATCCACATTCAACAGCACTCTCGTATCCGCTACAAGTCTGGTAAGATGTTGCGTCGTGGTTGCCCCATCGGGATATTGCACTTTGATCTTGCCTCTCTGCACCAAGATATGCGCCCCACCCATCTCGTGACGAAGTAAAGTGAATATGTTTTGCAAGGCTAGATGGAGTTCGTTGATTGCTTTCTGCCCTCCCTTGGCACCTTGTCGAATGAACTGGCCTTGGAACTGTCTATCAGTGAAGACGTCCTACTCTCCAGAGTCGCATGGAGGAAGACTCGAGGAAAGAGGAAGGGATGAGAGACAGCGAACGCACCACTAAGCTATCTCCATCGACCAACAATTTCAAGTGAATGTTCGTGGGCTGTTCATATCAGCCAGCATCTTGTTACTACCTCCACTCACCTCAGCCTTTGGTGAGCTAGATGAATTTCCCATGATTGTCTTCCTCTGAAACGCAAGGTCAGTCCGGTGAGAAGTCAGTCAGTCAGGCAGTGATGTGTTGAGCTTCTCGAGGACTCGTCGGCGTCGGAACCTTGTAGGTCAATAAGATTGATCCTCAGCCTCATGGCGTAGTACCATAGCCACGCCCGCACCATAGGGATCACTGGGGCAGGCGAAACAAGTCTGATCATATCATCCTTTGTCACGAGGCAAACACACCATTGTCACTTGCTCTCCGGACTTTCGAGAGCTTGTATATGTGTTGTAGGCGTGCGACCACTTCTGGCGAGCCTATTGGAACATGGTGCCTCGCCGGTCCGCCGGATTTTGGGACCCCGCAAGGGTTTTGAAATGAACCCGAGATGTCGCCATCGCCGGTGCAATGTCTCGATCACCAGCCATGTGGGGGTATGGTCACGCCTTGCTTAGCAACCTCCCCGTCATCTCTAACGATACTTTACTTTCACTTTACTCCAGCATCTTCCAACTATCTCCTCTTCACTCTCTATTTCATACACTCATACACTTTCCCACACAAAACAATAGAAATACTTCACAAAATGAGTCTCAGACTTGGTGATGTTGCTCCCGACTTCGAGGTGAGTCTCCTCTGCTTGACTTTCTGGAATGTTCTCTGACCCTTAAGGCAGAAACGACGGCCGGTAAGATCAAGGTGAGTACCGAGACGGCGATCTTTCTTCTTTGATATTCGCCAGTTCAGGTGTGGGAGCATGTTAAGGGGCACAACAACTGACTGACTCAGTTCCATGACTGGCTCGGCGACTCTTGGGCTATTCTTTTCTCTCACCCGGACGACTATGTAAGTACCTTTTGGAAAAAAATTAATCACAGCGTTACTCACAACTAGACTCCCGTGTGCACTACCGAGCTCTCGGCTGTCGCTCTTTCTTACGCCGACTTCCAATCCAGGGGAGTGAAGGTAAGTTCTGACTTACGGCTCCTCCCATTACCAGAATGAACTCACACTCTCGCCCTGCCCCCCGAGGCCGCTACCAGTCATGACAAAGACAGTTCCGTCAATAATGGGAGAGGTCAGTCGTGCTGACCATACCAGCTCATCGGTCTCTCCGTCAACGATGTCAACTCCCACGAAGGCTGGAAGAAAGACATTGAACACCTCGTCCCTGACGGCCCTTCTGTGGAATTCCCAATCATCGCCGACAAGGATCGTAAGGTGTCGGAGCTTTATGGCATGCTCGATCATCTCGATGCTACCAACGTGGATGCAAAGGGTTTACCCTTCACAGTGAGGACGGTGTTCATCAGTGAGTTCTCATTATTGAATCCGGTGCCTTTCAGACCGCATGGATTTGTGTGCACCTCCGCCTCCGGGGAAAAGCTTCCGAGCATCAGCGTAGAGGAGACTTGAGCTGACATCTCAAGTCGATCCCAGCAAGAAAATCCGTTTGTTCCTCGCCTACCCCGCCTCGACCGGTAAGCACCTTCTGTCTCCTCTGCGGCTCATTATTAATGGTCAGGACGATCGTTTCCTGAGATCCTTCGTGTGATAGATTCACTTCAGCTCGGAGACAAATACAAGGTACGTCTTGTAGCTTCAGTCTGGTCAGCCTGTTGAGACACCAGATCACCACTCCTGCCAATTGGAACATCGAGGTGAACGGCAAAAAGGAAGAGCGTGTCATTGTGCACCCCAGTGTGCAAGGGGAAAATGTCAAGAAACTCTTCGGAGACAACGTCGAGATTATCTATGTGAGTAACCGTCGTCATGTCAGTAAGATCACTACTCATCGGCCCAGCCTTACCTTCGTTTCACTCCTAACCCGGAGAAGACTAAGGCCAGTGCGTGAATCACGGTGGGCAAGTGTGCAGATCAAGTGATCCAAGGTGTCATATGAGGAATTAAATGTCACATCTGGTCTTTATCCTTGGCGGGTTGCATCTCGATAATGAGAACGGCACGAGACTTCACTCACACGTTGACATTGGAGATTTGAGACCCCATATAGGGTTGGTGACATTCAGTCGACTCATCCCCCTTTTGCCTTCCTTTCCAGCTTGCCGGTAAGGGGTCGGTCAGAGGTTGGTCTGCGACGGTTGGATGGTCAAAGGATGATTGGGGGTGAAACGCCGGATGGGGTGGGGTGGGGTCTGTGGGTGGGTTTGGTAAAACCTGAACTCTTTACTCCCTCCGTATCACATTCCCAACTCATCTTCCCATTTTCACCTTCATTCACCACCACACTCACCACCCACCAAACGTCACAACGTCCTACATACTGACAAACCATACAACTCACCACACGACAAACTAACCACCAAAATCACGACTCACACCCACTCATCACGAACAACTGACTCAGCGACGTTCATTACTACTAACATTCAACTCAACTCACTGAACTACTCTTGACACTTATCACACACCATCCCAAGCATAGCCTTGTCCCACCTTGATCTTCACAAATTTTTGACATTTGTTCTGAACTCTAGCGTTTCAACTAAACACAACTCAACATGCCAGACGCAAAATCATGGTACGGCAAATCTTTTTTTCCCAGAATATGGATGTTGCTTTGCAACTTATGGCTAATCGTGGCCGTCGGCGCATTAGTCATGAACTTTGTGGTATGGCTGATGATTATCATCAAAAATACCAGGATTTTCCAAGATGAACTAGGAACGTATTTGGGGAATGACAAAGCTTTGTATGGTGGTTCACCCGAGTCAGGCTACGTCGGTGGGTCCTATTTTGCAATTTCACCTATTGACACCTCTTCGATTGTCTAGTCTTTGGTGTTCTGCTCCAACATATTTGATTAGTCTTTAAGTATTCAACCGAAAGCAAGTCTCAAGGATTGGTACGATTATCAATGGACTTCATTCAAATATGTGCTTCTACGCATATATATGTGATAAGCTCCAGTGCAGGTGACATATCACAGGGGTCATGGGACGAAGGGAATAAGCTAATATGACAGACAACACGAACATACCCAAACATCTAGGTGGAGTAGTCTTTGCAGCTGTACTAGCTATAGCAATGATGATCTTCATCTTGATCGCCCTTGCCGCTGACGTCTTGTGAGTGTTACCAACATCCCTTCAACCTTTTTAAAGAAAAGTTGATAATTACTTTTCCCTCATACACTCTGTGACCAAGATTGGACGTGCCAAGTCAAAGTCTGATGAGATATCATAAGGGAAAGAGAAGCAACATCTTGATTATGACTCGTATCAAGACTGACAAATAGTATCAAAACGGAAGTCGCTGTGAAATTCTTAAGCGCATTCTTCACCGATGGATTATATACGACGGAAACTGATCTTCTCAAAATTGAATTCTTTTGTTAGTCTTTCTTTCCTTCTCTCCCACCGACTCCTCCAATTCATCCCTATCCACCTTTATCGATAGTGTTTCATCCGAGATCATATCGATCTCATGTCAATGATAGAACGCCAAATTGAGTACCATGATTGATCATGTGCTGATGTACAGTTTTGATTGTGCGTCCTCTCTGTCATACTTTATATGCTCCACTTTTCCCCCGGTTCACCTAACAATCATACCCTGATGATCGACATATCATTGGAAACATTCGATATCATCTCTGAAATCTTTTCTAACAGACGTACTGACGAACGAACTGCATTGGTATGACAAGTCAGGGAAGAATCACAAGCGATAGAAATATGGAGTATTTATACTGATCCCAGGCAAACGCATTCTTGAAATTATTCATCGTGGTAGTTACAGGTTCCCAATCTTATATCGGTTTAGAAACTGTTGGTGCACCGGAAATTGATACTCCATTGTTCTGTTTGTACGCAGTTATGATTCTCTTGGGTAGTATACCCATCACGTAAGTCTTTCTTCTTCTTCTCACACCCACTCACAACTTTCTTGTAAGAAGATTCATTTATCTTTTCACCCATTCATCTCGTGGTCCATGACTTTCCCAAGTTCTTTCAAGAGACAGAGGATGATGAAATGGAGGAGATAGAGATATCGTGGGAACGAGATAAAGAAATAAAAACTGATAAAATCCAGGGTCATAGCTGAGATCGTATGTCCCACTCATCCTAAATTTACAGGAGAATGGCTAATGAGTAGTTTATCATTTCTGACAAACGTCGACCTGCGGCAAATAAGAAATATACTGGTGCATAAGGGCAAGTACAGATGTCATAAGAAAATATTGTAGTTGTTTGTGTTGTAGCGTACTTGAATTCTCTTCTCCTCGAATGGTTCTCTACTCGTACTCTACGATTGAACCGACTGTTACCTGTGAGGTAAAAAACGTGGGAGATAATTTCAGTAAGTTACCGTGAGATGAGAATAGAAGCAGAGGGTATCAAATACATGATCAGATCTACACTCAAGATTAATAAACTTAATTGACGGCGTGTCGTTCGTACCTTCCGACCACGATGGCGTGATCTCTTTCGTACGGTTCGAGGGTCAATTGTTCTGAATGATCAGTCCCGTTTGCAGATCCCGCTCCCCCACTTGATATTCCACCTGTCCTGCCCAATATTCTCGGTGTCTTTCATTGTGCCATGACGATTCCATTTCAGAACAAGCAGGCGGCTCGATACGAAACAAGCAGGCGGCAACACTTTTTCAAAGCGAAAAAGTAGCCAAAAAAAGTACAATACAATGAGATGAGATGAGATAGTTGATATGAATCCAACGAGCAGAGGAGTTACCCACCTTTAGGCCTTATACCTTCCTTACGCATGATATTAACTTCATTCGCAAACACTTGAGCGGCAGGGGCTGTAGAATCGATACAGTTCGCCTTGATGGAAATGACTATAGCACCTCCGTTCTTGAGGAAATGATGAGCGTTGAGAGCTATGATCCTAGCTTGATCGGGTTGAGCGACATCGGCGAAGATGACATCTACCATTTGTACCAGCATGCGGTATTTTTGAGGATGACGAGCGTCTTCAACGATGGCTATGAGTCAGTACATACTCTTTATTTGTGTATGATTCGTTCGTCTAATTGATAGGCCAGGCATCGGATAGGAGATTTCTAGGAGTGATTTGAGGTTGGAAAATTTGGTGTTGAGGGCGAGGTAATGACTCACGAATAACATTGGTACGTTTCTTTGCCATACCAATAAGATCACGTCCAGATCGATGAGAAAATTCAACAGCATACACAACACCTTCAGGTCCTACGATATCCGATACGTGTGAAACTGAAGAACCAGAAGCAGCACCAAGGTATAAAACTTTAGCACCAGGTTTGATCTAATCCTCATCAATTTTCAAACACCTTTTTCAAAAGATGTTTCTTAAAAGTCACTCACGTGGATGTCATCCAAACCACCTAAAATACCAGCTGCCAATTTACTTCTGAAAGGATTCCATACCCTGTATTCCACTTTTTCTTCCTCTCCCTCTGAATTGGTCACAGCTACACTGATCCTTTTCTCTCCGTAAACACTTTCACCAGGTGTCATATTCCTAGTGACTAATAAATGTTCTTTTCCTTTAGCGATATAAACACCGGAATGTTTATGAGGTTCGATTGTAACTGCTCCTGGACCTTTACGACCTAAACCTGGTCTACCACCTCTTCCAGCTGGACCACCACGTCCACGAGGGGCGCCACGACCACCTAATAATTAGAAAAAACTCTTTTAATGTAAAAGAGCTATGTGATAACTTACCACCTCTAGGTGCACCACGACCACCACCTCTACCACCGAAACCTCCTCTATCACCCGGTCCACCACCTCGACCACCACCACGTCCACCGAATCCACCACGGGAACCTCCCCTACCTCCTCTACCCCCTCTACCACCTCTGTCACCACCTCGATCGCCTGGCTCATAAGTTTATAGCGATTTACGAAGACATTCAAGCTCACCAAATGCCATGTTGTAAGTGCTGGTGCTGGTGCTTAGAGTTCAAGCGTGATAAAGTATTTGATTGCTTGTACAGAGCAAGTCGACTTGAAGATTTTGTGAGGGAAAACTGGGAAGAAAGTTGAAGAGCAAGTTTTGAAATGACGTGTCATTTGGGGTGTAGGAAACGTTATCAAATGTGAGCTTTACCCTTCCTTGGCTTCAAACCAAATTGCCCTACTTAAAATACCTTCCCTTTCGTCTACGCAATTCAACTCATCCCCTCACCCATACGGGGGCCACGCCTACATCTCGGCCTCTATCTTCTCCTTCGACAGTCTCCTATCCTCGTTGCCTTACATTATTCCAATTCTTCTCATGCGGTGACATCAGATCGCCTCGGCCTTTCATTCTTTCCCCCCCTCTCTGACAAACTACCCCATTTAAACCACTTGAGAATCTCTCGTCATCCGTGCTCCTGCCCTTGTCCTTATTGTACATTCTTTTTTCCACTTTCAGTAGTATTGTAGACATCCACAATAGAATCAAACCAGCATATTCTGAAGAATTGTGATCAACAAAGTGAGTCTCAACGTATTTCCTTGACAATCGCTCTACTCCGACGAATCACATATAAATAATGACAATTGCTGATTACTCAGATGGATTCGATTTTTGTTGGACCTTCTCCCATGTCAGCAACATTCACAAACCCTGATCATATACAACCACAACCACCTATACCTCCCTTCGATCCCACTGGTCCCAATCCAACCTCTTCCAATTCCACTCAAAACATGCCTCCACCACAGCAACCTCAATACCCCACCCTGTACAATCCTTCCGCTAATTTCCCCCTTCCACCCAATCACTATCCTCCCCCCGGTCCGACACAAGAATGGTACTCAAACTACCCTTATCATCAACAATACGCTCCTCGTCCTCCCCAAAACAATGCTGGGTATGATCCTAATTCTGGGTATCCGTATCCACCCCCTTATCCACCTCCTATGGGGGCTCAAATGTATCAGCCATATCCCTTTCCTCCTTACACTCAAATGGGTGATCCAGGTCCAAGTACGATGCAAAATGGTTTTATGCCATATCCTGGTCCGCCTTTAGAACCGGGACCGATCACTTTCTATCCTCAAGCATCTGATTCTCAATCACATCCATCTTCTCCCCCGCATGTTTCTCCAACCGACACTCAAACTGGCAATTTTGATCCTCGAAACCACGGTCCCGTCAGCCCTTTAGAACAGTCACGATCTATTGACAATGTCATGGTGTCACGCTCTCCACCTACTTTCACCCCTCAAATACCTCAACCCGGGGCCTTCCAAACCATTCATACCGGACATCCATCCCAACCTTACCCACTTTCGTATCCACCAAATCATCCCTACGCCAACGGAGCGGGAGTAGGTTACATCCCTTACCCCAACGTTCCAATGCTGTATCCTAATACCAACTATCATCCCGGCTTCATGTCCCACATGCGCCCTCCTCCCGGACCGCCTGATCCCGGATTCAAAGGTTTCAATCCGGCCGCACAAGGTTTCAATTATAATGGTCGGAGACGTCAGACGCGAGTCAACGGAACAGTCAACTACGACAACCAGCCTGGATATCCCTCTATTCGACCTGTCATGAACAACCGAGCCAGCCAGGTGGGCCCTCCGAGATCCTGGGTGCCGCCGAACATTCCCGATGGCGAACGGTCAAAGTCATTGAACCCCCCTCGGCCTGCCGATATTTCGACAGAATCGCGCGTTTTGGGTCTGACACAAATGGATCGTCCAGTCCCTCCACCCACCGATCAAAAGTCAGCGTCAGATCGTGCTGAACTTCCACATCCTCCCACAACTGTGAATGGCACACTTAAGGAAGACCCAGGGACGTCGACATCCCCTGTCAATAACATCAAATCCACCCCCGAGGCTCAACCGGATGCAAAACTCTCGGAAACAGACGACACCCCCGCTCTATCTCTATCGTCCAGCGATCAACCCACGTCTCCCATTGTACAAACCCCGACTGTACCAATATTCATCGACACCCCAAACGCCCAGTCCAAAGCAACTGTCGAGGGACCTAAAGCAGAAATCACCTTTGGCGGACCCATTCTGCCACGCATTCCATCACCACCCGCCGACCAGACGCCTCGTGTTTCGCCACTCACCTTCCTCAACACTGATTCCACCCCTCTTTCCCCTTCGCCGACGTCAACCTCGACGAATCTTGCATCGGCGCCTTCGTCAAAGAATCGGCGTGATGACACTATTCTTCAACTACGTTTGAGTCGCCCGAGCGAAACCAGTCAGGGCAACACATATTGGGTTGGGCTCGGGGGCAAGTCTCCACGAGAGTCTCTACCTTTCCACAGGTTGATCCTCACGGTCAAGAGCGATTTGGTGCTCGCAAGACACATCGGAAAGAGTCCACAGTCAAACTCGAGGAAGACGTAACGATGGCCAGCTCCATACCTAGACGTGCTGCGCTCCCCATCATCTTTGGAACTTTGGAGATCAACGGTGAAGCAGAACAGGGGAGGAAAGGTGGTGCAGATGTCGAAGAGCGTATAAACCTTGTGGAGCCGCTTGAAGTGCCCGGAGATGTTCGGACCCCATTGGTGAAACCTGTCAAGCCGGTCAGTTGGGCGGCATTGCTCAGGCAGCCTGCTCCTGACAAGCCTGGTGGTGGTAGCATTTCTGGAGTGTCCATTCGATCCGATGTCGCCTCCAAAGCTACATCTCCTACTCAGTCCATCACATCTCTCCTGCCAGACCCCAGCGTGGCTCCCAGTGTCGACCAACCGTCTCCTTCTTCCACAGTCACCTCCATCGGAATTGCTTCACCTCCCGCACCCATCCCTGCCTCCCGCCCTGCCCCTATCAACTATGCTGCTGCGGCTGCATCCGCCGCAGCCACACCTCAGGAAGAGTTGGTCAAATTGTTGACTGAAGGTGTGAAAGGCAAGATTCCAGAGAAAGGTCCAATGACTCTGCCTCGGGGGTTGATAAATACTGGCAATATGTGCTTTGCCAACACTGTAAGTGTGCTTCTTTGCCCGTGAGATACCTGAATGTCACTAACGGTGCAGATTCTCCAGGTTCTGGTATTTTGCCTGCCCTTCACTCAACTATTGGAAGAACTTGGAAAACGACTGAAGGCCGATCTTGGCCGACAAACCCCACTTCTCGAAGCTATGATTGTTTTCCTGCGAGAGTTCAATTTGCCTGACCCCGTTCCTGGAGCCGCCCCAAGCCAACAGAGAAACGCTCTTATCAATGGTTCCAAGCACTCACGCAGAGACAAGGATCACAGAAGCACTGCTTTCATTCCGGAGCATGTGTACGAAGCTATGAAAGCGAACAAACGATTCGACTTTGTTCAGGTGCGTCACCCCTTGCCATCATAGATGTTTATCACTGACAAGTATCAGAAGGGACATCAAGAAGACGCTGAAGAATTTTTCGGATTCCTTAACGATACTCTGCATGAAGAAATCCTCAAGCTCGTCTCACGTTCTTCAAATCGTAAAATCAGCAGTGGTCAACTGCCTAATGGTGATACAGACAAACACATCCGTCGACCCGTGTCCCCCGGTGCGGAAGATTCCTCCGGTTGGCTAGAAGTTGGTAAGAAACAAAGAGTTCATCAAGTTCGGTCTGTGGAAAGTCATGAATCGGCGATTTCACGTTTATTCGGCGGTACACTCCGCTCTGTTCTTCGTGTACCAGGGAATAAAGATAGTGTGACTTTAGAACCTTTCAAAACTCTTGCTTTGGACATTCGATCCGACGTCACCACCATTGAAGATGCCTTGAGACATATAGCTGAACCGGAGATTGTTCCCGGGGTATATAGTCCGTCAAGGAAAGAAAAAGTAGACGCTAGTAAACAAGTGACGATTGAGACTTTCCCACCTGTTTTGGTATTACATTTGAAGAGATTCGAGTATGATCAAGTGGAACAACGGGTGTTCAAAAGGGATAAACCTGTGGCTTATGGTACTGAGCTTATTATACCATCAGGTGAGCTGTTTGCCATATTTGGTCCCGCCAACTTTGTTCCCCGTTACCATTCACGTTCTGCTTTCCAGCCAGCCTACCTGGTCTTTCGCCCGTCGTATTATCTACTGTGATTGATTTTTGCCCGTTTAACACTTTCAAGTTCCAGTGCACAGGCCAATCAGTCTAGTGTGCATTGAAGTTGACGCAACAGAAGTCGTATCCCCTACCAAACGTGGTCATCCAGTGAAATACAGACTGTTTGGAGGTAAGCTCTCTCCTTATCCTCATACCTGCAAGAGCTAATATTTTTAAGTCGATTATCATCATGGTGCTTCATCCCAAGGAGGCCATTACACATTGGCCGCTGCACGACAAGATGGATCAGGTTGGATCCATTTTGATGACGAGACTCATTCGGCCGTTCCGACCGAAGCTGTTGTAGTGAGCGAATCGGAGGCTGTGTCAGGTAGAGCGGGCTTGATTGGAGGAAGAGAGAAATGTGCTTATCTGTTATTCTACCAACGAGTCAGATAAGTACTCCATCAATAATTTCATCCACATTTCTGTATTAAAAAAGACTTTTCATCACCCACACATCTCCCGATACTGGACCTTCAAAATTTGAAAATACAAAAAAGAAGTACGAGCAGAATCGATCAATGTGGAGAATGGAAAGGTTATATGAAACAAAATTGGCTCCATAATGAACATGCCAATTGATTTGTTGATGTCATTTGAGAAAGATGAAGTAGATGATGATATAAAAAGAGGTAGATGACTGAAAAAAAGCACCGAGAACGGTGAATGAAGAGAATGACGGTATAATAGTGGAGTGAGAAGTGAAAAGTTCAGGGAAAATAGGTTATGGTGTAGAATCAATTTGGTAGTGATGGCATTGAATATTTAAACTTCACGAACTTTCCTTCTTTCTCCTTCCTTGTTTTCTATTAATCTGCTTTGTTGATCTTATGCTTGATCCACTACTGTAGATCACTATACTAATTTTCCATGACCATAATTGATGCTACCAAGTGACAAAAGAATGCATCATTACAAATCACAGATAACATGTATTCCGTATTCGTAAACCTCACCATTCTGTATTCATTCCATCCTTGAATTGGTAGGCTATACCTCTCATCTCTTCTCACTCATCACCTTTCCCTTCTTCTGCGTTTAACCAACCCTGAAACCTCCTTCTGCGTTTAACCAACCCTAAAACAGCTTCACCAGCCACATCCAAAACTACATCTTCACTTCCGAATTTAATCCCTTCTCGTTCAAGTGTCTCAAGTATGACTTTATTATAACATGCTTGTCTTGCGACTCCACCAGCCATTATCACCGCCGCTTCTCTCGTACAACGTCCATTGGTTTCCATCTGTTTGACGAGAGAGATGACCGAACGGATCAGAGGTGAGGTAGCTTCTTTCAACGCTCTTTGTGCTAGTGGATCAGGGGGGGTTTGAGAGAATAAGTCGAGAACTGATCGGGCGAGGGAAGAAACGGAAAGTTTACGAAGATTTGTGGAATCTATAGGGGAGAGAGTGTCGTTTAAGTGATGCTGTGGTTCAGGATCACACCTTTCGTTTTCTTTGCCGAGGATTCTGTCTTGGAGCAGTAAAGGTTTTGGTACAGTGATGCAATCAACAGGACATAGTGAGACATCATGGGAGAAAGAAAAGGTTGATATGTTGGAAAGAGTATGATAGCAATAGGGGGAGAGAGGGATGAGAGGGAGACGTGGGATATAGAGTATGGGGATCACTCACCACTTTGGCCAATACTTCACCTGTTTCTTTCACACCGAAATGACGTTTGACCAGATCTGCCAAACCACCTGATACTTCCAACCCTTCATCGAAATCGTCTACTACGGCTCTGATGGCAGATCGTCCCACGTCGAATGCTGGTGGTCAATCTCACCACATGACCTGTGACATTCCGTCCCGGGAGTCATCAATGCCCTCGGACAGAGATACAAGCCAGATAACCCAAGGGATCGTAACCAGGGAGGATGTTGGTGAGTGATCTGTGAATGATATAGTACTGACAGGCGGTATATGAGGTATTTTCTGGTTCTCTGGGGGAGGGAAGGGGATAGGGATATGATTCAACAGAAAAACTCACCAGATCCATCATCACCTAAAACATACCCATGTCCTCCTCTCCTCCCCACTTGTCTGACAATTCCATCAGGATCTACCTCCAAAGCCACAACTACTGACCCCGTACCGGCTACGATGGCGATACCCCAAGAACAGTGATGTTTCAATAGAGCACCTCCCAGTAGGTGAGCGTCATTGACGACGGATAATTGAGATGAGACGCTGATACATCAACCCCAGTCTACCTCGGTAGCGGAACAACTGTAGGAAATGAGGGAGGACAAATAGTGATAGAATGAGACGAACAAGAATGGTCGAAGTACTTCAGAAAGACGTTTTTGATCTAATGAAGTGTCACATCCTGACATCTGATCATTAGCAATAGACCCTAGTTGAGAGATCGTCTCGTGTATAGAAGGAAGAAAGATTCACTCCAACCCATATCTCTTTAAATTTGACGGGACAAACGACTCCGTGCGAATTTCCATTGACGAGTGCCTTTTCTGACTTGTTTGAGTGATAAAGAGAAGGAAGTTGAGCTACAGCGTCGAGAACAGTAGAGATGACCCTAAACTTCAGCCACGGTTAAATGTTGAGAGATCGAACGGACATGTCGCTAGAGATTTGCAGGCCAACCTAATGGTCAATAAATCAGATTTGGGAGAAGTAATGATGACTGACCTCTGCCATATTCCCCGTACCTCCTACGGCACGGGAAACTATACCTCCGGATGTGCTAGCTATAGCAACATCTGTTGTCGTTCCTCCGCACCACCCGTCAGCTCATCACTCATCCAAATGTTCAACAGAGGAAGACATACATCGACGCAGAGAAATAAATCTTCTCCTTCATTTAACCCAACGTGACCATTTGACAGGTGAGAATGACCGTTTACCATGACTGTCTCGCCATTCATTATGAGAGTACGGGTTGAGGAGACCTTTTGAAACGCGACGGTGCACACGATAGTACCGGATTTCCCACCAAAGGTGAATGATTTATGAGGAACGCTTGAACTTCTTCGGTCAGCTTCTGACTCCTTCGAATGCATCGACTTACTGATATTTCAAACCTTCATGTCAGCTATGCGTAAAGAGTAGAAGAGACACACCTACCTAGTTCAGGTCTTTCGTATTTCCGCCTGATCTCTTCTTCTGTGAAATTACAACTCGTGATGAGAAAAAACCCTCCTTCTTTGACCAACCTGGCGATTCTCTCAGGATATACCTGACTTGGTAATCTTTTTAACTTATCTTCTTCCACAGGATCAGAAGAAAGACATAAGGCATCAAAAGTGCCTTTATCAAGTACTAAATCCCATTGTTCTTTCATATTATCCCTGAGAAGATCCCCGACTCTCCATTCCACCTCACAGATATTCGAAATTTCTTCATCCTCATCGATCTCCATCTCCCTCCGAGCATGTTCGACTTTCTGTGAGAGGAGGATAGCAGTGGGAGAGTAGTCGATACCTGTCAGATGATATTTCTGTGGAATGGAGCCTATGGGTGAGGTTAGGAAAGAGAGAAGAAGGGTACCGTTGCCACTTCCACATTCGAGGATTCTGATGGGAGAAGAGGAAGGAGGTAGATGGTCGTGTGCCCATTTACGCATTTTCTTGACACTCGATTCTCCAAACCTGTCCATTGTCAATCCTCAATACTTGAATATCAATGAGACTCACCAAACTTCTCCTTCATCCCCGATATCCTGTTATCAGCCCCTCTTCCATGAGAGGAAGGGAGTGAGCTCACCTCGAAGACAGTCACCTCTCGTCTGACTGTCATTTCATGCGTGTGAAAGAGGGCACAAGACTCACTCATACTGTGCATCCCAATAATCTTTCGTACCCAGCTTACTAGGTGGAAGCTCCTCATCGGTCATTGTGTCCAAGTGGCCTTGAGAATGTTGCACTGAGCAGCTAGCAGCTATCGGTGCGAGTTGACACAGAGGGGAAAGGAAGATATCATATCAGAGATCAAAAGTCAGCTGACTGTGAACAAGGGGAAGGGTGCGATCTAACTGTCTTGGGGATTGTATTTTGACGGCGCTGAGCTTTCTGGCCATCCGAGTGATGGACGAGAAGCGAGCAGAGTTGTATCGGGAATCGGCGTTCTGTCCGATCACCGGAGAAAGTTCAAGCTCGCGGATTCCAGATGGCAGAGCGGTGGCCAGTGGCCAGTGGGAGGGATGAGATATGTGGTTCAAGTCGAAAGTGGGATGCATGGGTTTGGACGACGGTTGTGATTGTAGATACATGACACACATCATACCAGCTTGGCCAAAGCAGAGGTCCAATTTAGGGCGGTGAAGGAGCACAGCCAGGAAGACAGGCCCCGACAAGCGCCACACTGCAAAACGCCGTCATAGAAAAGCAATCGCCGATGCGGTCTTCCCTCACGCGGCTGCTTTTTTGGTACGAGTGAGACAAAGTGCAGGTAAACACGTCACACGGGTCATATCCCCTCCAACTCACCCTACCTCTTTCTTTCCGCTCTCGTATCTCCTTACCCTCTATACCCCCTCATACTCTCTCTTCTCATTCTCGTCACCAAACACCGCCCCCCGACATCGAAAACGCTACTCACTCAACAACATCAAGTCCAAGAACAAGGATCCGAACGACCGGGCAAAAGGACGCCAACGTTGAATGAATTTCTAGTGTTTGTATCCATCCATCCCGTATACCCTGACGACGAGTGAGTTTGGTCTCTTCCTCTTCAATTCTCTATCCCGCTGACGCTATGTTTCTCCCTCCATCTCAACGTTTTCAAGTACAGATCATGTCCACCTCTCCTCCCCCTCGTAACAAACTACCCATGGCTCCTTTATCAGCGTCTGCCGCAGCTCGAAACTCCATCATTTCTTCATCCGCCAAAGGCTGGTCACCCCTTCACATCAACAAGCGAGATTCAGTCTCCCTCTCACCTCTCAAACCTTCCCCCGAGCTCACGGCTCATTCTCCATCCGCTGCTTCGCCTCGACGTACCAGCTCAAGCTTCAAACATGTGACGAAAAACTCTCTAGTGTCCAGCTCTCCCTTCAAAGACCTGGGGACGGCACAAGGAGCTCAGGCAGCTGGCAGGGAGTTGGAAAGGGAGAATGTGATACATGAGCGCAAAACTGCGCGGGCAATGGGACAAGTACCTCCCAGTGCCGCGGGAGTGGCTGCGACCCCCAAAGCCATAATTGGATTGGGAATCTCCGCCACCCCAAGGGGCACCAGCAGAACGTCCAGTGGCGGTAGTGTAAGTCACGGAGCCGCTGTGAGTGGGACGAGGAAGGTGTCGAATGAGAGGGCTAAAGTCACATTCCCATCTCCCGTGGGCGTGGAGCGTAGATCGCCTGGTGGAGTCGAGAGGAAGATTTCTTCCAGCAAGGAGAATGAAAGTCCAGATGTGCGAGCTGGTAAACGGGTTCCGAGGAACAGTATGAACCTAAAAAGTTTGGCGAATAGAGAATACGTCTCGAAATCGCCTTTCAAGAGAGTTACCTCCGGTGGAGAGCTCGTTGCCAGCAAGAAAGTGGCCGAAAGCCCAGTCTCCAGCCCGCACTCAATACCAGTTCACAAAGACGACATATTCACCTCTCCGTCTCCCACCGTCCGTCGAGTCTCCCATGATCGTCGTCGGGTCTCCCCGGGCTCTCTACATCCCGGTGGCGGAGGAAATGGATCCCCGACGCCTTCTCCCCCAAGAACCTCCTATCAGCCGCCATCTCTACTCACAACGGCCCCACCGGCCCCTTCACCGTTATCACAACCACCAACTGCAGTGATGTTACTGGCAGACGACGTCACTCCCACGCCTACTCCAATGAAATCTTCCATGACACCGTCTCGACGATTGCGAGGACCTCGTGGTTTAGTCGAAGGACCAGATTCTCCTACCAGGGGAAGCAAAACGGTGACCTTTCAATCTGTCCCCGACGTCAAGGAGTTCGAACGGATGAGTGTCGAGGGAAGTATCAATGGGAGTTTCGAACAACTTGATTCGGATGAGAACGATGAATGGGTGGATGATGGAAGGGACAATAGTTTCGAGGTCATTCTGAACTCTCCACCTGTGTTGTCCATGACAACTCACAAACCTCATCCTCCGTCTCGTTCGTTCAATCTTCCCACCGGTGTCGCGCAGGAAGAAGGAGATCAAATTGATGATGCGGACGCATCTACCACAGCCGATTTCATGGATGCTCTGGTGGAAGAAGGTCTCTTTTCGCCACCTGAACTTCCGACTCCAGTCATACCGACCGTACCAGAAGTGCCATCCGAATCGTCGGATGAAGACCATCCAGACACTTTTCTATCTACACCCTCCCTCGGTGGATCTCTTCATCCCACACCGTTATTGGGAGACTCGGAATTCTCTCCTCCAATGGAAAGCACTTTCAAATTCACCGAGAAGGATCACTCCGGTATCCCGTATGGACGAACTCATCATGCCCAACGTGCCGCCATAGCACACTCCTTACCTCCTATCCAGAGTGTATCACCCCTTGTGCAACCCGCTATTCCCCATGCTGAGGATCATCAGATGCTTATGAATGCCAACGCTGTCAATCCCTCGCTTCCTGTCCTATCTCACCCTGAAGTAGGGGGACCCCATGCTCATCAAGCTGGCCTATTACCCGACCCGTTCATTACCATCAGCACTGCCACCAAAGTGCTCTCTCCGGCAAACAATGAGCGAGAGGAAGACGGAGTGCCTCTGGGTCGAACAAGTCATTTGGAGCGGATGCAAGCCGCTCGCGCGCTCGCTACTCAGTCTCTTGGGTTGGGAATGCCAGGTATGCCTCGAAGTCCTGCTGTTCCTCAAGCGCTGGAGGTGACCAAACCGCATGTGATGGAACCAAGTACACCTACTGGATTTGCAGAAGCACTGTTTGACGCTAGCTTTGAAATGCGGAAGGGCGACTTGCTTGAGGACAAGCCGCAGGACAGTCCGTCAACACAGGAGAGGAAGATCAGCGAGGTACCGGAGATGAAGGGTCCCAAGAGGATGTCGGTGTTACTGGACAAGGTAGAGAGGAAGGAAGAAGCACACAAGGACAGAGATTTACCGAGACCCCCGAAGCCTGAACCCATCAAACTTCCCAGCCCTGTCACTAGATCTGAGGACGAACCGGTAGTGAAGAAGCGGGTAAGTTCATGTCCGAGCTGACTTCCTCTATCATCTCCCTTAGTGAACCACGATCCCATCGACGATTCTTGTGTCTTTCGCCGACGACTCACTGCTGACTATCAGACCAGCACATATGGCTTATCTGCTCCCTTCTCCCTACCTTTGATTGGCGCGACCAGTCCTCTTTTCGGCGGCTTCACCTCGACGTTCACCGAAACTCCCGAGCCTCCCCCGGTGGAACCAAGTGAAACTCCAGTCGACGAAATAGTCAGACCTCTCACCCCTCCAAGACCTCTTAACCCCGACGGCCCTAAGGTAGAATCACCCCACCGGATTCCCTCATTCGATTTCGAAGATATCTCTCTCGATACTATTGACCCCAAACCTAAATCCTCTCTCCGACCCGTCTCATTACCTCCCCCCAAAACGGCTTCTTCCGTACCGACTCAACGTTCTGCGTCTGACGAACGCAAAATGCCGGAATCACTATCTCTCAGTACCCTTCCTTCGATTCCTTCCACTGGCTCTCGCTCTGGAATTGACTTTGGATCATCGTCAGACGGGAATGGAATGGGCACAGGCTCTGCCGGAAGAATTCGACAGAGAATTTCTCGAGATATGATCAAAGAGACCGTACAACAGCGACTTGCTGAGGGTAGTCTCTCGAAAAGACATACTCTGCCAACGGAGGAAAGTCATGTACTCGAAACTCAATCCAAGCTGGGCAAGACTAACCCTTCCCAGGCGTCTAGAGACAAAGCTTTACCTCCACCTCCGCCTCTGATAGAGATCGATGCTGAGGAGAAAACTCCAAAACCGGAGCGACCGTCTCTTCGACCGAGAAGTCAAACTCAATCCGCTCAGAGGATACTGGAACAAAATTCCAAAGACGGTGTGATACACGCTCCTCAAAGCGCTTTGGACAAACTGGCTAGTGGGGTGGTAGGCGATGAAAAGATTATTCTCGGTCCATCCAAGATTCAGAGTACATTCCCCGTCAGTATACTTCAAAAGCCGAAAGACACGGCTGTGAAGGTACATCCGCCGAGGGAGGAGGTTTCGGAGATACCTTTGATTGCGAGTACGGCAGAAACGGTGAAGAGGCCAGAGAAGATGGAGACGGGAGATAGGGCTGGGCCGTCGAAAGTGTCGAGGAGAAGGAGTAGGAGTGTTAGTGATGTGACGGAGGAGTCGGATGAGGTGAGTCAACATTGGACCTCAATAACTTTCACCTCCCTTCGTTATTGTGACCCCGGCAACACGCCTGCTTCTCTCTCTTTTGATTCCATCCCAGTTCCTCACCGCTTTTGACCATATTTCTTCTATGTGTGAGCTATGCGTTGCATGTAGTCCGTCGATTACCGACCGTCTGTGCTCTAGACAGATGGATATGGTGAATGAGCTGACCGCGACAGATCGTCACCCCGCGAGGTTCTATCCTCAGACCACGTCTGACTCTTGGTATTCGTAGTGATCGACGGTCCATGCTCGATGCGTTCGAGGAAGAAACACGGGATATAGATAGCACGGTTAGTCGGTTATCGGAATCAAGCCAGAGCTGACAATTTTAGCGCAAATACAAGATCAAAGAGAAACCAATGGTCCGTGCGACATATACAGAGACGTTCAGTCACACCAGAGCTGGTGACCTTGATTCTGGTCGAGCTTGGAGACAATTACGCCGGCCGTCTGATCTTGTCAGTTCTCTTTGTATGTCACTTGTGACGCAGCTGATACGTAGAATGAACATGCGGCTGAGATCCGGCAGATGAGGGAGAAGGAAGCGAGTGTTGGGAAAGCCAGTGGAACCATCTTTGTCAAAGGTCAGTTGACTTCACCGTCGCCGAAAAAAAGCACTTTGACCGTCCTCAGCGTTCGGTGATCGTTACTCGGTCCGGATCTCAGTGAATGCAGATGCAGGGAGGGTGAGCTGACAATACAGTATTGGGCATTGAAGGATTGGTTGTTCCTATTCCAGATCAACCGACTTATTTCTGCGTCACGCTTGATAATGGGATAGATTACATTCGTACACCTTATTCTTTACTGTCCGAAGGTGCACGAGTCAATCAAGAATTCTCACTGTGAGCCAGACCATCTTCTCGTTTATGAACAAAGCTCAATGACAGCGTCGAACATCCTAACTTTGAATTCACCCTTTCTCTCGATGTCCGACGGGATCCTCATATCCTCCAAGCATTACACACGAAACCTCCTTCATCAACTCCCATTCCTGCATCTCCTGCAAAACATTCAGCATTACGAAACATCTTTTCTTCTCCTCGTAAAGCCAAACCTGCCAAATCAGAGTCTCGATCAACCACACCTCTACCTGTCCTCCCTGCTCCTACACCCCAACCACCAGTAGACAACATAGCGAAATATTTACCCACTCCAACATCAGCAACGATCGCTAAAACTCACGTGGCGTTCAAACCCATTGCCAAGAATTGCGAGGCGAAGATATTGGAGATTCGGTATCCTATGTTTGCCATGTTCCGTGGTGAACCTGATCGACATATTGGACCAGGACAACAACAAGCTCAAAATGCCCCAAGGAAACAATTGGCAAAGATTACTCTTCAGATTTTCAGATTACCACCTATTCCTGGGTTGAGACCAGAGGAATTACCACAATGTATCGATGATTGTCTAAGGGGAATAAGACATCATGCATGGCATGAACATGAGTATCATGAAGGACTTTTGACACAAGATGGAGGAGATTGCACCGTGAGTCGAATTTGCTTTTCTCACCAATCTCTTTTCGCCCTCTTTGCCCTCCTCCATCCCGCCGACATCATCTTCTCAGCGTGAACCTTGGCTAGCAACTAGCTTCTTTCTCAGGCTTCTTAGCTGGCTGAGCCACCTCCCGGACTGAAAGTACAAACTGTGGCCACGAGGCGAACGCAAAGGAAATTGAATGTCGGTCAGCACTAACTCTCAGGTCCCACGTCGACGTATGTTCAGACTCATCGGAGGTAACCTCGTGGCGATGAACGAAGTCACAAAGAAACATGTTGCCTCTATCGACTTGAGACAAGCGATAGGAGTTATAGATCTAAACGTTTCTGGAGGCTCGCCAAAATCTCGTATGACCATGAGGAGAGGAAGTGACGAAGGAATATCTAGTCGACCGAGGAGTTTCGAAATGGAGTTTAAGGATGGAGAGACTATCATCTTTTCGGCTGATACGGATGCTGATAAAGTGGCATGGTGGGTTTTCTTTTGTCCTCTTTCAACTTGTTCACTTTCCATGTGTTCCTTCTGTTTCACACCTATTGATACTCTCTCTTTCTCTTTGGCCATACATGAAACATCACGTTTGCTGCTACAGTAACCAGCATCATACATCTGAGAGCGGAGAGTAGATTGTGAGGAAACCGCTGACGACTAGGATGACCACATTAGAAGGATTGATTGGTAAAATTCCCTCAAACCCTCTTTGGGCAGAATTATTAGCTGCTAAAATGCGCGAGAAAGAGTTCAAGGGTAAACGTTCCGGTTCAACTTCGTCAATTGGGAAAGATACACGGAGATCGTCTACGAAATCTCATGTGACCGGGAGAACACCGAGTAGGACCAAGTCATGAGTTCTTTTTGGATCTCCAAACCAACTTTAACGACACATCCCGCATGTATCTTTCCGACCCAGAGAATACTTTAGAACCAGGGGTTCACGTCGGATGTGCACAGATGACGTCGACGATACACGATCTGCAATCGAGTGGAGAGTGAAGGGAAAGGAGAAGGTTTAAGAGGTTTTATTTATCTGTTACTTGGAGGTTTGAAATGTTAGGTGATGATGATCTGGAATCAATGATGAAATAAATTGATGAATTTGGTTTTTGAGATTTAGTCAAGGACTTTTTGATTTCATGTGTATATGAATCTTCGTTACTTGCGTCTTATTCCTCTTACCATTCGCTTATCTTGACTGAACAGTCGTGTCTTCTCAAAACTCTGAGTCATCCTGCTCAAGATAAAGTAGTATGAACAAGTCTCGTGTTTATGAATGCATGAAAAAGCAAGGGGGCTACAAGACGTACACATCTTTCCCTCACGGTACTTGTTCGCTATTGGTCTCTCACCAATGTATATACTTTTTGGAATTAGAGGCTCATCGAGATATGTGTTTCTTTAAAACGGGAAGTATCGTAATATCGATGAGTCGAGGTGGTATGATGATCGTCATCACAACATCGTCCATCATATTTGCCGGCGTGTCGTATTTCAACAGTGACGGCAGCGTTTTACGGAGACAGGGGTCATAACGAATATTTCGAATCGCTCATTGGGATCATTGGCGCAATGGTCGAGTGCACGAATATCGAATATCGAACATGGCTGACACGATTGGTTGGAAATGTAAGATGTACAATGTTGATGACCTTCCATAACCCACCGACAAAACTTTGAGACGGGGGGAGGGGGTTTCATTTCGGATATCAAATATGGACATCGTTGACCTGTGTATATACAGTGAGAGCTGAACTCTTCACATGAGAATGATACAGTGAGAATGAGTGAAAAGGAAGGAGGAAGGAGGAAGGGGAGAAAAAGATCATCTTTGATATTTCTTCAACCAACTGGGAGGTGACCATTTCCCTCTTTTAGCAGCTTGATGATAACCTTGTAGATAATCCTTTTTTTGTCAGTTTCAACTTTCCTACAAATCTTAGATATTTGCTCATAATCCCACGAGATTAACATGTAGTCGTTTGTGACCCTTAACATCGAGTGACTTCCAAGATCGAAGCTAGAGATTTTGAGAAAAGGGACACAAACATCCAGTTATGGTGGATGAGAAAGAAGGAAGAGGAAGTGAGTCGCGGAAAAGATAAAAGGTGGTTTTAGACAACTTCTGAGCAAGGTATTGAAAGGGAAAGGAGAATCAGAAGAAAGAGGGATGGAGATGAAAGAACGAAATAATACTAACCTCATCAAGTTTCAATCCATGCCAACATAAAGCTTTATTTGTCCCAGCGACATACCAATCGAACAGACTCGCCATCCTTCTTCCAACGTCTATCTTCTTTAATCCCGTCCGAGGATCAGGATTTGGATAAGGACTTGAATAATCTTTTTTCTTTCGTTCTCCCCGAGCTTTAGCGGCGAGTTCACTGAGTCGAAGGATAGGATCGGTCTGAAGTGGGTCGGTGAGGTTGGTAGGTTGTAGATGAGAGAGACGATTGAAGATCTTCGGTGTGGGTGGGAGGGACATCTGAGAGTTAGTTTCTATAGGAGTTCAGGTAATATGGTCGGTCTGTTCGTCCCTAATGAAGCTGAAAGTGTAGGTTTTGAGTTCGTCTCATATTTTGGATTGGAGTAGGGGTGATCGGGGGTCATGTGGGAGAGTATCAAGAAAGGAGATCAGAGGTATTTGAGTATTAATGAGACAAGTCAAGTGTGAAGTTGAATAGAGGAGAGAGAAAGAGAAGAAGGAGAAAAAAGGGAGGAGAAATGAGCGAGGGAAGAGAGAAGATCGGCGAGAGATAAGGGGGGAGCGCCGAAACTCACCATAACTATTCCCATTTTAGCGTCTTCGTCATAGTTGGTCTCAACGAATTTTCGTGGCAGATCTGCCGAAGCAATGGTTTTCGCCTGTGATCAGCACATATTCCACTCCTTGTCACCGCCATACTCAAGATGAGACCTCAGACCGAGATGAATTCAATGCATCCGATGTCGAGATAAGACTTAAGGGGTGAGACATAGATTAAGTAACAGTACAGGCGAAAATAGCGAGAGAAGTGGGGAAGAGATGAACCAATAGAAGAAATGTAAGAAGGAGGGGAAACAAGGAATGATGACTCACAACACCCCACGAGAAACCATACATCATGCCCTGATAATAGTAGTAATATCCCACCCACCTTCCCAAGGCCGTGCCGAACCACGTCGGAGTATGTGGGTCTTGAGAAAGTAGGAAATCCAGCAGATTTGGTAACAAGGGGAAAGTCTGTAATGAGCTGATTCGTCGGACTCTAGAAGTAGGCCCGGATGAACAGATGAGAGCCAAGTAGAAGCTTTATACGATCGAGTAAGGGCCAGAGCAACTTTCCGTGAGAGTAGGGAGGGAAGCAAGACTCACGTCGTCATCACACTTTCTTTCCATCAGCGTCCATTCAAAGTGTAGAGAAACAGAAAAAGGACACAGGTCAAACAGAAAGAGGAGAGACGGCGGGACACAGAAGACGACAATATAGGAACAAGAGCGGAACAGGATCGACACGGTGGTGATACAAATGGAGAAAGTCTCAACTCACACAACCCACCACGCTTCTTTGCCTGCTTTACCCCTACCAACAGCCTTCACCCAATCTAATGTCTTCCCATCATTCATATTCTCTCCTCCTTTCAAACCATCAAGGAAAATCATATCTCCATACTCCTCCTGTTCCTTCTTCAATTCCACAGGATCCATCACATTTTCGATCAATGGTAAACGACCTAAGACGAAGTTGAATTCGATCAAATGTCGATATTCCCTCGGTATATAGTGCATAGGAGAATACTCCCTAATCAATCTCCGTCTTTTACTAGCAGAGATATGAGGTGTAGAGAAAACATGAAGTTTTAGCAAAACTCCTTCTTGACCATCTTGAGTATATCTTTGATTGTTGATACTGCCGAGTGGAGGAAGTTTCCAACTCCCGGCCCATGGGGCCGCTAAAAGATCCGTCAAAGCTTCTGGAGGTTCAGGCTTGATAGGTGAAGGATAATAATTTTCTTTGTATAATCGAAAAGGCCATGGGAGAGCTTCGAAGAAATTATGTTTATGATGTTTTGGAGGTTCAGGGTAGTATTGATATGCAGCGAATGGGATAGAGGTGAGGATCAATGTGAAGATGAAAAGACAAATGAGAAGACGTCTGAGGAATCTTCTAGGAAAGATTGCTAGAAAGTTTCCTTGACCCATAGTCGGAGGGCGTGATAAGAGATGCCTAGATCGAGTGGTGGAAGAGAGTTTAGACCTATGTCTTTTGTCGGAATCTGAACGACCGAATCGGAATAAGGAAGAGAAAAAAGGAACCCTCTTTGATAATGATGTACGATTACCCAAGGACATGTCCGAGAAAGATGTATGATATGAAACGGATGGGGGTCATAGGTTACCATCACCCAATCATCTGCTTGACCGACTGATACGCCCTATGTACATTGTTGAAGGACCGTTGATATCTTCGATGTCCCTTCTGCTCGCTTGAGACTTAGAAGTTGATTGGGAAGAAAGAGTGTTTCGTCCTGGCTACAGAAGGCCAAGGAAGGAGTAGAGATATACTTGAGAGGTGCGCGATGAAAAGGAGAAAAGGGTGAATGACTTTGGTGAGAAAAGCCTAGCGCCACATACAACTACCGTACACAGCTTCGTTCCATCTCGTCGAATTTCATTTGGAGCATGGACATATGCATGCGAATAATCTAGAATATCCAGAATGCACCCCCTGACCCCTGGCCCCTGGGTTGCTTGATAGTCAACCATACATCGATAAATCTACTTGTATGTAACGAAAGTGATGCATACTCCGACCAACGCCGGTGGATGTGGCACGACTGCCGTAGGTGAGGTTTTGGTGCGCCTCGACCTGTGCCACATCGTCGGTGTTGAACGGAGTATTGCAACACTTATGGTACATACAAGTATAAGGTCAAGGTCAAATGCGGGATCTCCGGGTGGGCGTCTTGAAAGGGCGCCAAGAGAATTGGAGATCCGAACACACGTGGCTTTATGAGATCACGTTATCACTCCTCCACGCGTTCCACACGCGTCTTGTCTATGATAGAGCTGTAAGCTTAGAGTACGAGTAGAAGACCATCATCAGCCGCAATACTACTACTGTTACCCTACGCGAGACACAGAGGCCAGTACCTCGAAGGACACAATCGCCCATGAGATAGGGAAGCGTCACTCCAGTGTCTTTCGCACACCTCACAACTACTGCCGAAGAAGGATTCAGTCACTAGCGAGTAAGCAATCCGTACCCCTCCCGGTTCTTTTTCCATCATGGGTCGGGAGATCATCTCTCTTCAAGTGAGTCGTCCCAACCACTCTTGCTTTCAACGCTGATACTTTCCAGGCAGGTCAGGCGGGTAATCAGAGTGAGTAACCTAACGATACCGAATTCAAAGTTTTGTAATGCTGACGATTCAGTCGGACATCAGGTACTTCCTCTCCTCCTCTCAGATCCCGCACTCTCAGATGGATACTCGCTGAGGACCTCAGCTGACGTGTAGTTCTGGCAGAAGCTATGCGCCGAACATGGGATATCTCCTACTGGTTTACTAGAAGATTGGGCTTCTGAGGGCTCTCAAGGGGATAGAAAAGATGTTTTCTTTTATCAAGCGGATGATGAGCATTACATTCCTCGTGCTATACTCATCGATTTGGAACCAAGGGTGAGTCTACTTCTCATCTATCATTTCCATTTCTCAACTCTGAAAGATAATCGGATGATGGGAAGGTTTGAAGGTAGCACATGATGGACAAAGCACTGATAAATTATAGGTAATCAACAACATCATATCATCACCTTTCAAGGGATTATACAATCCAGAAAACATATTTCTCTCGAAAGACGGAGGTGGAGCGGGGAACAACTGGGCACAAGGTTATAGTGCGGGCGAAAAGGTATATGAGGAGTTGATGGAGATGGTAGATAGGGAAGCGGATGGTTCCGATTCTCTTGAGGTAGGTTTGATCTTCCTCTGCGATTTACCCATATAAACCATCTCACTTTACTCAGAGTCAACTTCTTACCCGAATTCCTCACACGTCCAGGGGGGGTTCTGGCACGAAACAATTTCACTTGTCCAAGAAGTTGAAGAGACGTAGCTGATAGACGAACAGGGCTTCATGTTACTTCACTCTATAGCAGGCGGGACAGGTTCCGGTCTCGGTTCTTTCCTCCTCGAACGTCTAAACGACCGTTTCCCCAAAAAACTCATCCAAACATATTCCGTCTTTCCGGAAAGATCAGACGTCGTCGTACAACCATACAATTCGTTATTGGCTATGAAGCGTTTGGTCAATAATGCTGATTCGGTGGTTGTCTTGGACAATGTCGCTCTGTCTAGGATTGCAGCGGATAGATTACAAATGCAAGAACCTTCTTTCATGCAGACTAATCAATTGGTAAGTTAAGTCCTACGACTTCGTCTGTTTCTCTCCTGATTGATTACAAATTTGACTTTTTCGGTCGTACATCTTTCTCCCTTCATATGACGGGTGTCTGACGTACATCTTACATATCGTCTCTTTTGTCCAAACTGGATGACTTGGGCAAGGGGGAGTGGTAAATTGCTTGAGCTGACGTCTAGGTTTCAACCGTAATGGCTGCCAGTACACAAACCCTACGATATCCAAGTTACATGAATAACGATCTAGTGGGGATCATAGCTAGTCTCATCCCCACTCCAAGATGTCATTTCCTTATGACATCGTATACACCTTTCACAAGTGATGAAATTGATAAGGTAAGTGATGAGTAATGCTTTTATCTGCACCCTCGTCCACATCCTCATCTAGACTCCATTCTTAAATCTGGCCATCTTGTAACGGATAGCTAACCTTTAGGCGAAATCAACACGTAAAACAACAACACTCGACGTCATGCGTCGTCTCCTTCAACCCAAAAACAGAATGGTCTCCACAACATCGACCAAATCCTCCTGTTACATCTCTTGTCTCAATATCATCTCCGGCGACGTGGATCCGACCGACGTTCACAAGTCATTATTGAGAATAAGAGAACGACAACTGGCAAACTTTATCCCCTGGGGTCCGGCGAGTATACAGGTAGCTTTGACAAAGAGAAAGATGATGGGAAGTAATAGGGTCAGTGGAGTGATGATGGCGAATCATACAAGTATGGCATCTGTGAGTGACGACATTTTCATCTCTGATCCAGTTCTTCAAGCTCGCATTATGTCTCTCTTGGACTCTCTTCCTCAACACTGACCAGCGACAATCACGTCCTCTCTGTCCGATGGGAGATGCCATGTGGTTAGGTTGTCATGTCGCTGTTCATCGTTCTGTGTAGTAAGAACACCGCTCACTAAAAGCTATTCCGGGCAATGTTAAACTCCTATGACATGCTACGGAGACGTAATGCCTTTTTGGAACAATACAAGAAAGAACCCATGTTTTCGGATGGTTTGGACGAGTTTGACGATTCGAGGTGAGTATGGATATCTTTATTTGCCTTGTCAGTATATTGGTGAGCTGATGAGATAGGCGGGTGGTAGCTGAGCTGGCGGATGAGTATAGAGCGTGTGAGACTCCAGAGTATATTGATCATGGTGCTGAATGATGATGATGAATGGATATGTATTTGATCTTTCCTTGATTCCATTCCAATGTATGTCTTTCCAAGTCCAAACTTCAGAGCACGGAGTACTGGTATGTACAACACAAGTAAGCTCAACAAGTCATTGGTCATTGAGTGAAGTGCAGAATTCCCCAAAACCCCTTTGCCCGTCGTTGCCCGATTGAGGATTGAAAGCGGTATCAATACCATATCTATGGCGCGCGCGAAGGGCCATTCGATTTTTTTTTTCCTCACCCGGATTTTTTTTTCAGATGGTATAATCCAAAACTTCTCCTCCCTACAACTCCACAATGCATGCAGCTACAGCCTTGAAAATTGAAGGGTGTACTCCTGACACCTTGATGCATCATCTGTTATAATATGAAGCTCTCAAGTGACCCAAGAGAGTAGATCACTTGATTCGATATTTTGAT
Organism: Tremella mesenterica DSM 1558; assembly: GCF_000271645.1. Taxonomy (NCBI): domain Eukaryota; kingdom Fungi; phylum Basidiomycota; class Tremellomycetes; order Tremellales; family Tremellaceae; genus Tremella; species Tremella mesenterica. The sequence continues at coordinate 4,691,379 of NW_006711225.1, forward strand.
GTGGGGCTCCAAGGGGGGATCGACCCAATGTGGCACTTCCTTCTCACCACCCCCAAATATCACTAAAATATCATTCTGTCAGCACTTACCATCTCCATGGTCTTCTTTGAGGCCTGCAGACGCCTGAGAAGGCTCTGGATAGGTTTCCTTCTCTTACAGTAGGAATTTGATGCATTCAGCTACCTCCTGTGGAACAGGAGATGGAGAAAGGCTGTTTTCCTCCTTATAGAGAACCTATAATTTGAAGCGTCTGATGTAGGCTGTTTGCATGCATCTAGATAGCACCAAAAGATACATCTAGGTGCACTGAGCTATGTTCAAAAGAGATCTCCTCAATACCTGCAATATTGACTGAGATAGAGGGAGAAGAAGATCATCATGCATGCTCTTCCTGAAGAAAAAAAAGCGTGCAGATGAAAAAAAATAAAAAAATCGAATGGCCCTTTCCGCGTTCCATACATATCGGCGATGTCCGCTTTGTAATAGAGTTTCCCCGTTTTTACAAAAATCCAAAAAAAAAGTACTCGATAAACCTCTCTACGATCTTCTCCCTTCCTACCTCTCTGTCTGTCTTTATCCATTCCACTTTGTCTCTACACCTCTGATCCGATTTGTATAACTGCATAATGTCAGAACCTACCATAGTCCCATCTTCCAACGCATTACCAGTGACGACCAACGGTACTTCCACCCCTATGCCCACTCGCGCCGCCGGGCCAACGGCCGGTGCAGGTACATTTGGAGTGAAAACTGGTTTAGCTCAGATGCTCAAGGGAGGGTGAGTCAATTTCATCTGTGTGCTCATTATTCTCCTCTTCGTCGTTCATCATTGAATACGTCTGGTTTAGTGTATATCTGTCCACGATCTCATCGATCTTGACAGCTTGATCTGGGATAATATCAATTAGAATTATTTTGATGGAGTGGGAGATCGATCTTGAATGACCATCCGACTTGATCATTATTTCATGTGTGATATGATTTTCATTATGCCACAGAGGTCATCGAAGTCGTACTCCTCTCATCTTCAAGCACTTATCAGATATCAGAGATCTTAAGACAATCCTTTGATCATTGATAGCAAAGTTATTCTGCGTCTAAGGACTTCGTTCAGACATGGAAAGGCGGAATCGAACTTGTTTCCCTCATTCTGTATATCCATATCGTTTGGGCGTAGTATCGACTCTATCGTTTTCAAGGATGATGATGAGGATATCGAGAAGGTACCCAGGACGTATACGTGCGGTGAGACAGACGAAGGCCGGTCGTCGACTGAAGAGATGTATAGGTCCATTCAATACTGACTCGCAGTGTTATTATGGACGTCATGAATGTCGAGCAGGCCAAAATTGCCGAAGAAGCGGGAGCTAGTGCTGTCATGGCACTTGAGAGGATTCCTGCGAACATTAGGAGAGATGGTGGGGTTGCTAGGATGGTGAGTCGTTTCATTCTTCTCTTCGCTCAATCTCTGTCTTCATTCTCTACTCCCTTCCTCATCCCTTCTTCCCTGCATTTTACCTCTACGCTTGCCCGCTTTGCCCTATGTCCTGTTCTCGTAGTAATACACCTCATCCTGGCGCCTTAACACTCTATCCGGGGCACCCGGCCGGAATCTCAATCGAGGGAAGTTGTCATAAAGGACATCATCGTTGAGAGAAGAGTCCGCCTGATTTATCACATATGGTGTGGATTTAAAAGGTGCACGGGAGTATGGAAGACTACTAACACACAGTCCGACCCCGGAATGATCAAACAGATCATGGACGCCGTCTCCATACCCGTCATGGCGAAAGTCAGGATCGGGCATACTGTCGAAGCTCAGATTTTACAGTCGGTCGGTGTGGACTACATCGATGTGCGTGATCTCCTCTAGCACCTCTCTCACTGCATTTCGGAACCGGCCTTGACTTTGTTGTAATGCCTCGCCATGCTGTGCTCGTCACGCCAGTTGGCATCTTCATACATTACTTAAGAAACAAGGAGTCCAGGCAGCCTTCGGGGTCCGCTCAATCGAAGCTAGTGATCGGACACACTCGGCGGAATTATTAAAGCTGACCTGCAGGAAAGCGAAGTCCTCACCCCGGCCGACGACCAGCACCACATTGGCAAACACGCCTTCAAGGTGCCATTCGTGTGCGGTTGCAAGAACCTTGGAGAAGCTCTCCGGCGTATTTCCGAGGGTGCAGCGTGAGTTTGCTTCTAATTTTCCCTGTTTTCGTCACCTCATTCTCATTTCATTCCGAACAGTCACCAATAACCAAGTCCGAATAAACCAATGACCACATCACATGCGCCTGATTTGATTTCACGGCGGCCGTGCTGATGTAATAGCATGATCCGGACCAAAGGTGAAGCTGGCACTGGTGATGTCGTAGAGGCTGTTCGTCACCAGCGAGCTGTCATGTCCGATATTCGCCGAGCTTCCGCCATGTCCGACGATGAGCTATACGCATTCGCAAAAGACATTCAGGCACCTTATCACCTTCTCAAGGAGACTGCACGGCTCAAGCGTTTGCCAGTTGTGTCGTAAGTCGTCTGCTCCTATCGTCGTCGGGGAGACCACGTTCCCACAAGGTCAAAACAGTCTAAGGTAGTGTTGCGGGATACGTATGCTTGATGTTTTGTGGATCGGGCGACTAGCTGACCAGATAGATTCGCCGCTGGCGGTATTGCTACACCAGCGGACGCAGCCCTCATGATGCAACTTGGGTGTGATGGTGTCTTCGTCGGATCTGGAATTTGTGAGTCGAGACCGTGTGATCCCTACCTCACCCGATGACCGACGACGGCGGCTGATGGCGTGCTCATGCTGACGATCAGTCCTATCTGGTGACCCGGCCAAGCGGGCGCGAGCCATCGTCCAGGCCGTGACGCACTACAACAACCCAGCCGTACTCGCCGAGGTGTCGACTGATCTGGGAGATGCAATGGTAGGCATCAGCGTGTAAGTCGAGTGTTGTTGTGATGCTATTATGCCCACTGACTTATCAGACAAGCTGAGGGGGAGAGAATGCAAGGTGGAAAGATGGCAGGGAGGGGTAATTGAATAGATAGGGGGTTTGTTGTTCTTCTGGATGTGGTTGTGCATGCTGTTGTCTGCAACTCTGCAGCTCTGAAACTCCGTCTCCCCGGATCAATGGATGATGTGGCATTTTACTTCTGTCGTCCACGTGTGTGCCACGCGACGTCATAAGTTCACCTGCTGATGATGATGAACAACACGCCTCGTTCATTCCTCACCTGCGATCTCTTCCTTGCTCCTCGCACACATAGTCGCAAGGCATACAAGGCGTGGTCATAACGCCATCCCTCACATCCCCCCCCCCTACTCTACCCGGATCCTCGGTGGGTGTGGTGCTCGCCAACCTCATTACGCCTCACCTCGTTCCTCGCCTCTTCCACTCCCTCTCTTTGCACTAGCTTCTCCCGCTGGTCACTCTTCTTCTCTTTTCTTTCCCGCTTGACCCGACCAGACCAAGTCCGGGTTTGACCAACACGCATATTGCTGTACATATCAATTACATATCCAATACCATCGATATGTCTTTAAACTCTCCTCATTCTTCTTCTTACTATCCTCCGGCGCCCGTCGACGCCGAGACCGACACCGAGATCGACCCTGCGGAATCTTCAACAGCAGGAGTCGCTCAGATGCCCTCTTCTCGCCCGATCACTCCTTTTGACGAGGAGGATGAAGGTGGCGAAGATAACCTATTCAGGGACATGACATTTGATGAAATCCTCGAGGAACTTAACGCTCGTTTTCTCATCAATCTACCACAGGAGGAGATGACTCCTGTACGGGCATATTGGCAAGCTGAACAGGCGTAAGTCTGCCCTTTCGGTCATAAACGCCGATAAACGAGCTGATTAGAAAAAAAGGCATTGGTTCTACGAGGATTACCTACGACCTCTTAATCCTCAACTCCCATCTCTGAGTCAGAAGTATTTCACTGAACTCATCTTGGCTTCTTCACCACTGGCGGCGGAATTGAATGATAGAGGTGGATATAATCACGACGAAGTTTGGGCAGAATATTGCAGTTACAAGAAAATGGTACCTGTATGTGGTGGGATTCTCATCAATAAAGCTGGAGACAAGGTGAGTATCTCATTTGGCCACTCAGTTTACAAAGTACCTTAAACCCATGTCATGTTTCTTCATGCTACTTCACGGGTATAGACTTTTGCCGGTAGTCAAGCTGACCACCAGTGTGTCATGGTCAGAGGGTATAAGACTAATGCAGGCTGGAGTTTTCCTAGAGGAAAAATTAACTCGGGAGAAGCCGAAGAGGCATGTGCCATACGTGAAGTGGGTTCAACTTGATCAACATGTCTGTTGTCCAGCTGACATGGAAGGTCGAAGAAGAGACTGGCTTCAATCTAAGCGGCCGAATTGTATCAACGGACAAAGTTACAACTCAAGTCAATGCGCAGAGTGTGACAATGTTCATCGTCAAAGACATTGACGAGTCCACAGTTTTTGAGGCTCAAACCAGGATGGAGATTGGTGTATGTCAGGCTCTCTCAATCATCGGCCAGAAGCTGATCATTAGGCTATTGAATGGGTCAAACTGGTCGACCTTCCCACTTGGACGGGGAGAAGGGGTCCAAAAACGACAGATAGGAAAGGACAGAAGAAGTTTTACAACGTCACTCCTTTTGTCGGGTAAGTTCTCTGATAATTCCGTGCTGATCTCTTTTGTTGACTTACAGTCCACTCAAGAGATGGCTTGCGGATCATGGGATTAATCCTAATCCCAGTCAAAAGAAGAGTGGAAGACGGAATATCTCAGGATCGCCTCATCTCGAACGTGACTTACAACCATTCCACTTCGACACCCCCACTCCTCCGCACTCACCCACCATCCCAGTTCTTGCGAGACAACATTCGGCTCTCGACCAGCTCTTTACCAGGTTTGTCAGTGTTCAGAAAGAAGGTCTCAAGGATCCATCCACTATTGATGGAGGGGATAACAAAGAAGGAATGCAAAGACTCTTCAGTCACTTCGGTTCCTCCACCGGAGCTCCGAACCCGGAAGAGGTCACCGAGAAACAAGAAGACGACGCTTTGACTCAACTCCTTGGTTCCGCCTCGATCTTTCCTTCTGCTGCTGAACGTGCTCGTTCTCCTCTGAATGAAAGAGCTACCAAATTGCTTTCGGTCATCAACAGTCCTTCCAAACCATTAGTTCCTGAATCACCTCCAATGATGAGAAGAGCACCACCTAATCAACATCAGGCTAGTTTACTCCAAGTGCTCTCCCGTCCTACCGGCGCTGTAGACACTACCCCTACTGTCCCCTCTATGTCGTCGTCGAAACCCGTATCTTTACCAACTTCACCCCGACCTCCAAGCGTAGAAGAAGATGGTGGTACCGAGGAAGAGCGAAGAAAGAGACAGAAGGCCTTGTTGGAAATGACCATTGCTGGAATCGGAGTAGACATGCCTCGCCCTATACCTCACCACATTCCATCCATGAAGTCAAGTCCTCATATCCAATCTGCCCAGATCATTGGATCTCAAGTAACATCTGCTAGACGCATCAGTCCCAATTCCACAGGTCCACCTCCTTCGTCTTATCAAACTCAATCCAGACCATCTACTCAACCTCAGCCTTTCCGTCCACACTCTCTTCAGCCACAGAATAACCAACCACAACCTCGCTCGTCTTTGCCCTCCCCACCGGGTCAACATCCCCCACCGTATGAAGAACATGTGTTCCATCCTCCTCCCGGAACAGGACCCATGTCTGCTCCCGGTCTCGGTCCGGGTCAAGGACAAGGAATACCTCCGATGAACCATCGAGTTCAACCCAATGATCGACAGCTGAACCTTGGAGGTCCTATTGGAGGTCCTCCTCGTCCTCCCAACATGGCCGCTCCTCCAATGCCACACATGTCATTCCCTCCATCGAGCTTTCAACAACATCAACCCCGTCCTTCCATGCTTCCCCCACATCAACACCCGCACATGATGCCACCTGCTCATCAGATGCTGATGCACGGTTCGTACTCTGGACCCAATTATCCCCACGGTCCTCCCGGTCCACCTGGACCTTATCCGCCGAACCAATTCCCACCTGTTGGAAATATGAACCCAAATCAACCCTCAAATCTCCATTCATATCCTGGTGTAAGACCACAGAGTGTTCCGGGTATGGGATCCAACTTGTCCGGCGGGCCTATGGGATATGCCCCAGCTCCTCATTTTGCTGGTCCTCCCTCAAACTATCAACCTCAACCTCCAGGAAATTATCATCCCAACATGCCGAACGTGGGTTATGGACCTCCAGGACCTCAACCTATCGGCTATGGCTCACAAGGACCACCATTGTCTCAGAATCAACCAGGTTCACAACTCACGCAAGGTTCCCAACCAAGCGTATACGGACCGCAAGGTCAACAAGTACCTCAAATACAACCATCTCAAAATCCGCAACCCGCTCAGAACAATCCTCCACCTAAAGGACCAGCTACGATATTCCATCCCGCCCCACGACAACCCCCCGGATCGGCAGGCCTGCTCAACATGATGCACGGTCAGCGATGATGTCTGTTTGTGAACGACTTGTGTAGCATGTGGTGAGAAGGGTGTGAAATGAGAGATGAGAAGCACTGGTGGGAAACGTGTAGAAAAGGAGAAGGATCTGTGAAATCTCGGACTATTTGTGCGTATCGGACCTTGAAAGTGAAGCAATGTAATAATGTGATCATTTGTGTTCAGATTGGTTTGACAGGTGTGAGACGGACACATGAGAAATCGAGGAAAAGGAATACAAGGAAGGAATGGAAAGAAATCTTGTCACACTCTTCAATTATTTTGATCCCTGTGTAGTGAATTGCTTGCGTATAGCAGATGTAGATGACAGGTGCATATCTGATAATGGTGTAAATGTGAATTTTCTGCAATTACAAATAGATGATGGATGAAAAGATGGTTGAACATAAAGCACCGTTTCATAATGGGATCTTTGGACACGGAAGAGAGATCACAACGGAGGAGATATCTGACACGAGCAAGCGGAGCGGAGTGGTTGTAGGGGTAAAATTACAGACTCGAGATGAGACGGGACGTTCATCGTGACACATCAAGTCATTAGAAGGCACGATTTCAACCGAGGTCTTGGCGAAGACAAATTTCATGACTTTCCCCCACTATCGGGTGGACGTAGGATATTTTCATACAGGAGTTTGTCCATGGATGAGACATCTCCTTTGAGCAATGATGACCAGTTGTATCATCCGTCGTGACAGCTAGTAATGACAAGCTCGTTTATATGGAAATGACCGTGTCTTCACAAACGATTCCATTGTAGAGAAGACGGCTCGTTAGCGAACGACCCAACGACCGACAGCTCTGAATTGGATAAATAGTGATCAATCCGTCCACATGCACCCATACATTCATCAATCTCAATACTTACTTGTCGACTTCTTCTTAACAGAATCAGATCATGTCATCCACCACAACGGCTCCCAGAGTGATCATCAATGCTAATTCAACCCTTGCAGACTATCAAAATGATGTGAATATAATCTTCAATGGTCTCAATACTCAACCGCCTACGGATCATCATTTCATATCTGAATTGACTAATCCTCTTCAGAGTATAGTCAATACTTTCCACGTTCATTCAGAATACCTCTCAGCAGGTCATCCAATCGTATGGAATGATGAGTTCATGCCATTGAAATCTCATGATAACTTCATTCAACTCACGGATCAGCTCGATGAACTGGAAACGGTACTTCGGACGAGATACCTAGATCACTTACATGGTAGTATGAGTAGTACATTGGAAGATAGGAATAGAATGATGATTGCATCATCTACAGGTTCAGTGCCCCCAGACTATATTAACCAGTTGACAGACCAATACAACAAGTTAGCCCAAGACATAACCAACACTGAGATGATCTTGAGTTTGGATGATATTTGTGAGCAGTACTACATGGCGGGAAACACAGTGATGTCTTTCAAGGTGGAACGTGAGGATGATAATGAGGAAGAAGAAGGAGAGGAGGAGGAGGAGGAGGAGGATACGGACACGGAGGAAGAAGGAACACAAGTATACACTCCTGGTCCATCAGACATTGATACTCCAATTTCTCAAGGTGCAACTCCGGGAGATGATGATGGTACCGAGGGCTTTGGTAATCTCAGTATTCAAGACCCGGGTCATTCAGAGGCTTAGGGAAGTCATTAGTATTCCCTCCTACAATTTTTGATATATGTAGATGATTCAAACACATACAACAAGAATGGAATCCTTGAAGTAGATAGCGGATGAATGAGCTTGTGACAATGACTGTTTCCTATCATACCCCAGGCCTCAGGGGCCTTCTCACCTGGTGTCACCACCAGTACTTGCAGCAAGATCAACCACTCCAAGTGGAGTCGATGTTGAGCCTTCTAGGACGTTTGATGAGTGAAGACTTGACAACTCGGTCACACATTGTGAGCATGTGTGGCACTGTTTCATTTGTCTACATTAATATATCACCATCTTCCGTGATAAAGGATCTCACTGATTGATACAGTACTTATCACCCTCCTTTCTCTGTGTAGGGGATGAGAGGATATGACGCACAAAGGCAACCTGATTATCCTCCTTCAACTGTCCGACCATTACGCCATGCACAGCTCATATTTGTTCGCAATAACTCGTGATCGAACTCCTTTCGCAGGTTGGCGTTGAGGTCACTTTCATGCTCATCAAACATGTGTCATCTGAGTAGAATGCATTTCAAGCATGAAAGGGTGATTCAATTTCTTTCACACCCCGCACCTATTCGACGCACGGATGAGGAGGCAAAAGTGCTTAAATAGCTCTCTTGAGTTCTCACCGCTTCCATCATACAGATCAGCTTCACTTCCTGATTGAATCAACAACTTTCAAACATGTCTCTTCAAGCTCAAAATTTGACTATTTTCCCAACATTTACCCTCGCTATCAATTCCAAGTGGAGCAAAAAGGAATGTAATAAAAATATGGTGACCATCATCAACTCAACCATTGCCGACCCTAACACGGTCTGCGTGACATCTTTTACGGGACGTGATGGGCTTCACATAAATAATGCATTTCAAGTGGATATACGTAACATTTCGACTGGACGACCCATAGTATGGACTGAAAGGTTCCCAACCTTGTCACAAACCAGCTACAGGGAGATCACTGAGCATCAATATCAGATGGAAAAGAGCCTTCTCAAAGCCTATTCTCAATGCCTCACGGCTAACTTTAAAACAATGATGGAGAACAGAAACAATCAGTCTCTTCCCCCACAAGATACACCAGGTGACTCTCAATTATCAGCTCCAACTTCTCACACAGTAGTAAACCATGCTTTCGCAATGATGTTACAGGTAAGAGAGGAAGTAGATTCAGTCTTGGAGAGACATTTGTTCAATGAAGATTATCAGGTGAAGGACTACAAGTACGGTTTTCTCCCTTTCCAGTTGACTGAATCAGAACTGACTTATGAAATATATGATGATGGAACAGCAGAGGAAGAGTGGCGATTGAGTCCAAGTACTAAATCTGGAGATGGAGTATGATAGATGTCAAGATGGGTATTAGGCGGTGTGATCAGAAGGAATGCATGATGATTGTCTTGAGGTGTCTGCTCCAAGAAATCACGTACACGTTGCATCATTGTCTACTGATAATTAAATAATGATTCAGAGGGGCAAAGAGCATCTATCAAATTGACATGTCTCTACTAATCATGTCCCAGTCATACACAGCAAACCCAAACCTATTATAAAGCTCAGAGGATGATAAGACAAAGAAGAAAAGTGACGGAAGAGGATGTATCATCATTAACGGCTCGGCCGTCCCTCGACAATTCTATCTGCTAACAATGCTGGGCAGCGATTCATTCATAACCTGGACTATCTGAGAAATGGCCAGGCACATATGAGGAGAACGGAGATCCTGCAACATGAATGAGGTCGGGTCAAGAACTTCTTCCACAACCCACACATTTTGACGGCTTGTCATTTGTCAAGATGTCTCAAGTCCGTTGAATACTGCTTCCTTTTTTCCATTGATGAAACAGTTGTCCTGTGACACACAGTCTCTCTATTTGCTAAGACTCTCCTTCCATTCCTTCACCCTCAAGGAGAGAAAAGTTGTGTTTGTGCTGATGGCCTCCGTCTAAGCTCCGTGTGTCATGACGTGATCCATTCGTCATCACTGGCAATCGAGATCCCTTGTCTCCTTAGAGACCACTTCTCTCTCGCTTTCCACCGTATGTGTGATGATGCAGGAGTTGGGCATGTTGAGGAGGTAGTCATTTTGGGTTACTCCTTTCTCAGGCCGTTAGATCATGACGCACAGATGAGGAAGGGAAAACATTTGAATACTGTTCAAGTGGATAGATACCCTTGCCTTCTTCTCTATCATTGTTTTACTCATCTTAACTTCACATCTTCAATGAACCAACAGCCCGCTGACATGTCTGTCTCAGCACAAGATACAAACACTTTCTCTACCATAGACATCAGTTTCAGACCAGAATCAACAGCAGATGATTACAAGACCGCCATGGCAGACGTCTTCACCTCAACCATCTACAACAGCAACACGAGTTACAGGGCACATATTACTGGAAGTGATGGGTACATCACACAAAACAAGTTCAGAGTGGATTTTCCTAGCATGATTTCTAGCCTGCTAACTGCACAACCCATCATATGGAGCAAACGTTTTCCAAGCTTCACATCAGAGAACAAAGAGAATCTCATGTGGGTATTGATGCAAATGGATGAAGCCCTTCTTGAGGCCTATTCTCAGACCTTCAAGGGTTACTTTGAGACAATGCAGAGGAATGCAGAAAATACGGTGGCCGGGAAGTCTCAGGTTAACTTTTCAATTCTCAACCTGCGCATCGGTTTTGATCAAACCTCTTCTTCATGCTTATTTGACCATGTGGGGTGATCTATGAATGACAGCTACTTTGGAAAAATGTCTGCAAGGCCAAGTTTTCAAGCATGGAAGTGCAAGCTGTGGTTTAGCCACTCTGTAGACCTGCGATCGCTGCGAACTGCATCTCTCCTGGCAGTTGAGGTGTGTCAGGGAATAAGAACATGTAAGTAAGCGTTATCCCCTGCCCGGTTGCCATTATGCATCAGAACATAGTTATAAGCTGACAATAAGCTAGCTACTTTGCTGCAAGATACACGGGAATCAGATTCAACTACTGGTCGCTCATAGCTCTGAGTCCGGCAGCTTAATCAATAGGATGGTCCATGGTCCACCTGAGTCATTCTCAACCTCAACTTTGGAAGATGTCTTTCATCAAAAACTTTGTGTCTCACGAAATTGAATAGGTCATGTAAGGTGTAAGTCATCCGCATTACCTTTCCACAACCTGGTATAGCCGGTCTGGTGACACAGGGCAACAGATGTTAAAACATCCGTTGGAGCTGTGTTGCTTGTTGTTGCCGTGGTATCATCCCTATGTCCCACATGTGGTATGCATGTCTTCATGACAAGATCTCATGCTGATGATACCAGGTAGCTGATTCCAATTACCATCTGAGTGCTTCAATGAAGGGGGAGGGGAGCAATCAAGTCGTTTTGATAACCCTTGGTCGAGAAGTGAGTGATCCTTAAGATGTGTAGTCGCTTCTAGTTCCGTGTGGTTCCTTCCACCCTTCTCCTGAACTTTCTATCATATCTAGTACTTTTCTCGTACAAGTATGTGATAGGGAGTACTCCTGTCTATCTAGATATGAGACCAAGTCAAATAGGTTGTTCTACTGTCATTATCGATCCTCTCATTCCTTGTTTGACTCTCTACATTGGAGACGTTCCAATTTTGATCATGTCTGACATGATGTGTGAATAGTTGCTTCTAGTTCCGTCTGCTTCTTGCTATCACATTCTAGTACTCTCCCTCTTCTAGAATGTTCCCTGTCTATTGATTAGGCTACATTACTGTGATTATGCATCCTCTTACCCCTCGTTTGCCTGTCTAGATTGGAGAAGTTTTTGATCATGTCCTACAAGATGAATTTCCTCCATGGATCATACTTACTCTTCTTATTCTCCACCTATCTCAATGATCTAACCACGTATGTTTGACAGTCTGGTTAGATGAGTTGATCCTGATGTACGTCTTCTCTCAAATGTCATGCATGGTCAAGGTATGATAGCAATAGCCATTGGTCAAAACAGACATCTTCCCTGCCAATTTCCATTTCCAATGATGAGGAGGAAGCCCTGAAGTGAGAGCAGAAGCTTCTACAAGACCTCAGGTACTCTGATCATACCTATGTCGTGAGAATCATGCAGTCCTTCATAGTAGATATATAGTGCATGAAGACTATGGGAGGTGAATAGCGAAGAAGAAAGAAGTTGAAGTTCGGGCCGGACGCGGAAGAATTCAACCTGAGACTTCCCGTCCACGGTAGAAAATCGATCATTCACCCGCCCTGATCTACCTGGTGTCTCCCAAGTGTCCACTTCAAATATTTACACAGCAGAAGAGCTGCGACGGATTTGACTATCCGGTCACCTGTTTCCTGCTCAGCACTTTCTTAAGAGTGATGCATAGACATACCTGTTTCCTGCTCAGCACTTTCTTAAGAGTGATGAGAAGGAAACAGGATAACATGATGGGTCTTAAGAACCTCGCTGAAAGAAAGTTTCGGTCACGTGAGCAATCTATAGGACTGCCTGCCGTTCCTACCTCCAACGCCTCCCCTCGCGAGCGTACTTGACTTTCTCCCCTTATTCCGTGCGCACAATGCTCTCCTCCTTCCTATTCACCATTGGGTTCCTGATACCCAACAGTCTCCGAAGCCAATCTGTCCGATGTGCTGGTAACATTTTGGTAAGAAGGTCCGCCCAATTGGAAGCCGTGGGTGTGTATTTCAGCCTGACTAGTTGCGCATCTTGCTGTTCACGGATCCACTGAGCACGCATATCAAATGCTTTATTCAACTTGAACCCATGCTGATGCTTGGCAAGCTGGATCGCTCCATTGTTATCATTCAGGATATCGACTGGTTCTCCATCCCCTGGACCTAATTCAAGGTCTGCCAGTAGCTGTCTCAGCCAGATGGCCTCTTTCCCTGCCTCAGTAGACGCCAATAGTTCAGCTTGGGTTGTTGATAGGGCAACAGTTGGTTGTCTTTGACTTTTCCACGAGACCACTCCCCCATAGGTGGAGAATACATATCCTGTTGTTGATCGACGAGTATCAAGACAACCTCCCCAGTCTGCATCTGCCCATCCAAGTATTGTCCTCTTGCCTGCCGTTGCATCGAAGGTAAGGGCAAGATCTGAGGTACCACGTAGATAACGAAGAAGATGCTTTGCCGCTTTCCAGTGATCGAGTGACCACTTGCTGATGAATCTACATAGCACTGATGCGGCATATGCTATATCTGGTCGAGTAATTGTAGCCAGGTACAGGATAGACCCTGCAAGGGCCGGATATGGTTTATTGTGTGCTTCCTTCATCTGGTCCGGTGTAGGCTCGACTAACTTGAGGTCCACTGGTAAGATTGTTTTACAGGGCTTGCCAACTTCGCCAAATCGACTTAGCATTGCGTCAATGTAGTGTTCTTGTGATAGGTATAGTTTTCGATTTGCTCGGTCTCGATTGATATTGATACCCAGAAAGTATGACACTGGGCCTTGATCTTTACATTCCAGCTCCGTGTTGATCTTTTCTTTGAGTTTATCAAGTTCAGTTCGATTGTTTCCAGCGACCAGCATGTCATCGACATGGAGCGAGATCATGAACCGGATACCTTGCTGATTGTAGGAATAAATACATGGATCGGCCTTGCATGGGTGGAACCCAAGATCTCGAAAGAACTGATCAACTTTCTTGTTGAATAGATGGGGTGATTGCTTGAGACCGTATAGGGATTTGTGGAGATGAAGCACATGTCCCGCAGGCACATTACTTCCTTCTGGAGGTTGAATATATATGTCTTTATCGATTGGACTCTTTAGAAAGGCCCCTATCACATCCATCTGATCGCATTCCCAGTCAAGATAATTGACGATTGAGAGGAAGAGTCGAAGGGATGCTTTATGGGTCACTGAAGCAAATAGCTCATCGTAGTCCCTCCCAGATAGCTGCTGGAATCCCCTGACCACAAATCGAGCCTTGTACTCATTTGGCTGTCCTGTCTCCCCATCTAATTTACGGGTGTAGACCCATTTACCAGAGAGTGTACGTTGCCCGTTCTTTGGGACCATTTCACACACATTGTATCGATCCATTTTGTCCATCTCTTCTGTCATGGCTGCTTCCCACTGAGGCCAATCTGCAGATTCTCGAGCAGACTGATATGATGAAGGATTATTTAAAATCTGTGCAGACATTGCGTATTCCAGAGCAAGGTGAGTTGAATTATTGTCGAGTGGATGTGGAGGCTGTTCAGCAGGATTCAGTCCAGCAAGACGGCTTGACCTTCGTAAAGTATTGGTGCTTGAGCCAGACATTGGCGTGATAGGTGTGTTGTTGACATTGGATTCAGGACTAGGTGCTCCTTCACGATCTGGTTCATATCTCCACCATCGACCTTCCATTGCTGGTCCAAGTGGTTCGCTAGATCCAACATCTTCCTGACTCCTCTCGCTTTCCGTCACATCTTCATTGTCTTCTTGGGAGTCCTTAGATGGAACTTTATATGGAGGGTCAAGAGCACTGTCTCCCTGAATATTGGTGTTGGTTATCTTGCTGATAGCCAAGGAAGGATAATCTCTCCTGATTGTAGACTCATCAACTACTGTTACATCTCGAGAGACAATCACCTTTTGATCTTTGGTGAGAATGGTATATGCTGTTGTCCCTGTACCGTACCCAATGATCCGGCCTGGCTGACCTCTTGCTGCCAACTTCGATTGAGGTTTCACAACTCGATAGTAACAGGATTGTCCAAAGGGCTGAAAACGGTGGTAATCGGCTTGATGTTGTGCATCAGGTTTGAATCGATGGAGGGGGACACCACCTGTGGAATCAGGAAGACGATTTTGTGTGTATGTTGCATGGAGCAGTGCATCGACCCAGAATCTCTGGCCAAGCTGAGAATCCACAAGGAATGTTCGAATATCATTCAGAAGGGTGAGATGGATACGCTCTACTCGACTATTCTGATTGTGAGCATCCGGGGGAGTGAAGGCTTGCCCTATACCCTTCATCTTGCACCATTGTTGTAGCTCCAAGCTGACGAACTCTCCTCCTCTGTCACATCGGAGAGTCTTGATAGTTCGATCAAGTTGATTTTCTACCAAGCTTGAGTAATTCTTGATAGCCTTGAATGTTTCTGATTTCTGCTTCAAAGGTTCAACGTAGGTATATTTGGAATGATCGTCATAGCACGCAAGGAAATATCGATATCCCAATCGAGATTCTTCAGCCGCTGGTCCCCATAGATCCATCGAGACATGGACAAGGGGTTTCCCTGCACGTCCACTGTTGGGTTTTGAAGCTAAACGTGGTGCTTTCCCTTGGTGACAACTGGTGCATTCGATTCGTCTAAATACTGTCTTCCACATTGTCCCATCTAGCTTTCCTTCTGTGCCAAGTTTCCAGACCTGTCTCATGAGAGTGGCCTAGTTTTCGATGCCACATTAGGAGTTGATCTTGGACATCAGCGTCGTCCTTGGCTTGAAGTGCGAGATGGGAAGGTGATGAATGGCTGTTACGGGGTAACAACGAATCGAGGGAACTCTATCGAGTTCGACGGATTAGGACAGAGGAAAGCGGGAGTTGGAGGCAGTGCTGCAGTAGGTAGGGACGGGTTTTCCCCTTTCGAGATTTTCCCCACTGGGTTTGCTCAAAGCGGTTTTTCACCTGTCCGAGTATGTACATGGACGCTTGCAGTAGGACTGAGAAGAGGAGACGGATACCTGTAGACAGTATATAGTACAATCAGCAAAGTACCAACTTTGCTGATTCTTCAATATCATTCTTTGGCTACATCGATTGCAGAGGAGACACGATCCATTAGCACCAGAGCCCCTAGACTTCCACGAGACCTCCATCGAGTTCGACCCAACCTGCGACCTAGTCGTCGTGTTTCCAGTACCGTTACAAGTTGAAGAATCAGCCTTACGCACCTTGGGTCGAATCGGAGAGTACTGTATGCTCACCAGAGGGAAAGCGCGGAAAATGATACCAGAAAAAGAGGAGTTGGAACAAGGGCTGGTCCCAGAGGAAGAAATACCAACAAGTTCTTCGAGAAGTACCATTTCACATGATCTCACTTCTACTACCACTACCCCAGATCCGCTAAATGAATTATCGCAGCAGTTGTCACAATTGTTAGCCATTATGACGATGCAACAAAAGGAACAAAATACATTAAGGGAAGAACTGGCTACGATGAAAGCTGACCGACAGAACCAACAGATACTCACATCGAAAGGGGCAAGTTTGATCGAAGTCGAAGAAAACAAGCCGTGTTTGGAGCCAAAACTTACCAACAACGAACGAACAGGAAGAACCAGGTGTGCGGATCCACCTACCTTCAGTGGAGAACGAGGAGAATTGGACAACTTCCTTGCAGCATGTCACATGAACTTCGAATTCAAAGGGGCAGAGTACGCCACCGATCGCAGAAAGATCCTGTTCATGTACGGGTATCTTCGAGGCACCCCTCAAATGCTTATAACCCCGGCCATAACCAATCCAAGTATATGGAATTCGACCGAATGGCTAGAGAGCTACGACAAATTCATTCAGCATTTACGAACTCAATTTGGAGATAGTAACATGGCAGGTACGGCTATGAGGAAATTGCAAGAGTTAAGACAGACTGATACGGCCGCCGAGTATTTTGCCAACTTCGAACTTTGGTCCACACACCTTGGAAAGGTACCAGATGCAATGAAAATCGCCTCAGCCATACAGGGCCTGAAGGAAGAGCTACTGAAGGTGGTAGTGGTAAATAACACCGACCCTCGAACCAAATCGGACTGGATCTATTTCAAACAGCATGTGATAGGGACTGAGGAGAACCAACGGATGGCTGAAACGATGATTGCAGCGAATCGATGGGCTGCTAGACGCAAACACGAGACGACCTGGCTTCCCCCTCGATCGAATTCGATGCGATTGGATACTAGTTTGCCCAACCCGGTAGAACGCTACTCACAATCGACTGGTAGAGGACCCTTGCCCGGTGGAAAACCAGGGATGATGAATTATGGTCTACCAAATGACCCTCCGGTCACTTGGACAGAGGACGGAGGACGTCTCAGCGAGAACGAAATGACTTGGAGGAGGGAGAACCGACGTTGTCTCAAATGTAGAAGTCCAGAACATTACGCCAACAACTGTCCAAATGGAGGAAATACGAGAAACAACATTAGGGGATCCCCAAACCCGCATAGCTCACCGATTCCTAGTGGATCGAACTCGATCCCAACTGGGTCCAAAGGGCCATTAGTTCGAGGAATGGCGGTGACCTTTGAAGAAGAGGGAAACGACTACCTGGCCTAAGTGATGCGACCACTTGCGGCCAGGATCTGCCCGGATCGCAGAGAATTCAAATACCAATAGATCTCAGTAATGACTCGGCCATAATATATATAAAAATACAAACAAAGAAAGATACCCTACAGATTGGAATGTTAATCGATACCGGGGCTACAGGAAGGTATGTGCAGCCGGCCTGTCCATTATACCATCTATTCCCAAAGAAACAATATCAGGTACCACGAAAAATTAGGTTCCTGGATGGAACTACCGCGACCTTAGTGACCGAATATGTAGAAGCAGAATTAGATCTAGGAAAAGGACTCAGGATTGCAACTCGACTGGATGTTATGGCATACGAAGGACCAGAAGTACTAGTAGGACTAGATTTCTTGAGACAGTTTAGGGCAAGGATCGATTGTGGAAAGGGACTGATCGAATTCGACGGAATTGGACGAGATACTGGTTGGAAATACCCAAGATTAGAAGAAGGATTAATAAGAGGAGCAACACTGGAGAAAGGGGAGGACGAAACGAGTGAGGAGGAACTGCGACAAATCATACCGACACAATGGCACCAATACCTCGAATTATTCAAGGTAGAAAGAGCAAGAAGACTACCACCAAGAAGAGAATGTGACCACGAAATCGAATTAGTAGCAGGGGCTGAACTAAAACCAGGACCAATTTACCAACTGGACGAGCATGGGGATGCTTTCCTGAAGCAGTGGATCAATGATGGACTGACTAGTGGACATCTGCGAAGAAGTAAATCGCCCTATGGGTCCCCAGTATTCCTGGTCCCCAAGAAAGGAGTCATTCCCTATCGAGTAGTTACAGATTACCGGGCACTTAACAAGGTAACCATCAAGGATTCATACCCAATGCCACTCATCTCGACACTACTCGATCGACTTCAATTAGGAAGGATCTTCACTAAACTCGATTTGAAAGGGGCTTACCAGTTAGTCAGAATAAAGGAAGGAGATGAACATAAAGCTGCCTTACGAACAAGATACGGCAGTTTCGAGAGCACAGTCCTAAGGGATGGGTTGTGTAATGCACCAGCCACCTTTCAGAACTTTCTACAAGACATGTTTCACGATCTACTTGACGAAGGGGTAGTAGTTTATATCGACGACATCACGGTATACTCCGACACGATCGAAAACCATCAGATCATTGTCCAAAAGGTGTTAGATCGACTACTTGAAAACGATTTGGTCGTCAGTCCGAGGAAATGCGAATGGAGTTCAAATGAAGTGAAGTTCCTGGGGTACGTAATAGGACACGAACGGATCGAAATGGATCAAGAAAAGGTGAAAGCTATTCTAGAATGGGGAGAACCCATGACAGTCCGGGATACTCAAGTGTTCTTGGGTTTTGCGAATTTCTATCGGAGGTTTATCAAGGGGTTTTCGCATATTGTGGGACCTCTCACACGATTGACTAGGAAGGATCAAGCTTGGAACTGGACACAAGAATGCCAAAAGGCTTTTGACGATCTAAAGAAAACATTCACCACAGCACCAGTACTTCGACATTTTGATAGAACCCGACCGACTTGGATTGAAACCGATGGATCCGATTGCGCGATAGGTGCGATAGCGTCTCAGAGATTTCCTCACCCATCAATAAAAGGAACCACCGAACTTCACCCAGTAGCGTACTGGTCTCGAGCAATGACGCCCTGTGAGCTAAACTACACGGTGGGAGAGAAAGAATTATTAGCCATCGTAGATTGCTTGGTCGCCTGGAGACCCTACTTGGCTAACAGTAGTGATGTTATAAAGGTCATTACCGATCACAAGAACCTAGAATACTTCCAAAGCAAACGACAACTAAATCGAAGGCAGATGAGATGGTTGGAAATATTGGGAGACTTCAACATAGAGATCACTTATCGACCAGGGAGCAAAAATGGGGGAGCAGATGCTCTGACGAGACGAGGAGATTATCATCCGGGAAGAGGGAGTAGCAAGGACCCGAATCTTAACAAAGGCAACTGGCTACAATTGCTACCGACACACGAACAAATTGGATCGAATTCAATGGACTCAGAACACAAAGGACCAAGACACATAGTAAGAGGAGCAATCCGGGAAGACTCATTATTCGGACTCATCAAGAACGGACTGAAAGACTCAGAAGACATAGCAAACATACGACAACTAGGACTACAGATGACACAGACACATAGCACACAGAGCACACAGAGCACCCAGAACACACAGGACACACAGAAGACACAGGCTAGCAGCGAGACACCAATAGTATCATGGACACAGAGCGGATTACTCTTATACAAAAACAGAGTAGTCATACCAGAGGGACAGGCAAGATTAGAAGTAATGAAAGCAAGACACGATTCGATGCTAGTGGGTCATCCAGGAAGAGACAAAACTATCACCATGGTCAAAGAGGACTATTACTGGCCACATTTGGACGAGTATATTGCAAAATACGTAAAAGGATGCGAGATCTGTAACCGACATAAGACTCATCGACATCAGCCGTATGGACATCTGGTCTCGTTACCAGTACCCACACTGCCCTGGACAGATATCTCTATGGATATGGTGGGACCCCTACCAAAATCGACCGAGTTCGACGCGATACTGGTGATAGTCGATCGACTAACCAAGATGGCTAGATTTATTCCATGTACAACTGGACTAACAGCGAACAAAGTGGCCGACATCTACATCAAGGAGATCTTTTCAAAACATGGAGTACCTCGAACAATTGTGTCAGATAGGGGAACTCAGTTTACGGCGGAAATTTGGAAGGAAATATGTCAGTTCTTGGGAATAAAGAACTTATACTCGACTGCGTATCACCCTCAAACAGATGGACAAACTGAGCGAGTAAATCAACAGATGGAAATCCTGCTCGGAATGTATGTAAACTACAACATGGACAATTGGGATCAACTTCTACCAATTGCTGAGTTCGCTTATAACTGTTCGCCACATAGTAGCCACGGTCTGTGTCCCTTTGAAGCCTGTTACGGCTATGTGCCACACTACGACATCCATTCGCACGATATTCGATCTAAGTCAAACAAGTTGGAGAGGAAATGGAGGGATATGGGAGAGTTACATGCGGCTGTTCAAGAACAGGTCAGGATGGCTAATGAGATTAGTGCCGAATACTACAACAGGAGACACAGGAGTGTACCAGAAGAATTCAGAGAGGGAGAACAGGTACTACTGAGTACGAAGTATCTTACGACGGAAAGACCCAGTCGAAAATTAGAAGCAAAATACGTTGGCCCCTTCAAGATCATAAGGAGAGTGGGGAAAAATGCTTTCGAATTAGATCTACCTCCATCAATGAGAGTGCACAATGTCTTCAATGTCACGTTGTTGGAACCATATCCTAGAGACATGATACCAGGTCGACAGATACAACCCCCACCACCTGTAGTAATAAACGGCCAGGAGGAATTCCATGTGGAAGCAATTGTGGACAGTAGAATTCGACGAGGAAAGGAGGAATTCAAGGTAAAATGGTTAGGATACACAGGGAATGCGGCCTATGACTGGGAACCACGAGAAAATGTAGAAGAGTTGGCCGTTTTTGGTGAATTTCTGGAAAAGAGGAAAAAAGATCCCAGAAGAAAGTGAGAATTCGATCAAAATCAACTGAATTTATTGGGAAATAAATACATACACAGGAGATATTGCTACGTATAGAGAGATATAAAATACACTAGAAGTTGGAGGTGGTAGAATTGGCTCGGGGACGACGGACCGAGGCGGGAATACGAATGACATTGCGGGGGAGAGGAGTATGGGGAGAAGAGGAGGGACCGGCGACTGGTTGAGAAGAAGTCAATCCGGTTGGATCAGCAGCAGAGGTGAGATGATCCAAGGTTTCAGAAGGAGAGGGAGGGGCGTAGTTGGAAGGAATGAGATGAAGAGATTTGTAGAGGCCCAGATGTACTGGGGGAAGAGGAAGAAGGAGAGAGGAAAAGAGGTGGATGTAAGCGGAGAGTTGGGTGAGAGAAGAGGATTGATCCTGGGAGGAAAGGGATCGATATCGGGCCGAGACAGCACAGAGTTCGTGCTCCAGGACGAAGGTAACCTTGGAAGTAACAGTCTGGGCTCCGACAGTAATACCCTTTACATCAACATCGACCAAGTTCGAAGGAAGAAGATAGATACCTCGCGAAATTTGGACTCGGGATTGTTGGTTTTCACCGAACACTTTGAAGTTCCCTTCGCGGAGCACTCTCCACAAACACCACCAACTAAGTTGCATCAATATCGAACAGGAAGAGTAGGAAGGCTCACGAGGACCGATACAACCGACACGAAAATCTTCTCCACCATCGAGACGACGCTGGCAATCGGAGCAAAGCTCACCCTCGAGACGGACAACAGCGCCATTCTTGTTACGAAGTCGCCAACCTTGGGCCAAGCGATCAAGCTAACAGTTAGAATTCGGTGGAATACGAAGGAGGAAAGCTCACGGCGTTACCAAACCACTTGACAGTGGGCTTGATGGCCCCAGTCTCGCGAAAGCGATCGAGGGCTTCATCCTTCAGAGCGTGACGAACAGAGGAGAAAGAAAGGCGGGCCCAGAGGGTAGCTGACGAGTCAGAAACGCACAGAATTCTGTAGAAATCTCACCAATTTCCGAGTCTTTTCGAGCATCCAGAGCCTTAGCAAGTTCATCATTGACCGGAACCTTGCGAGGGGCGTGAAAAATGGTTTCGAGTTCATGGGGAACCTCGACAAGCCCTTCGGAATCAGAAGGTGGCACAGGGGACTTATTACCAGGAGAATTTTGATTTTCAACGATGGTACCGTGTTCGGACTCGACAGATTTCGCAGGAGATGGGTTCTCACCAGTGGTAGATGGCCCTGCCCCCGCTTCGAAGTCGATATATTGCTCGATGACCTCGTCATCGAGAAGAGACGATTGTTGGTCGCGAGAAGGGCCGGATTGATATCGATCCTTAATGGTGTCGAGAGCCCTTCGAGAAGCGTCAACCAATGGAGGTTGAGAGGGAACTGGCGCTTGGGAAGTAATTCTCATTCTTTTCGTTTGACGCATGAGAAGTTCGGGATCGACGTCGGGGAGAATGGCCACAGTAGAGGCCCGAGTTTGACGAGAAGAGATAGACGAGGACAACTAATCTCGTCAGCCAGTGATAAACAGGAGGAAGTGCATCGAATTCGAAGAGAATTGCTTACAGTACGCTTAGACATGCTCACAGACAGGTCAGAGTTGGAAGGATGCTCTAAGATATGAGTAAGATATGGATGGATAATGATAGATAAGTAAAAAGAATGACAAACAAGAGGTAAAGAGAGAATGAGGAGGAAAGAAGAGAAAAAAGACGGGGAGGTAACTTGGTCAGTAATTTCTCGATCACATTGGAGGTCCGTGCGGGTGACGCGTTTTCATGGCAACCATCACACTGGCGTGGGTATGATGTCAGGGCGCACCAAAGGTGTCTAAGAACAATCCATGTGCATCACCTGGTTACAGGGTTCAGGATCCTCGGCGAGGATCCTTGAGACAGGGGGGGAAACTTGTTACGGGGTAACAACGAATCGAGGGAACTCTATCGAGTTCGACGGATTAGGACAGAGGAAAGCGGGAGTTGGAGGCAGTGCTGCAGTAGGTAGGGACGGGTTTTCCCCTTTCGAGATTTTCCCCACTGGGTTTGCTCAAAGCGGTTTTTCACCTGTCCGAGTATGTACATGGACGCTTGCAGTAGGACTGAGAAGAGGAGACGGATACCTGTAGACAGTATATAGTACAATCAGCAAAGTACCAACTTTGCTGATTCTTCAATATCATTCTTTGGCTACATCGATTGCAGAGGAGACACGATCCATTAGCACCAGAGCCCCTAGACTTCCACGAGACCTCCATCGAGTTCGACCCAACCTGCGACCTAGTCGTCGTGTTTCCAGTACCGTTACAATGGCGCACCGGAACTTCATCAAGAAGCCACACACCATGACTTTTACTTCCTTGGAGAAGCACCTCTCCCACAGAGTCTACCAATCTAGCTCCGTTCCGGTCTGAGAAACGCCATTCATATCCCTTCTCAACTGATCCTAGACGTTGGGTTGAGAGTAAATTACAGCTGATTTCTGGGACATAAAGACACTGATTGTAGTGAACACGATTGAAAGTGAGTTTACCGGTGTGTGTAGCGTGAAGGATCTTGCCATCTGCGACACAGATCTGGCGAGGGGTCGGAAGAGGTTGAAGGTTGGTCAGAAGGTGATTATCCTTGATGAAACAATTTGTTGCACCACTGTCAATGACAATGGCGTTGTCTGGGAAATTGGTTGAGCGAAGAGCATGATCAATGGCTTGCAGTGCGTGACGGAGGTCGTCTCTATCCGTGTTTGGGGCAAACTCCTCATCCGCTATCATCGCTTTGTCTGTTCTTTCCCCCTGTGGTAATAGACGATTTTTCTGGTGTGACTTGCCCTTCAATCCCCAACATTGTTCGGTTGTGTGGGAAGTAGCATTGGGGTGGTTGTCACAATGTTTTTCTGCTGCTTTCATTCTAATTCGTCCTCCCTTTTGTCCAACTGTGAGAAGTCCATGCTCATTCACGGTCTCTCCCTTTGTTTCTCGACGACGATGTTCTTCTGAGACTCGGTCGATGACTTGGTCAAGAGTTATGGTGTTGGAAGAGGTGCCGGTATAGAAAGTGGAAGCAAGCATACCGTAAGATGAAGGAAGACGTTGAATTGCCGCATAGGCACCAATATTGTCAGCAAATTGCTGGACTGTCACACTTGCAGCTGCTGCGGTGAGTTCAGCAAGTTGTGATCGAATGGTAGTGAGGAAGGGTTCTGGATCGTCATTCTCAGGAATGGGTTCACCAAAGATCGAAGACCACAACTCGGCCTGACGAGTCCCATTACTGGCACCATATTTCTCTTGGAGGTGTTTGAATAAGTCGATTGGTTTGGGGTCGGTGAAATCGGCAATGGAGTCAGGAAGTTTGTTTTGAACAGTTTTGGTAAGACTCCCATAGACAATGGCAAAAGCAGCGGACCGCTCCTTCTCCAGATCATACAACGCCACAAGCCGTTTAGACCGCTCGGTTGGAGTAGGTGTGCTTGAGAGGGGATATCGATTTTCAACCTCTGTGGTCAAAGTGGAAGGGTCTTTGATAATATGGACGATATATCCTGCATTCCCAAGCACAACTCGTAGGGCCCGGTCCCATAAGGCATAGTTGTCACGTCCATTCAGCTTCCGGTCGTCCTTCACTGTCATGTTGGAGGACATTATGGGATCACTCGATTGGAGCAGGTGCAGGTAAAGTTGTTGAGTCAAGAGGTTGGTAGAGGAGAGTTTTCCGGTTTGGTTGGAATTTGACTCAAACAAGGAGAGACGTTACCACAACGGATTTGACTATCCGGTCACCTGTTTCCTGCTCAGCACTTTCTTAAGAGTGATGCATAGACATACCTGTTTCCTGCTCAGCACTTTCTTAAGAGTGATGAGAAGGAAACAGGATAACATGATGGGTCTTAAGAACCTCGCTGAAAGAAAGTTTCGGTCACGTGAGCGATCTATAGGACTGCCTGCCGTTCCTACCTCCAACGAGCTGATGATCACCACAATTCTTAAAGTACAAGAGGTTGAAGTGAATAGACTCCTGAATCCCCATATTGGCATACCTGCTTATCGAGTGGAAGGCAGCAGAAATCTTGTTTATTTTTGATTTAGTGCATCATAATTTGCAGTTTGAACGTATGCATATGTTAGGGACACCGCCGGAGACGTGCACCTCCAGAGCTGTACGGTTCAAAACACCCCCTTTGGACCCAGCCAGAGAACCATGCACCTCCAGAGGTGTCCGGACCCAGCCGGAGATTCTGATCCTAGTCATGCAGAAATATAATACCTTTTTTTAGTAAACCTAGATGACACCTCTTGTTATTGATAGTCTATGTTAGTAAGCTCTGGAAGTTGTGTGGGTATATAACTGCTTCAACAGTGGCTTCAAATTAAGCACAATCATCTCAAGATATTGGCCCAAGAGGCAAGAACTATTGGTGTTGAGGAACAAATTATTTTGGTCAAAGTGGAAGAGAAATTCATGCAGAACTACTGCTCACATGTAAGGGAGTTTAGATCATATGTTTCCCATACGCTATGTATGACATGCTCTTCCTCATCTCATATGATGATGATTCTCCAGCTGGGCATGTCAAAGGACTCAGACCACTCCGGAGTGGACCGTCTCTGGCTGGGAACGATGGGGTCCGTGCAGCTCCGGAGCTGTCCGTCTCCGGCGGTGTCCCTAACACATACATTGATGGAACAGTAAAGCAAGAGTAGCTGTGTGCAAAGACTTAATCCGGAGGGAAGTTGTTGACTCAAGTATTGAGATGTCTCATTGGAATGGATGCATGGTGATCACCTTGAGGTGTGAGTTTCAGACATTACAAGAAGGAAAGATCATGCACAATTCACATCGTTGAGTACTCCACTTACAGATGATTGTGCCCAGCGGTAGCAACCCAAGACATGTGATCCGTGCGACTTGAAAGATGATCAGGAGTGTGATAGTGACTATCCGACATGACCGGACAATGAGTATTCGGGGTCGATCACACCTTTGCTGCAAGGAGATTCTGCCTGTAACCTCTGGGCGTAAAGCGGGGTATCAATGTGAGAACTGTTAACGCTTATAATTAGATGATAATACAGAGGGGAAAAAGAGCATGCATCAATTCTACATGTCTCTATACTTATCACATTCCACTCACACGCATAATACCAGAGACGATCGAATAAAGTTCAGAGGATAAGTTGAACGGAGAAATATTCGACGGAAGGGGTAATTATCTAACGGCGGTTCGGCCGTCCTGGCCTGTCACGAACTACATCGTAACATCCCTGACAACCACCATCACCGACCCTCCTTTCACCATCACCGACCTTCCTTTCACCACCACCAACCTCCATTCGAACCACTGAGACCAACTACGACGAAGTTACGAGAACCAAAGGGGGATTTGTCACGATAACCCCGCCTAGCGGAGAACTACGGCGAAGTTAGTGGAAGGCAGCCGAGGGAGAGCAGGACAGGGGAAGTTAGGCGAAGTTAGTCGAAGTGAGTGGAGTAGGATATCGGGGATATGGCGAGGTATGGCGAAGTTGAACGAAGGGGACTGAGCGTGAGGCAGTGCAGGAGTTGAGAGACGTTCTATGAGAGGAGAGGAGTAGTATAGATAGTTTACAGATCGCTGAACTTCTTCAGCGATCCTTGATTGTTGTCAGTAGCGAGAGATATATTCAGTAGCTACAACCTTCGAGTTAAGGAGAGCTACCACCGAGCAGTTCAACGTACTACGGCGAAGTTAGCCGTAGTCCATCGACGATCATCTTATCATTTCACCACTCGACGTATCACTACGGCGAAGTTAGCCGTAGTTCCTCGACGAGTACCCTGTCTTAGTGAGACAACGACGCCCCACTACGACGTAGTTAGCCGAGGTTTGTCGACCGTCGGTCAGTAGAGAAGAAGAAACGACGACTGTGACATGGCCCGATTCTATCGGCTAACAAGAACGTCATCAATGAAACTCTCCAATTCATGGGGGTACCATTCATAAACCTATCACGTCACATGTGAACATAGTCACAAATGTCGTTATTCGTGCTTACTTCCTTTTTGAAGTCGAAGGCCGTGGGTGGAAGAGAGCCTCAAGGGCAATCAGCTCACGCCTTTGCCAAGGGACAGATCAGTCGGGCCTACATTCCAATGAGTCCCCGATTGATCACGCACGGATGAGGAGACAAGCGTGAAGTGCTTAAATGTCTCTCACAGCTTCTCTTTCTCCTCAACAACCAACATCTCCTCACTTTCCACAAAAGACCAGACATCATGCCGCGCACTACCCCTACCCGCTCTACCAGGCCTCTCTATCCTATTACCCTCTATATGGAGTCAACGCCAGAAGAAGTGGCTCAGTGTCAGGATCACGGGTACCTATAGACGGGTTCCTCAAGAGTCGTACCCAGAAGTCGTACTCCACCTACCCGTTCCCGTACTCCGTCTACCCGTTCCCGTCCCCGTCTCACTGATCCCGTTACGGCGTCCTCCGTTCTCCTGTCCTACCTAATCGTTACTTCTTTACCATGCTATACTTTTCCTTCATCTCCGTGTCCCTCATCTATGTCCGTCTTCCTTCGCTCTTACACCCCATATCGCTTTCCACATCTACTCCATAGATTCGGTATCACTCCGCTCCCTTTTTAGTATATAGGAACACCCCTTTTTCGTAGATGTCTTGTCGAATGTATTTTCTCGTCACTTAGCAAATCTTTTGCCACTTGATCTCATCGACTTATAGTCTCTTCGATCCACTACATCACTAGACTATAAACTACATCACTAGGTTTGTTCCCTACGAGGCCCTATAGCCAAAGCTCATAGACGCAGACTATTTTCAACGTCTGGTCCTGACACTCAGTCCATGTCCCTTGCGGTCAGATTAACGCTTGAGAATACTAATACTATCTTCCAACTCTCTACTTTTATTGGGGATGACCGCATTCTCATCCAAAACAGATTTCAGATCACACCACATGGCCTACTCAGTGGTCGCCCTATAACGTGGGATCAATCTTTTGTAGAGTTCTCACCATCTCAGGGAAACGATATGATCGATCTTCAGTGCAGAATGGAGAGAAGCCTTCTAGACTCATATTGCACGGCCTTAGACAGCCAAGCCAAAGCAATACTCTCCCGTGCTGCAGCTCGAGCCAGTACAACACAAGGACAAGCTCAAACAACGGAGCACCTCACACATGATTTCACCTTACATGAGTTCCAAGCAATGCAAAAACTTTCCAAACAGACTCAAGACATAGCACAGGCACTGTCAACCCACCAGAAGCACTTGGATTACAGCTTGCAAGGATACACCAATGTGGTGATGTTTGACCTCAGCCTTCCTGAATATGTTTCAGAAGATGAAGTAGATGAAGAGTCAAGTTGAAGTCCCGGTCTGGTCTAGCTGGCACTTAGGGACTGAGAACCATGTCTGTATCACTCTGTTCTTGGGAGAGCGTAAGGAAGGGGAATTGGAAAAGGAAAGGACAAATTGGAGAGAGTGTCCGACAAGTACAGTCTATACCCAATGATATTATTATTGGACGTACACACTGGCGTTGGGGAGATAGGATTCACATATATGCCAGACTTGAGGATTGTGCAGAGCCTCATATCAAGTGGGCTCATTGCCGTTGATGGAGATGCACTTTGATGGAGTCAGTATAATACTGTATGCCCAGAATTCGTATTGACCCTGACGATCCGTAGGCAGTCCGCTCACCCTGTCCCCTACCTGTTAGCCGATAGAATCGGGCCAGGACGGCGCGACCGCCTTTACCCCGTCCGTCGAATATTTCTCCGTTCAACTTATCCTCTGAACTCTATTCGATCGTCTCTGGCTTACTGCATGTGAGTGGAATGTGATAAGTATAGAGACATGTAGAATTGATGCATGCTCCTTTCCCCCTCTGTATTATCATCTAATTATCAGTAAACACTACCGGCCACTCTCAGTTGGTGCTGGCAACTGGTACGTTCTGTAGTACACATCACTATTAATTATGCTGAGTAGGTAACAGGCAACAGTTCTTGAGCAGGTTCAAGTAATCTCATCTTCTCTCATGGAATTTTGTTGAACTGATCACTCATACTGTAAGGAGAGATGCGCACGGGTCACCACCAACTTTCCGCAATGATGTTCTGGTTTGCTAATGAATAGATGATAAGAGAGAGAAGAAAAGAGCATGTATCAAATCCACATGTCTCTATAATTATCACATCTCAATCATACACAGCTAACCCAAACCTGTTAAAAAGCTCAGAGGGCACTAAGACAAAGAAGAATAGTCACGGAAGAGGATATAGCATCATCCACTCGGCCGTCCCGGGCCGATTCTATCAGCTGACATTTCTTGATGCTTACACTTTGCATATGTCAAATGTCTGATATCTAGCGAGCTATCAGGTAGAAGAGCCTGAAATGAGTATGCGCTGGTCTGGGCCGATAAGTTGCTTGCCAATCCATACAGACATGAGACGCATAAAGTGAGAGTCGAGGCTGTCTTCGCTTAAATCTCGCCTCACCCTCGCTTCGGTTTGACGAAAGCGATATCATCGGAGTCATGATACCCGGGTAGTTTCGGTTCTGAGACGACTCCCTCCATTTCGAAGTGGACAGAGTCGCTTACAACGCACACTAGGCAGTAGATATCGAGCAGTATATAAAACGAAATCCCATTCTGTCCTCGTTATCTTTCTTACACCACCAACTACTTTTTAGCACTCTTTTAAGCAGCTATCATAATGTTCTCGTCATGGCAACAGACCACAGAAAATACTGTGAGGCCTATTGCTAGGATCAGCAATCTGATTCAGGAGGATGCAGAGTTCCAAGATCAAATTCATACCATCCTCGAGGCTAGCATACAAGGAACTGACGGGTTCTGTGAAGTCACCCACGCGTTCACTAATAGTGACTTTACTATCATGACCAACTACTTCCACATTCACAGTGAAGATCTACCAGCTGGTCATCCTATTGTATGGTCACAGAGATTTGGTTCTTTCACAATGGCCGACGGTGAAGAAGTGATTGCGCTCCAAAGTCGAATTGAAACAGCAGTACGAAACCAGTATGTGGAACATTTAGGGGAGGAGTTGGACAAGCTTCAAAGCAGTCATAATACCATTCAATCAGATGACGATTTCACAGTAGCAAGCAGGATGTCCAATGACTATATACAGGGCACACGAGCTCTACGTGAGCACAGACAGTGGCAGTACTACAATGTAGACGACCATCCGGTGAGGACATTTCATTTGACCTCAGTGTCCCATCACAAACCAACACATATGACCCGTTACAAGAGTTGAATCAAGCCCACCAGACAGATGTAGAAGCAGACAAGATTTTCAGCTCTGGCAGTGGGTGGACTGGTACACCAATAAGCCCTTCAACCATGGGATCACCTGTATACACACCCACAAGCAATATGGAACGCTTGAGTCTAGGTGGCCCTAGAGGGAGTGTGCAAGGGGGACCACGCTCACGTAGAGAAACAAGAAGGTAGTCACCACACACAACTACTGTGATATCAGTTCAAAATAGCTGTTGCACAGGGATGGCAAGACATCGGACTGTGCTGGATGTTGGAGCATGTTTGAGGGGTAATACACCAAGAGAGGTTCACTTGAATGATGATGACGGAATG
Source organism: Tremella mesenterica DSM 1558 (assembly GCF_000271645.1). NCBI lineage: Eukaryota > Fungi > Basidiomycota > Tremellomycetes > Tremellales > Tremellaceae > Tremella > Tremella mesenterica. The sequence continues at coordinate 4,722,105 of NW_006711225.1, forward strand.
CATTGGATGAGCTGTCCGTGATGTGTTCCCCGCCTCCGTTTCTCTGAAACATCTCCTGTCAAGCATCCTTTGTCAGTCTGACACAGCATGAGATAACAGCTGACTTCTCTTTTCTGACTTGTTGTGATCACACCCATCCGTTCTCACACCCCAAGTTCTGGGCAATGAGTCTACCTCCCGATAATATACACAAATGGTTGATTGATCCAAAATACTGGCCAGAGGTGTTTTACATCCCTGCAGCATCACAAAAGTCAACAGAACCGCTGACTTTGCAACTATATACTTCTCCTCCTCAGCAAACCTCGAGACGCTCTTTGAATTTCACAATTGTTCCTTCCTCTCCCATCAGTCTTTCGGAAGACAGTAACCCATCAGATGAGATTCTGTTCAATCCGTCTACTAGTCGATCCGTGGCCTCAAGGGGATGGAGTCCAAACAATTATCAAGGTCCAACATCGCACTTTGACGAAAACTACTCTACTTCCACAAGACCGGATGTTTGGCCATGGCCAACTACCAACACTGGACCTGATCCGATTACTGAGAACGTGGGGACAAGTGACGACCTATACTCCGATTTTTCGACTCCCAATCCATCTTCTACTCGTCGTCGAAGCTCTGTTAGACGATCGTCAAGAGACTATGATACCGATTCCGATGAGAAAATTGATAACGCACGCTATACCAACTGGCCATGGCTCAGAAAGAAGGATGACAATACCAACCCCGCCGAAAGTGAAGAAATCTATGAGGGTGAGACACCCCGTAGACATCGACGTTATTCAGGTGGAAAGAGAAGAATTATGGACTCGGACTCGGACGACACCCCTTATCGGAATTTTGAGAAGTCTGAACTCAGAAGAAGAGCATCAGTTCACTTTCCATCCACTCTGGAGCTGAGCGCAGGTCGACACTATCATCCTACCACTAGCACCTCCTCATCTTCATCTCACAGGTATAACAAACATTGTGTGCCAACAGGTTCCTCGACTCCCACAGTCAATGAAAGTCAATTCTTCTCAAACACAAACCAATCAACCTTTACTGCAAGTCAAACTGAACTCAACTCCTCAACTTAGCCACGGCAATTGCCCACTTTCACATTCAATCCTGATGAAGACTCCTTGCCCCATTCACCCCCCTCACACTCATCGTCTCTTGATCCTCATTCCGCCGGATATCTGACGGGGGAACGTATTGCTTTGATAGCGTCAAAAATGAAACAGAGTCAAACCCGTTCCACTTGATCATTCACTCTCGACTTGACTCTTGACAGAAGTCAAGGAAGCGCCTGGGTTAATATCTTTCAAGTCAGACGGGTTGATCCGTGTGGAACATAACGGATGCAAAACCAGATCTTTTGGCAATTGTAAAGCAAAACTCGTGGGTCACACTGTTTTGATTGTTATGATCACTGCTGAGAGTAGAGACCAAGATATGCATGATACCTGTATGTATCCACACCAGGGTCATACTATTTCTTGCTCAATAGAGAACTTGTTCAGTTATAACCTAACTGTCATGACCGGGTAGCGAGCCCGCGATCATAAACCGTCCTAAAAGGCTCAATATCAACTCTGCTAGTGAGAGTTGATCTCGCTATAAGTACTGGTCGTGACATATTCCCCCCCTTCAGGGAAGCTGGCGTCTCGACAGCAGTACTTCTGAACCTGAAACCGTGGCAGGCGCGAGGCCTGTGGGTTTCCAAGTCACATGCGTTCGGCAGGTATTCGCGCTCTCGGAACTAGGAACTAGGAACGTCGAATCGGAAGATTCGACCATGGGATGGTCACATAGGACCCTCGGATGGTTGGCAACCCCCAAACCAACCCCTCAGGGCGAAACCTGAGGACAAACGGTGCTGACACCTGCAGCCAGCACCTCACATAGAGTGAGAGCCGCGAATTCGAACGGGTGACCCGTTAGAGTTGATATTCTGTCATGACCGGGTAGCGAGCCCGCGATCATAAACCGTCCTAAAAGGCTCAATATCAACTCTGCTAGTGAGAGTTGATCTCGCTATAAGTACTGGTCGTGACACTAACTCTTGGTTACTGGTGGAATTACATCAAGCACAGGCTGGGCAGACTGAGTAGTCATGTGACAGAGGTGTAGAAAACTGGGTTTCATAAAGCAAAACTGGAGTAAATGGATGCATCATTGTCCTCATATCCATCATTGGTTGGATAGTGCCCCTTGAGCAAACATATTAACAAGATTATTGTATGTCTCTTCAGGGCTTGCAACACTAGGGGTGATACTGGGGAAAGATTGTGCCACAGCAGCTGCCTGATTCACAGTCCTCACCAAATCCTTCATCACCCTTTTGGTGACACTCCGTAATAATGTTCCATCATTGAATAGTTGCTTACACGCTGACATAATGGATGCCGACAGGATGTTGAGAGCTTCACCATACAGTAAGTCCTTGAGCTCCCCTGACATCCTTCCTACCAAATCCGTAGGCGGTTCCCCCATTGAAGCTGATGCTCCTGGGATGAGGGATGAAGCTCTGCCTTTTGAAGGGGTTAACGTCTTGTTGCTCTTGGCACGTGAGGTCGACCTCCAACCACCCTTGTACTCCTGGAGGAGTGATCGCAATGTCCACGCCATCACGGCACCCAGTAGAAATGAGCTGCCGGGATTGAAAGAGTCGGCATGAGGAGGTCTGGACGTCTTTGTTGTTTTTGAAATAGTCTTGGCATTTACACCCCTCGTTCCATTGCTAGATCCAGCTTGACTATGGTGTGTTTGCTGCTCTTTGATGGCGGGGGCCACTTGTGGGTATTCTTGTATGATATGTATCAAGCCACGGGAGATCGCGCTGACACGAAGATCTAGATCCTTCAGGCCCCTATACAGACCGGATAGCTCCTTCAAGTCAGCTTCGGATAATTGTCCACCTATTGTATCGTGTTCCCCTGTCTTGCCACTGTACCAGTCCTGCAATGTTTTGTCAACAGAATATATAGATTCTCTCATTTTCCTTATCTGGCGGATGGCCTTGACAAGGTCAGATTGTGTTGATAACACGGAGGTTGTGCGGCCTTGTGAGTCGAGAACATCGTTGTCTCCAGATGCTTCAGGGTGGCCAGCTTGAGGACTGGTAGAGCCAGACCTGACATCGGACGGCCCATGATGACGATCGCCTGCAGAAGCCGGTATCGATTGTGTGTCAGTTCTGTCAGTATCCATCTGAGGCCAGTTTGATATGTTGATCTGGGTGTGGAGTTAAGTTAAGAAACAGAGGGGACAGAGAGAAGGTATTATATGACTCTCTGTCAATGTTTTTGGAGAACAAAGGGTAGAGATTGACCAAGAAACCTTTCCCACGCCGGCCTTCGAGGGTCTCGAAAGGCAGTGTAGAATCTGGGTGGCGTGAGAACGGATTGTGGGACCCCGGCTGATTTGGGCCATGTATGACGTCGACTCATGAATCTGAGGTCGAAATCGAAGAGAAGGCGGTTCTAAGCGAAGAGAGGGAGGAACCGGTGCTTGACTTGTAAAGTTTAACGAAGTTTCCGTCATCATTCCTGCAGTCAGAAACGGTATGTAATCAGCATCTCGCAAGCCACACCTTCAGTCACTGGTTTTGTTGAAGAGGAGTCTCTCGTGACGATTAAGTCTGTCAGTCCTCCGGTTTGATTATCATTGTATGAGTTACGCAGGTTTAGTTTGTCAAACGATACTGTGAGAGTAGGGCCTGTTTGATACATGTGCGCAAGGAAGCTTACCCTACATATTTAGCTATACAATCAACATGTTCACTTGCAATGTAATGGTTTAATCTTCCTCCATTCCTTCTTCCACATCCTCCATGATCATCTCCACGGTATCTTCCCTCTCATTCCCAGATGTCAAAGTCAAAAGTCCTAAACTCCCCAAGCCCTGAGGTGCAGCACCTTGTGCGTTGGCCGCTCGTTCTGCCGCACTCACACCGGGTCCTGTGAATCCCGCCGGAAGAAGAGCTTTGCCTTGTCCAGAAACGAGTCCTTCTCTTCCCAAAGAGGTGCTGAGTACGCCTGAGGTGGAACCAATGCTTAGTGCGGGTGAAGCGGCTCGACTGCGGCTGGACATGGGACGGGAATAAGGAAGACCGGCTTTCCCTCTGGACGAGTATAGCGGACCCATACCAGGAGAGGGTGGTATAGCGATGGAATTTGGGGTTCGAGAGGGAGACATTGGAAAACCGGGCGAAGCACCGAGGATAGAAGGGGACGAGCCGCGTGGACGCTTATACGGGTCGAAACGATCGTCGTTTTGAGCTGCGAGTCAGTAAAAGTCTCTTGCGACGGATGGTATTTGTGAGGGAAGAATGTATTACACTTTTCACACAACACTCACCTTTACGTTTATTCGGCCTCATTGACGAAAACTCGCGAGGAGAATCACGATATTGCATGTGTATCGGACTCGCCGTCGACATGGCTCCAGGAGATCCTACAAGCTGAGAGATCAGCAGAGGCCTTTGAATCAGATGAAGTCTCACCTCCAGTCTCTCAATTGTGGGACTGGCGCCTGGGGTCCCAGTGCCCCCCATACCCAGCCCACCAAAAGCATTCGGCAGTCCCATGCCTCCTCCTGGACTTGGCACCATTCCTGCGTTCACAGAAGAGAAGCTCATCCTCTTGTTCACCACTCTCATCGGCCACTGCCCGCTGACTTGAGGAGGAGTGGGATGACCTGCCACTGGACCAGGAGTAATAATACCCGACTCCAAAGTCGGTCCACCCATTACAACACTTGAACCACTCGAGCTGGGCCGTTCCATATCCATACCCGCCGCGAAAGCTGCATTAACTGGCTCGTTCGGAGGATCGTCTGGCATTTCATCAGAATCGGAGTCACTAGAAGTGGTTCGGCCCCAAGATTGATGAGCCCAGGAAGGTCGGCGAAGGGACATTTCATCGTCGTCGTCATCATCTCCACCGACCATCTCTGGAAATCGACCTCTTGAGCTTCTTGGAGCACGTGGAGTCAGAGGGAGTGCAGATGGATGGGACGACAGTAATCGCTGTAGTCTGGCTTCGGAACGCATTTCATGTTCGAGAGGGGAAGCTTCGGAGACGAGGGTGGCGAGAAGTGAAGCTGGGAGGGGACGACCGGAAAGAGGCGGAGCATGTAGAGGCTGAAGAGGTGAAGGTCGAGATAAAGGTTCAATATCGTCCGGTCGACCTTTGCCTTTTCTTCTGGTGAGAGGGTGTTTCAAATGATTCGGCATCCACAGGAGGGGAGGTTTGGGTTCCAAATCATTCAAGCCTTCGAGGTCCATCGGACTCTGACTTCTGCTTCCTTCCGCCTCCATATGTGAGGCTTGCGGAATGGGAGGAGTGGTTGTAGAAAGCCCCTCAAAACCCATGGGTGGGGCTGACGAAGTCCTCTTAACGATTGGGAAGCTTGAGGGTCCAGCGAATGTATTTGACCATGCAGGCGGTTTCACAGGACGAGGGGCAAATGGATTGTCAATTGATGAGCTGAGACCAGCCTGCTTGTTGACTCTTCCACTTTCATCGAAACTTGGTCGTTGGGAGGTCACTGGATCTTCCGAACTTGGTTCATCCGATGTGAAGCTAGCCGTCTGCGCCAGAGATAGCATACTGGGACGTCTGAGCTTCTTTGCGGCCAACACTCCTACCGCGAGGGGAGATTTGTCCAGAAGTGAGGGAGGCCCATTGAACACCATATCCTTGCTGGAAGAGGAGGAACCTGACCCGGGAGAATGGGAAAGACCGAAGGCATTAGTAGTGGATGGGAATCGTATGGTGGGTGAAGGGGTGCTTGAGGAGAAAGGAAGGGATATCTTGGTATTGATGATGTCGAGTGATGTGGGAGGTGTGGGTGTGGCTTGCGCATTATGATCACTAGAATGACTTCCTGGAGTTTTTGGAGGTTTCTCATTGGACATGATGAGTATGAGGTCGGGTGGAATGTAGGGGAGGAAGGATACCTCGCTTCCCCCGTCTCTGGAGTCGTGGGGGGGGGGAGTGCGGTGAAGAGCTAGTTCGAGCGACTGGTCCGGCTTGAAGCGACAGTGGTAACAGTCAAGTAAATCCTCTACCGTCTCAGGACGTCTCAATGAGATGTACAATGTTGTTAGAGGAAGGCAGAAGTAAGAAGGAAAACAAGAGGAAGAAAGGGATACAACTTGGTTAAGTCGGAGATTGAACAAGATTTCTTTCTTTCTTTCTTCCCTTAAGTACTTCCTTCTCGCTTAACCTTGACATTTCTCCCCTTCTCTTCCAACCCACACGATTATCATATCTTGTTGTTCTTGTCTACGTCTAATAGCCTGGTAGAACCCTCAAAGTCATGCTCGTCATCTGAGACCAAGAGGCTTCCGTATCATGCCCGTTCAACCACCGACAAGGCCACATACGGCCAATCCCCACCACGTCTTCCCTAATCGTCTCGCCGCCAGCATGACTTCCCTCTACCGCCAAACCGATCCAGATTGGGAAGAAGACGCTTGGGACTCTTCCTCTGACAAAGAATCATCTCCGTCCAAGGCTGTGACGATTTCAAGAAGGAAAAACTCTGAAGGTTCAACCCACGTCGCAGCGTCTTGGGCGAGTACATCATATCACCACGTTTCGAAACCTTCATCTTCCTCTCCTCAACGTCCGAACTTCCAAACCAGTAAGACCATCACCGAAGGGGTGCCTCTCCCAGAGCCAGGTACTATCCTGAATGGGAACGGCAGCCAACGAAGCTCTACTGGCAAGACATCAAAGCTGCCTCCTGGGGGAGCTTGGGAGATCGTCGAACGGAATGACGTGGAAGCTGTTCAAGCCTCAATACCTCCTCCAAAAGTCGGTAAAGAAGCCCTCCGAGAGAATATGGTGGATATAATGAATGGTATGTTCGGACCATGTCCTATCTTCAGGAAGAGTCACTGATGTCGTAGATCCACTTGAGCTCTTGGCATCATTGCATGTATCTCATTCAGAACCTGCCACGCCAAGTAGTGGACCTCAACCAAACTCCCAATTCCCTTTTTTATCTCCAGGTCCAGCAACACCATCTTCTTCAGGTTCACAACTTCCAGGATTTCTTACTCCTGAAGGCGGACTACGCACCCCAGGAAAAGATCTCAGTCGGCGAAGGAGCATGAGAACAGAGAGGAGAAGGGAGAAGTTCGCTAAAGTTCTGAGGGGTAATGTTGAGGACGGTGGAGGTGTAGACTTAGGTCAGTTGGGTAAACACCTGCATAAGGAAGCTGACGACTCAGCTGAGCTCCGACGTCTGGCTTGGTCTGGTGTACCAGAGGAGGTCAGACCGATAGTTTGGCAACTTCTCCTTGTGAGCTCGTGTCGGACTAGAATGTGGCCTAACTCGCAGAATTACCTCCCTTTACCTTCACAACCTCGTCTAACAACACTGAGCCGGAAACGTAAAGAATACTCTCAGCTAGTGGATCAATACTTTGGTCGTGGATTATCATCTCTTGATCAACAAGTGAGTCATGATCTCAGTTATCCTACGTTGGAACTTGCTGATGTTAGATATGGCATCAGATTGAGATTGATGTACCCAGAACACGACCAAACGTTCCATTATGGTCCTGCACAACAGCACAGAGGGCGAGTTTATAATCCTCATCCAACACATGTGGCTCATGTTTTAGGCTTTAGAGCGACTGTTATACGTTTGGGCGATCAGACATCCAGCCTCTGGTTATGTTCAAGGAATAAATGATCTCGCAACTCCGTTTTTCCAGGTCTTCCTCTCTGCTTATATAGGCGAGTTTCTCGCCCCTCTTACCATTTCTGTCCGAACACATTTCCCCTCTTTTCGTGATATCCCTCCCTGAATGATCAATATGCGAGCAAGGTTGACAGTCAGATACCGACCCGGAAATATTCGACCTTACCCTTTTAGACCCCACCGTTCTATCCGCCGTAGAGGCAGATACTTTTTGGTGTCTGTCCAAATTATTGGATGGGATACAGGATAACTATATCTCTCAGCAGCCAGGAATACAAAGACTAGTCCGTCGTATGTCTGAATTGGTAAAGCGAATAGATGGTGAGAATTTCATCTCTCATCTTATTCTTCGGTTTTCTTCGTCGAAGCTTCATTTGGGATTCCTCTTTTCAGTATTGAACTTAGACATGTTAGGCAGTCTTTAGCCTTGCTCTTTCTCTCACCTCGTCCCGAAATTCGTACGAGGTCTTGCACACACTACGTACACATGTCTAGATATGCCACATCAAAATATTCTTACTGACCATCAGCACCCCTCGCGGCTCACTTTGAAGATCAGGGTGTGGAATTCATGCAGTTCTCATTCAGATGGATGAACTGTCTCCTCATGCGAGAGATGAGTATCAAATGTACGATCAGGATGTGGGATACTTATCTTGTTTGTCACTTCTTTCTCATGAAACCTGGAAAGCTGACAGTGAAAGGCAGAAGGGACAGATGCTTTTTCGCAGTTTCATCTTTATGTTTGTTCGGCATTATTGGTCAAGTATTCCGAACGATTGAGAGATATGGATTTTCAAGTGAGTTTTCATTTCATTTCTTCCGTTTCCTCAATTCTTCTCACCTGATCTCTTTTCCATATTCCCTCCTCTCTCACTTCTCATCATCTCGCCTCACATATCCCACAAGCTTCATAGCAACGCGGAAGATCATTGGGCTATGGAAGTGGTAGGTGATGGGTGGATCGGTAATCGGGGGTGAATGTATTTGCGGGGACGGTACTGAAGAAATAGGAAATGATCATCTTCCTTCAAAACCTTCCTACGCAATCATGGACCGACCATGACGTTCAATTGCTCTTATCTGAAGCTTACGTTCTCAAGACAGTTTGGCAAGGAGCAGAAAACCATTTCGCCAATCAAGTTTCTCAAAGTGGGTTTGGAATGTTAGGTCGGTAATTTCGGTCATTTTCCCACTATCGACTTATTTTTGCATACCGTAATTGCATACATATGTATATCACGTATCTTGCCTCGTTTTTCTTTTGGGAATTGCGCATAAGAATGAACCAACTTACTCCTTTCTCAAATTCGACTAGAAGAGATGAAGGGCAATGTACAGTTCGAGCGCTCAAAGAATTGGAAAAAAAGAGCAAGTATCATGCATAAATCACCTTTTCCGCTTCGCATGATAGATGTAGATTTACTCCTCTTCATCATGTTCTCTTCTTCCTGATTCGTCCATCATTTCCACTTCATCACTCTTTTCTTGATGTCCATTCCCGTTGGTATATGTCGAAGAAGGTTCAGCAAGCCAACTAGCTTGAACGGGAATTCCAACTTCTTTAGTACCCATAGCCAGAGCCTGATCGTCAACTGTTGCCTTGTTTCATATCCCTTCGGAGTTGTCCCTGGAAACGGACGATCAGATGGCCAAATGAACAAAGGGACAGGGAGGACACGAAAACACACTCACCCTCTCGGCCATCTCTCGATTTGGATACCGAACAACCATACCTCCTTCTTTAGACATCACCACTCCTCCGGTACTTTCATACCATTCCTTGAGCTTTTCTGACCCTTCGATCGTTTGGTCCTCAGCCACAATCTTTAGTATTCTGGAACGATTGTCCAAAGACATACGTTGGGGGAAGCCACCCCTTCCTCTACCTCCTCTACTAGAGGGAAATCCTCGACCACGTCCACGAGGACGAGAATAGGGAGAATAACGGGCTGAAGAGTTGATACCTAGTGTATTGGCCTGATCGTCAGTGTGTTTAATTCACTCAATTTACGTTCGATTATTTGCATGTAGTCCTTCAGATGTGTAAGATATATGTAGATTGTGGGTGATGAATTGATAAATAGATAAAGACGGCAAGATGACTCACTTTATCCCTCAAAGCTGAAAGCTGAGCATTTAATCTGAGTAACTCCTGTTCGTCCTTCCCCTGAGCCGTCTCCATTCCATGCTTCGCCAACTCCATGTCCAACTTCTCCTTATCTCCCAACTCCATTGACACATCTTCTGGTGGTTTATCTAAAGCCTCCATCTCTTTCTGTAACTCTTTTAACCGTTTCAGAATTTCTAATTTCTCCTCTTTCACGGCATTTTCCGTCTTCTTCAATAACACCTTTTGTTCCGCCATCAATCTTTCCTTTTTCTGGTCCCTCTCCTTTGCCTCGAGTTCCGTCAGAGTAGCTCGTAACCTTGATTCTGGACCAAGAAGTGTTGCAGATTTCCCTTGTTGGGGTGATTGTCCATCCTCCATAGCTCGTAAGTTCGCAATGATTCCAGCAGACGCTTCCAGAGCTTGTTGACCAGCTTGTCCGTGTCCCGGTCTTGGCCTATGCCACAACACTCTGACATGTCGACTTCCGAAGACAGCTTCATCGCTCCTCCACGCCTTGTACGCCTCGGCGTTGCTTGAGAAGCTTACCAACGCTCTGCTGCTTTTTCCCTCCAAGGCGACGTTGGTGATTTCCCCGAATTGGCGGAAATAGTCTCGTATGACTGGTATGCTCAGATTATTCCGAGGGATATCCGAGACAAGTAATGTGGTAGAAGAACGGTCTTGTGGAGGTCTGTTTGATCCCGAGAACTCTGCAGAAGCTTCTTTATCTCGTGGAGGTCGCCCAGCGAAAGGGGGTGGCACGGGGAAGGGAAAGCCGAATGGTGTTGGGAATCCTGGATGATGTCCTCGGCCACGACCACCTCGTCCGCCTCTTCCGCCGCGGGGCATGAAGGCCTGCTGAAAAGTGGAAAATGTGCGAAACATCTGTTCAGGATCGGGAATGATAGCATCATCGGAATGGTCATAAGGGCAATTGACACCACGAAGGCAAAAACCGCGTTCTACTTATGAGCTTTTTGTAATAACAGGGTATCATCCCCGACAAAAGACATACCGTGATAATCAAAACACTTCTCCTTGACAGGAACCACCTCGCCTCCCTCTTCAACTTGAGCGTCGGACATGCTGACATCTACCGAGCCGTTGGCCGGGCGGATAGTTGACGGTCCAGATTCAGCCTCTGGATACTGTACGGGAGAAGATATTCTCTTAACTGTGGATGATGAAGGTTCGGTCGGTATGGGACGGTAAGATGACACCATCGCCGGGTTGACAGCTGAATTGGCGGGAACATCTACCGGTGCTGAAGCGGAAGGAAGGAATGCCTTCTTGTGAAGCACATCGAACAGGGTGTTGACAAAAGGTGTGGACTCTGCCTATTAGCTAAGAGAGATAAACAAGCGCGGGGGCATACTTTCATCGAGAAAATCAGCCAACTCTCTGGAGATGAACTAATCTATCAGCGAAGAGCATTGACAAAGGAGGCAGGTGACTTACCAACTTCCAATCCTGTTCCGACATAGTAGCTTCGTGTTTTAAAAGAGCAATGATATAGTCGCTCATCACCGCTGGGTCGGCATCACACCTAGATCGATCAGTTCCAGTAGTCGACATATCCACCACTGCGAAGAGCGGGGTAAGGATTGTGAAAGACGCACATCGGCTCGAGGGTGGTGATGAGCCATTCCTTGAACTCAGGCATATCATGAGCATCTTGGAACGGCATCTTGGGCGCTGTCAATTGAACCTCCTCAGGTTTGAAAGACGTGCACTGGGCGGGTGAGAGGATGTGGTAAGTGTTATAGGAGAGAGTGGAGAGAAGAGTTGAGACAGACGACTTTTCGAAACTGGATGTGACAGGAGGATGTTTGTGGCGGTTGTAGAATGTGGCACTTTATGGATTCTACACCTTCACGGTGAGCCACACTTTCCCGGCGACAAATGCATAAGCGCGCAGTGAAAGACGGTATTGCACTTGATACATACTACATGCCGAACGATGGATCAGTGCACACACGGTCAATGATCAATGAGAAGCTCATGACTTCCCCAAAGGGGATCCTTCAACGCTATTACTATGACGGAGGTCATCTACCGTGATGACGTTACAGAATGCGGATGATGAGGCGATCGAAGGAGAACAGGACCGAGACCGACATCCACTTCTCTCTCATACCCCACTACCCTCTCCTTGCATTCCCTTTCTTCTCCATTTTCCTTGAGCATACGACCCCACTCTACCCCTCACCTACCTCAGTCCTCAGACACTCCTGCCTGTATCTTGCTTATTGTTGCATACCTGTCTCCCTTTGCTTCTCCACCAACAAATCCGATCATGGCCGCGTGGTCTTCTCTACGGTTCCCTGATCTCTTAACAATCAACAACGAGCTAATTGAGCCGGAGTTTCAGTGGGGTTATTCAAATATCAATTCTCGAGTAATCCTTCACCTCTCAGACCACATCCGCATGTGTTTTGATTCTCGTAGTGATGACTTTCGAAGCTTCATTGTACCTAGCGTATTGGACGAAACAGGAACAAAAGTCAGACCCGGCCCTTCGCTTCTCCCTTGGAACCACAAATCGGCCGCCAAGATCATGTGGCAGTTGTGGGATATTCCACAAAGTCAATCAAATCATATGATCCTCCGATTTTTCAAAGAGACAATCGTGGACCGTCAAGCACGCTTGGAATTGTGAGTGATGCCCCTTATTGCTCACCTTGCACCGAGCAAACTCCTTCCTCTCCATCACAAAGGTCGTCAAACTGATGTATCAGTCTTGAAGGGAGAATTCATAGCTTATACGGGTATCTTGTCGACGAAATTTCGTGGGATAATGCCGGAACGGCGTTCGACCTCAATACCGCAGAATGGTTTTACATTACACAACAAGGTCTTGTCGCTCGACTTGTTGGTACTCTTTTCCTGTTTGAGAAAGCGGCTAGTCCAAAGAATGGAAATGCACCCGAACCTGGGCCTTACGCCATTATAGCGCAGCGAAAGGCGGCGGGGGAAATGGACACTTTTGAGGTTATGCTAGAAAAACTAAGAATCCGTAATCACAAAGCTACACAGTGAGTATCTGAAGCATCAGATAGGTCAGAACTGATTTATTCAGATTAGCCGACTTGGGAGCTTGTAGTGCCTCTCTTTGGGAAGGAGTTATGGGATTAGCAGAAATGAGTCCGTGGTGTCCTCTGGAATGGGTTTTTCGACCGAAAGATGTTCGTGAAAGTGGTTATACCGCCGTGTGAGTCTCATCTGTCATACTTTCCTCGTGTAGTTTGCTAATCTGACAGGTATTTTGAGATCCTTCAAGGTATTGCCCAGCAATCTGAGCATCTGAACTTGCTGTGGAGTTCAATACAGGCCTCTCTTTGTGGTGCCAAAAATCCAATGGTCAATCGAGCCCAGGCACAGGTCTTCTTAAAAGGTGAGTCACTCATTCAGCCATTCCCATTCTGCACCTAGTACGCTTTGCCAATTCGTTGGGAAGCATGTCTAGGTCTATCGAGAGTTGTCTGACTATCAGGCCTGGCTGATTTGTACCATAGAGGATCACAAAAGCCGGATATTACCGCAGAAGTCCTAGCCTCCTATCAAGCCAACTTCCGATCATCTAGTCTAGCACACGCTCGTTTATCCCTTAGCGATCCCTGTGGGCCGGCAGAGTCTTCCTGCTGCGGATCGTTCACCCCCGAAGACTTCATGAGAAAGACGGGAGGTGGACAGCGGGTCAGGCAGCAGGAACTGGTGGAGGCTCTGAATACGGCATCCAAGCAAGTCATTGAATCGACATTGATACTTGCGAAAAGAAGCAGAGACTATCTAGAGTCAATTGACACGACGGATACCACCTTCGACTACGGCTCTTTATCGACCCTTCCTTACCAAGACGTCACTTATCCTGTCAACAACTCTCTCGAAAGTACAGCAATGGACACGGTGGACTCATTGGATTCTCTCTATCACTCTACCCAATCTGATCCTGGTCATGTTGGGCTGGGTATAGCTATGACGCCTGGAAAAACACCAAAATTGGCCGATAATTTGGAAGACATTGATGAAAATTATGCAGCGAGACGTACCGTCCCGCAAGCCCTGGATGAGGAAGAGATGAAGGAGCTTTTGTCGAATCTAGAGCGGGAGCAGGCGGAAGGAGTTTCCGTGGCTCTGCTGGACCTTCATTCGTGGACGGACTTGGGACTATCAGCAAAAGGAGTCGCTGAAGCTGGTCTGGAAAACGTGGAACTTCTACCGACACTCAGTTCACATTCATCTCCCGAGTCACCCTCTCTGGCGATAGAGTCGAGAGCTTTGACCCACCCTGACACAAGGGGCGCCTTTAATATGAAGGATTGTTTAGAACTCGTCACGATTCCTGGATGTCGATGCAGTGCTTGTGAAATTGGTGAACCCATTCATGCTGTTTGGAGAGCAGACGGACCAGGGAAAGCTTTAGGCGAGATAGAGGGTGCACCAACTTCGGAACAGCTCTCTCAACTCTGGAAAGAGTACCATGACTTGAGTCTCAAGGCAACATCAAAAAAAGACAAGTCTACAAAGGAAACGTCCGGAAATCTTTGTCTCGAAGAGGTTCCACATCCGAAACAGAAAGAACTTCAGGTTTCGATTTCGTCACACGGTATAGAAGACACATCTTATGCACAGACGGCTGGGAGTGCGAGGGGCGCGATTGAGCTAAAAGATGAGTTAGAAGTAGTTGACAAAGACATGGACAGGCAGGTATCGACGGAAACGGTGCTGGAAGAATACGAGGCTCGAAAGATTGAAGTCGACTTTCTCCATAAATCAAGGGAAGCAGTCAGGGTGCAGAGAGAGCTCGTAGTAGGCAACGAAGATGTGGACAAGCAGCCAGCGACAGAAAAGAGATCGGAAGAACACGACACTCAAAAAATAGAAGTCGACTTTCTCCGTAAATCAAAAGAAGCTCTCATAGAAACACTCGGAAGAGAACAAATGGTTCTGGAAGCCGTATATAACCATCTGTCAAAGTCAATGTTCGAACGAGAGACAGTACGAGAGGAGTTCAGTCGAAGACTCGGACAGACTCCAAACGGCGCAACAATTTCAATGGAAGAAGTACAGGCTAAATTGATTCGGGCACTGCATGTGCATGCTCCGATCTTGAATGAGTTGAGGGGGAGAATCAGTCACAGTCTAGACGTGCAACGATCCAAATCGGAGCAGGTTGGTGAGAGGATCAGTCAGGCGCTGGTCAGCGAGGCAGATTCCTTGAGGGAATTAGGGCAACGACTTCTTGAAGCCCTACTGAGCTGAGTCTCATGGTAGGAATTGCTAATTAAAGTCGTTTGTATGTACTTGATGATGAATGTTGAGGTTCATCGAATATCCTCCGAGATGAGTTTCTGTAGAACGCTCCGCGCACGGACCATAACACCATTGGTGTAGGGGTTAACATGGGAGCTTCCCATTACGTAAGTGGCCAACGTCAGTTGGATGATTGCTCCCGCGCGGGGTTCGAGTCCCCGATGGTGTATCTTTTGGACAGGGCAATTCGGGTCGCATGTACCAATGCTCTCCACTTGAAGGTCGCAAATCCTAGTAAGCCGCCCGAATAAGCACTGGAATGAAAGATACACAGCGGAAAGCAGCATGCAGCAGGGAAGCCCAAAGAGAGAGGACTCATACGGATTTGCAGGTATTCGAACCCAGGAATAGAAAACAGGGAACTGGGGCACACGTAGAATCAGGTACGACGAGGCCATTCGAATCCGACCTGCGTTCCTTTTTTGCGTCGATCACTGCTCCCCCTCCGCGCGTGCTTTTCTTTTTTTCTTTTCTAACACTCACCTGCTCACCTGCATTATGCCCACATTCCAAGCTCCTGCACCCCCTATACCTTCCGCATTTGGCTCTCATCATCATCGGAATGGCGGAGGGTCGATTTCTTCTCCGGTCAATGGGAGTTCATACTCGGGAGACGGACTTGCGGGTTCATCTCAGACAGGTTCCTCAATTCATGGGCGACGCGCATCTCTCTCGGCGACTTTTGAGATGAGTGAGAGCATGAGTGTATCATCTGACGATGAAGACGAGGTCGAGGTGTTTGGTGAGTCTTCTTCGTCTTTTCTCGCCTTCTTATCCATTTCAGGACAGATTGCAATTTGCCCACCTCTTTCCAGCTCTCTCGCCACCCTTTTATCAAATTCCTCTGAGAAATGACATTTATCCTCCCAGATAGACTATACCCAAAAGAGGTTGCTCACCACCAGTCGAAGTTCGTCTTCTACCTTACGCATCCGTCCGACCGGAACTCATCCCCACTGCCGTCCGAGCGTTGATAGAAAGTGGAGACAATGCACTTCTCTTAGGGCCGTTGACTGAATGGGAACATATCTCCATCCTGCAGAGGAACGTGGAACAAATCATAGTGGCGGAATTTGGTGAGTTCTTCATATCTATGTGACATGTTTCTAGCAAAGCTCATTTGGTTAGATCCTCCAGTGCCGAACGTACTTCTGCGAAATGCACATGTGAACATACATCTCTATAGACCTGTGAACATCAGTGAGAATCTCGCTGCAGAATTGGATGGCGAGTGACTTCATGTCTGGTCTCTTCTCATTGTTGATTATGCAGATGATAGCGATCAAGAATCAGTCTCCGCAGCTACGATCATAGATCTTCCTGCTCAGTCTCTTGAAGGTTTATGGGAAAAGTAAGTTTAGATGTATTTCGTAAATTGGTCAGCTGAGTAAAAGTTTGATCTATCCCCCTCCACTCAAATCGACGCTGCTCAATATGGTTCGAACATCTATGGTTCTAGGGGATCTCGGTGTGAATCCCAACATTGTCGCTTTAAACCGGTATGCAATGTCATGAGCCGATATTCATGGGCTGATATTCAGTTTAGTTCTCTTACACGGTCCACCCGGGACGGGTAAAACGTCGTTATGTCGAGCATTGGCTCAAAAGCTGTCCATTCGGTTGTCAGATACGTAAGTTGTCAATTCTCCTCTTCTTCTAGCTCCATACGCTTCCGAACCGCGTTGACCAGCTGATTTGTCAGATACGCACATGGCAAGTTAGTGGAGATAAATTCTCATTCTTTATTCTCCAAATGGTTCTCCGAATCCGGTAAATTGGTTCAGAAACTATTCTCAAGTGTTATGGAGATGGTCGAGAGGGAAGATTGTTTCGTCGTTGTGCTCATAGGTGAGTGATTTCCAATCTTTCTCAATAGTGAGCACATGGATTGACATGCAGATGAAGTGGAATCACTCACAATCGCACGAGATTCATTTTCTGGCGCCAGTGAACCTGGCGATGCTCTAAGAGTGAGGTCTTCATTGTTCAGATTACACGTACCTCAACTTACACAATAGGTTGTAAATGCGCTGTTAACCCAGCTGGACAAGCTCCGGTCCAAGACGAATGTTTTGGTTCTGACCACGTCAAATTTATCACATACCATCGGTAAATCCCCTTTGTAACTGACGATGAGAGCTGAGTTTCAGATAAGGCATTCATAGATCGTGCCGATATAAAAGAATACGTTCCTCCTCCTATCCCAGAAGCCATTTACTGGATTTTACGGACGACCTTGGTAGAGCTCATGAACCGTGGATTGGTTCAGCAGTTGGATCTGCCACTTTGGAATTTGATAGCTATGTCGAAGGTCAGAGCTCAGAAGGGGGAGGCGAAGGAGGGACAGAAAGTAGGGATTGATTTAGCCAGAGTGGCTCAGGAGTGTCATGTGAGTTTATACTCCCTCCTCGCAACCTTTTCACCAGTCTTGAGAACTCCAGTCCAATGCCTTCTTATCTCATCACGGTACTGAACCCCGGGAATGCCGCGAAAGTAAAGTGCGTCTACATGATGTATTTGATGAGTCTTTGGTGGGGGTGTTAAAAATGAGTCATCAATGCTTACTCAACAGTCTCATGGTCTATCAGGTCGTTTTCTCCGCCGTATCCCAGCTCTGGCACTCGCCATTCATTTCCGCGGTCGAACTCGTCCCCGATCCTGCGAAAGATGGGTCGAGGCTTTTTTCAAAGTGATAGAAAATGAAGTGTCAGATAGAAGAAAGATCGCACGGGAAGAAGTGTCGACCATTGATTCAAAGAATATTCCAATCAATCTTTCTCCATCAATAATGTCTTCTGGGCAACCTTAAGAAGACGTCAAATCTTTAATGAAAAGTAATAGAGAATGGTACATATATTGGTGTGTGGTAATCTATCATGGGGTGATCAAGTGGTTGATGTCAGGAGTTGAAAGAGGATGTCTCACTGTACGAGTACAACATGGCAACCATCATGCATAGCATTCTGCATCATAGATACCGGTCTCTACAACTATACTTGACGTCACTTATCTGCATGGATAGATGAGCTCTCATTGGTAGATGAGCAAAAAGATTATAGTGAGGCACAGGGACATTCACACCCCGCGACGGGACATGTAGAATGTGGTGGTTCTCCATCTAAATCACCTTCGAACCAAGGGATTATATGTCCCGCGTGACCTGCAACTCAGCTTAAGATTCATAGTACTTATGTTATCTCAGTGTCACTCGAGTCCTAGGCATGATGGTCTCCTTCCAATGATAGCATGTTGCAGCGAAAGTTAATCTTGTCTGGTTGAACCTCCACTTATAGCAGGGGGAGAAAAGTAAGAGAGAGGGGGGACGAAGAAAGTAGGAGAGTGATGTAATGAAGAAGAGAGGAAAAGAGTGAAGAGTGAAGTGGGAAAGCAGTAAATCGAATTCAAGAAACTCACCACCATGTCGACAAGTTTGACAACACACATAAGCATCCTCCAAAGTGTCCGGAGGTCCATCTTCATCTTCCATATGAGGTTCGACATGTTTGAGACCTACCCATGAGCTTTTTTCTTTATTTCATACCAAGTCAACCTCGAATCACTGATCCGGACGGTCCTACAAAATCAATGTGGGTGAGCAAGTGACATGACGGGTTTCATGGTGATTATTGAAGGAAGAGCAATGAAGAAGATGGGGACCATAAAGTATACATGGTACACGACAGAGAATGGACAGAACTGGATAAATGGCAAGGATCAACTCACATATGCAACATCTTGGAAGTGGAGAGTTACATAATTGACATACTGTCGTCTGTCAAGTCAACATCTGTCAAGATTCTGTATCAGGTAATAAGTGACAAGAATGTATATATGAGTAGCAATTGAGGTATAACAGGAAGGGACAATACTTTCGTTAAGAAGCTTGGAGACAAAAGGGATTTTGAGTAAAAGAGGAGGAAAAAGGTTACTGAACTGACACGTTGATTAGGCCATATGATAGGATTATTCAAAGAAGTTTTTTTCTTCACTTGTTCTTCTGCTTGTCTCGATAAGAAATTATTACATCTGTCTGGTCAGGTAATCCATATGATAAACAAAGAGAGACAGGTTGGTAACTCGCTTTCGAGCCCAAAAGCTGAACTCTCCCATAAACGCGCGCGGAGTGAGGAACGTAGGGAGACATTTGTACTTCACACAGGGGATATATTGGGTGGTAAAAAAAGATGAGAAGGCGCTGTCCAGCGTTCGAGACAGATGGCAATTTGGCAAATATGACATTCGACAGCAACTATCATACACTGTGGGGATCACTAAAGAAGAGAGACGAAACTAGGGAATGAGTAGCACAAGGAAAGAAACAAGAAATCCAGAACAAAGCCGAAAAAACAAAACTCACATTGGGCAAACCCTCTTATCAAATTTGATCTCTTCCCCAAGTCTCCCCATTTCAATCTGCCTACCCACATCAAACCCACATCTCTTATCGTACATTTTCCATCTATCTAATAAGTCTCTATAAGCCTCTTGCCATCTTTCCAACGCTTTCCTCTCCCCTCGACTGAGTCGAGAAGGGGGGAAGAAAGCAGAGAGGATGGAAACGGTTTGTAAATCCCCTGTACGATCGAGGTAAGCTTGTAAGAGAGGTATTGCGGGTGGTGTGAAACCGGTCAAAACTAGACCATGAAGGGAACAGTGGAGTAAACAACGGGAATAACGATCTTTGAAGAATGCGGAGAGCTGTTCATTAGTGTTTTCCCGCTTGTATTCTCTTCACCATACCAATCAAGACGATACCAGAGATATGTCGGTGAGGCTTAACCAATGAAAAGTGCCCTAAGGTGACAAGAACGAAAGGGTTCTGGAAAGTCTACATGAGAATCACCGAAAGAGGTTTGTCAGATATTTGTTATGACCTGAAAGATGATGATCTTGTATAAAGGGGGAAGACAGCTCACTTCTCGATCGGATAGATTGTTAATAGCGATAGACACCCTATCCAACAACGGAATAGCCTCTTCTTTCAATACACTATCCCACCCATCTCCTCCAATTCGAGATAGTATGACTCGGACATATGGATCATCCGTTTTTGTAACCATGGTCTGCCAATGTTCTTGCCAAAATTCGGACCCTCTTTCAGCACGAGATTGAGAGATGAAACCTGCCATCGTGGATCCCATCAGTCGGTGTTTCTCGTCTGGTCGTGAGCGTTGTACCTCATGAAGCCAAGTTAACCATGAAAGCACTGAGGCGGAACCCTGAGGTAATCGTTTCTGAGGATGTGAAGGCTGGTCTCATGAGAGGTGAACAGAGGGGGATTTCGTGTGTAGTTCAGAGTGGGCATGAGAGTGGTCCAGACAGATGAGATCAGGACTTTGGAGACTCACTTGGCGAATTCAGCAAGATACTCATTGCTTTACTTTCTTCTCCTGCAAAGTACGCCCAACAAGCAGCTTTGGTCCTTTGAGAATCCTCTACCAGCCTGATTATCAGTACTCCCCTCGCCGCGGTTACTATCATCACAAATTTCCAGAGCACAGATTTCCGCCTTCACCACCTCCCAGATGCCTTTCATCTTCTGACTCATCACTACTAAGATGGAACATGGAGTCGATGATGGTGAGAGATCGTCATGGTCCCGAAAAGAATTGAATCCCCAATTCGTCTCCCATATTGTGATAGGAAGGGCGAGGCACTCACCTGTTCACCTCCGCCATAGCACTATTCCTATCCTCCCCACAAACCATCATCATCAACCTCCTCTGTGGTCCTCTCTCAGTATTCACCCCACCTCCAAGTCCCGTCCATCTTCCCTTTCCCCCTAACCCACCCAGACCATTCTGCTGTCTTTGCGCCAGTACGCTGACCACCGCAGCGGTATAATCCGCCGATACCTCGCTCGCCACCCTCTCTCTGGGAATCCGTTCCGTCGTATGTGTCGGGACGGAAGTTTGTCGTACGCCTTGGTGGTTGGCAAGACTAGACCAAGCTGCTGAGGTCTGTCGATGTGGTCGAGGTTCGTTCTGTAGCGTAGCTTGCGTTCTGATCGATGACGGTGAGGAAGGAGATTGTTCAGGACCGGACCAAATGGAGGAAATACCGTGGTATGTCAGATTGTAAGCTCTATGTGTTGAGGTGGAGGGTGGCATGATTTGGAGTAAGTCTGGTATTCAGCTCAGCGAGTGAAAGAAAATAGAGGGAGAGGACTGACGATTTACAAATTCCCAGATGCCCGATAATCGGTCTTTACCAGGATGTTGTATGGCAATGGCGCCATTTAAGAGAAGCTCGTGGTCAGCTGTTCCATTCCTGTCCTGTGGCTTCCAACTGGATCGTTTCAGGAAGTGACAGAATGTCTATAAATGCACTGAATCGACTGCGTACGTCCTTTGATGCTCGTGTAGTATTACTAAGTAAAAGAACAACGAACTCACATCTTGAAGCCCGTACCCCTGTGCCGCTCGTCTTCTCATAGTCCACATCACATCCCCTTTTAGCACTTTCCTCAAGCCATCATACCCTCCCAGAATTTCCTCATGTCTTCCCACGACCTCCCCGCCTACACTCCCACCTCCAAATGTAAGCTCCCGAGGACTAGCAGGCTGAGTGGATCTTAGCAAACTCGACCGACCTGGACTAGAAGCCCTCGAAGCGGATCGGTCAGCCGCTTCGGCCAGAAGACGAGCCACTCCCTCTGGCGCCAACTGAAATCGGTTTGAACGTTTGTAGTCTTCGAAGTCTGCTGATTCCTCTGAATCTCTTCTCGCTGGAGAGGTTTCTGGTTCTTCTTCAGGTTGGTCAGGGTTGGAATGTGGATCGACCACTCTTAATGTCTTTCGGGTGGTAAGACCCAAAGCTCCTTGAGCACTTGATGATATCTGTCTCATAAGTATTGAGGACATGGACTTGCGGAATGTGTTATGTAGGGTGTGGGGATTATGGACTCACTATGGGTGTCCCTCCGACAGGTCCGATACCAAGAGTACCTTCCTTCAATACGTAGAGTACGTCTGTAGGCGTTGTATCTTCATATGTAAATGCGAAAGAATTCAGATTTCCTTTAGGAGGTATGACTGATCCATCAGTTAATGCATTTCCTCCCAAAGACCGACAGACAGAGGGAAAGAAACGAGACTCACTTTGCCTCGTACTGCCCAGAGTTACCCATTCCTTCGTCCCACGTCCATTCTCAGTCTTTCCACTAACAACGTCCCACAGACTCACCCCACCTTGTCTCGTTCCTACCGCCAAACCCCTGCTGGTCCATTCCAAAGCCTGAACATTCTGTCCCACCTCGAGACTCATCATTTCCACACCTGCTTTTCTACTATCCCACAACCTTACCAGACTACTTCCTTGAAGATTTTCGAAACTGGCGAAAATCCTTGGTGAATGGGGATCTGGACAGAGTCCATAAACGGTTCTAGTCAACCAAGTAGGACTTCCCGATCCTTGATTCTGGGTTGAAGGAGAACGAAGGTCATGTAGACGTATCCTACTATTGGTACTGGTGAGAAGATGATTGATGGTATCTGGTTGGAAAGCTACAGAGATTATAAGTTCATTCTTACAAAACTGTAGGACTGATCTTGGTTCTTTGGACGTTCCTTCACGAGGAGTGGGATGTTGTCCTTCTAAACGATCAGCAGGACGTGTCCATGATGTCTCCGAGGGGAGGGAAGAGATAGAAGTTGAGATGTCCCATATATGAAGGGAATCATCTGATCGATGTCTTTCATATCCCACTGCGAGATAGTTGGGGTCGATCTTGGAGAATGCTAAAGCTGTGACGGATCGGGAATAATGGGCCGGGAGGGTTCCCACGGCAGAAGGAAGAGAAGACGAAGGGTTCATGGGTTGGGATAATGTCGAAGGAGTGAGGTTGAGTAGGAGTGTACGACCGGTGGTGAGACCGCAAGCTATGAGAGTGCGTTGATGTGGAAAAGGTGCCCAACCCATTGCCTTAAAATCAGCTAGATATCAGAGGTTGGAAGCGTAAGAAAGAAACTTACTCGAACCTGACCAACATCTGGTTGCAGTGCGATGAGGGTCATTTTACCCGTCTGAAAGTCAGTATTGAAGCTATGAAGAAGAGAGGAATGACATTTGGACGCCATTGATACATGGACACATCGCCAGACGAAGAGGGAGCGACTTGCCCTCCGACGACGAAGCGAGCTGGTGTGGATGGAAAAGGATCTGTTAGGGCTATCCGACGAGTCTCCACCATGATGATAGATAGCCCTCTGGAGGCTCTGGGTGAGATGCGGAGTGCAGGCTAGAGGGGGTTGGAAGAGGAGGAGAGTAGAGTAGGGTACAGTAGAGTTGATGGATGAGGTGCCCCGGAATCGAATCCAGGCACCACCAAAATGTTGAGAACTTCTACATACTGTACGCCATAAGATTTTATGTGAGTACTCGTACTGTACGTCTTCTGGGTTTGAGCGTTTTGGTGAGAGTACATCATGAGGATCTCTGCCTTGATGTACGACGTCAGGAGTTTAACTTAGTGTTGATAGGTTAAAATCGAACGATCATGGTCAACACGGTTTCCTCTGGCAAGCTGGCCCCTCCAAACGGAATCCAATCGTCTGTCTTTCCATGATATGAACAGAGATCATGCCAGTATGTGCATAGATGAACGTTGATCGTTGACCCACAGAGCCGTTCGTTGGAAGCTGATACTCTTTGCCATTCTCATGGCCGTTGTGCCCATCGGGACATATTTCTCCTCACTACGCTTTGTTTTCGGTGGTGGGTCATCCTTCTTCATTCCAGTGATATTTGTCAAACCTAACCACTTCCACACGCTTCATACTCTCCGGGCACTGGCTGATCCTCAGGTGCGACCACACCCTCTGCCATCGCTGCCATCGTAGCCGCCAATATGGTCCTGGTGGGATATGTTATTGTAGCCTTCCGTGAAGAAGCTCACTCACCCCACCCTCCCATACCTCTAGAGAAGAAGTCACGTTGAGGGCATGTCCTTTGGGGTTGTGATTGTTGGATGCATCTATCCATTCACTTGTACCCTCCTTTCTCCATTGTGCACTAGCCCGTCAACGGATCCGTCTTTGTCGTTGATGGGCGTAGGTGGGTTGCAGTCGTACTCGCACTTCCAGAAGCACAGTGCACGATATTATGTATCACTTGTGACCCGACTGCTACTCTAATTGTAGAGTATGTTGTATGACATCCTGCACGAGATACTTCTGTCGGTGTTATGTAATTGCTGGAAAAGGGTGAGAGGTATACCGGTGACACCTCGTTGCAAGTGGATCTGTCGCATAGGGGGAAAAGTGTGCGACAGCTCACTTTTCACACACTTTTCCCCCTATGTGATGAAAATTTTCACACATGTGTGAAAAGTGTGTGACATGTACCTTTTCACACACTTTTCCACATGTGTGAAAAGTGTGCCACGTCATTTTAGTCACGGTATCATTCTTATCACCGAAGCATGATTTCGGATCCGGTACATTGGGATGCATTCCATTATTTCACACCTTCTTTGTTCGGTCTGTATCTATAGCACTTTATAAATCTGTATCTACTCACTGTTATAATATGTCTCCACCATCTTATGATACCCCATCACATAATTCCCGCCACAGTGCAAGAGCATCATCTTCAAACCCACCCCGTCGCACTCCCCATACACCCGCAGTGTCCGGATCATCCGGATCATCTTCTTTTCAATTCAACTACACCCGTGAGCTCAACATTCTTGGGTCCACAGTTAGCTGAATGTATCATTAGCTGTCTCCCAATTCAGCCCATCGCCAGCAGGGACATCAGGAACTTCAGGCAATCTGGGACCGTCTGCACCCTTCCGCCCTCCTACCAGCACCCTTGGAACACCCATCAGCTTAGACAACACTGGAAGTAAGTATCTCATATCAAGTCCCACTTCAGGTATGTTAGCTGATTAGGGTCAGAACGAAATCCACTTCAAGCAATTCAGGCTCAGATTTCGGCTTTGAGAGACGAAATGGTGGGAATGATCCAAGGTCTAGAGAAGAGGGTATCAAATCTGGAAGATGAGAATGAATCCACGTCTACCTCTCTGTCAGATCTCAGAGTTGACCTCCGATCATCAAGATTAAGTACCGAACAAGTGGTGGAAATGCTCACAAACGACTTACGGGAACTAGAAGATATAGTTGAAAGCAAGGCAGACAAAGAGAGGGATATATCGGCGAAGTCCCCTGCTGAGGTATATGGAAAGTCTCGATGGCGAGCCATTATGGTGAGTGTTCGTTGGTATGAACCCTTATTGGCATCCATCGTTTGGTTATGCTTATGTCCAGGCTGTGGTCAGAAAATCAATCCACTTCCTTTTCGATTCTGATCATAAGACAATTCTCCCCGATTATCCATCCAATCCCGGCAACTGGCCCTGTTTCACCAATGAAGACGGGTCCTCAGGGGCACAGTGTCTTCGTTTTGATTGGAATGAACACATCACCCATCCTCGAAATGTCAGAGGGATAGAGGGAGTTGTGACTTTTCTGATGGCGGATAGGGGGGCGTGGCCTGTGACTGCCCAAGAAGCCGATACAGCAGGATCTCCACCTGCAGAAGCCTTCCGAGACGCAGCTCGGAATTACTTCAAGAATCTGAAGCGTGCCAGGCCCAAGACGGAAGGAAGTGGTGTTGGAGTAGAAGAGGAGAAACTGGACAAATTTGAGGGTAGTGATGATGGGCAAGAGAATAATGGACAGGAATGGGGACTGGATGCTGACAGTAACTCACTGGCATTGCTGGCACATCTAGAGACTCAAGGGTGGGGAGATCCTGACAGTCAGTTTGATGGGTTCGAAGGGGGTGTTGACATGGGATTTCATTTGTCCAATATGGATCAACAGCCGAGTCGAGAAACCAGTATTGGAGATCGATCAGCTACTACCACTTCATCTGCAACCTCACTCACTACCCCATCCTGTTCCCAGTCACCAAGTCAAGTATCCACACAGGCTGCTCATAAGTCTAAGGCGTGGAGAGCTCGTAGAGTTACTGTAGGTTATTCCGTGTCATTACGGCTAAGCTGAGATTAGCTTGCTTCCGTCATCAAGAATCGGAGGCCTCATTCTTCCCAATATTCTGGTGCCAGGTGGGAGATATTGGATGAGATCCATTCACAGATGGCGGAAGAAGGTGCCGGTCTGGCTAGAGTATTTGTTCAAGAAGTGTGGATGTCTGATATGGTACGTCACCTGATTTTCCATGAGTCGTTTGGCTCACAGGCCCAGGCAAAGAATGCTTTGATTTCAATTCTCACCCATCCCATCGCTCCTAGTGTTATTGTTACGGGGTAACAACGAATCGAGAGGACTCTATCGAGTTCGACGGATTAGGACAGAGGAAAGCGGGAGTTGGAGGCAGTGCTGCAGTAGGTAGGGACGGGTTTTCCCCTTTCGAGATTTTCCCCACTGGGTTTGCTCAAAGCGGTTTTTCACCTGTCCGAGTATGTACATGGACGCTTGCAGTAGGACTGAGAAGAGGAGACGGATACCGGTAGACAGTATATAGTACAATCAGCAAAGTACCAACTTTGCTGATTCTTCAATATCATTCTTTGGCTACATCGATTGCAGAGGAGACACGATCCATTAGCACCAGAGCCCCTAGATTTCCACGAGACCTCCATCGAGTTCGACCCAACCTGCGACCTAGTCGTCGTGTTTCCAGTACCGTTACAAGTTGAAGAATCAGCCTTACGCACCTTGGGTCGAATCGGAGAGTACTGTATGCTCACCAGAGGGAAAGCGCGGAAAATGATACCAGAAAAAGAGGAGTTGGAACAAGGGCTGGTCCCAGAGGAAGAAATACCAACAAGTTCTTCGAGAAGTACCATTTCACATGATCTCACTTCTACTACCACTACCCCAGATCCGCTAAATGAATTATCGCAGCAGTTGTCACAATTGTTAGCCATTATGACGATGCAACAAAAAGAACAAAATGCATTAAGGGAAGAACTGGCTACGATGAAAGCTGACCGACAGAACCAACAGATACTCACATCGAAAGGGGCAAGTTTGATCGAAGTCGAAGAAAACAAGCCGTGTTTGGAGCCAAAACTTACCAACAACGAACGAACAGGAAGAACCAGGTGTGCGGATCCACCTACCTTCAGTGGAGAACGAGGAGAATTGGACAACTTCCTTGCAGCATGTCACATGAACTTCGAATTCAAAGGGGCAGAGTACGCCACCGATCGCAGAAAGATCCTGTTCATGTACGGGTATCTTCGAGGCACCCCTCAAATGCTTATAACCCCGGCCATAACCAATCCAAGTATATGGAATTCGACCGAATGGCTAGAGAGCTACGACAAATTCATCCAGCATTTACGAACTCAATTTGGAGACAGTAACATGGCAGGTACGGCTATGAGGAAATTGCAGGAGTTAAGACAGACGGATACGGCCGCCGAGTATTTTGCCAACTTTGAACTTTGGTCCACACACCTTGGAAAGGTACCAGATGCAATGAAAATCGCCTCAGCCATACAGGGCCTGAAGGAAGAGCTACTGAAGGTGGTAGTGGTAAATAACACCGACCCTCGAACCAAATCGGACTGGATCTATTTCAAACAGCATGTGATAGGGACTGAGGAGAACCAACGGATGGCTGAAACGATGATTGCAGCGAATCGATGGGCTGCTAGACGCAAACATGAGACGACCTGGCTTCCCCCTCGATCGAATTCGATGCGATTGGATACTAGTTTGCCCAACCCGGTAGAGCGCCACTCACAATCGACTGGTAGAGGACCCTTGCCCGGTGGAAAACCAGGGATGATGAATTATGGTCTACCAAATGACCCTCCGGTCACTTGGACAGAGGACGGAGGACGTCTCAGCGAGAACGAAATGACTTGGAGGAGGGAGAACCGACGTTGTCTCAAATGTAGAAGTCCAGAACATTACGCCAACAACTGTCCAAATGGAGGAAATACGAGAAACAACATTAGGGGATCCCCAAACCCGCATAGCTCACCGATTCCTAGTGGATCGAACTCGATCCCAACTGGATCCAAAGGGCCATTAGTTCGAGGAATGGCGGTGACCTTTGAAGAAGAGGGAAACGACTACCTGGCCTAAGTGATGCGACCACTTGCGGCCAGGATCTGCCCGGATCGCAGAGAATTCAAATACCAATAGATCTCAGTAATGACTCGGCCATAATATATATAAAAATACAAACAAAGAAAGATACCCTACAGATTGGAATGTTAATCGATACCGGGGCTACAGGAAGGTATGTGCAGCCGGCCTGTCCATTATACCATCTATTCCCAAAGAAACAATATCAGGTACCACGAAAAATTAGGTTCCTGGATGGAACTACCGCGACCTTAGTGACCGAATATGTAGAAGCAGAATTAGATCTAGGAAAAGGACTCAGGATTGCAACTCGACTGGATGTTATGGCATACGAAGGACCAGAAGTACTAGTAGGACTAGATTTCTTGAGACAGTTTAGGGCAAGGATCGATTGTGGAAAGGGACTGATCGAATTCGACGGAATTGAACGAGATACTGGTTGGAAATACCCAAGATTAGAAGAAGGATTAATAAGAGGAGCAACACTGGAGAAAGGGGAAGACGAAATGAGTGAGGAGGAACTACGACAAATCATACCGACACAATGGCACCAGTACCTCGAATTATTCAAGGTAGAAAGAGCAAGAAGACTACCACCAAGAAGAGAATGTGACCACGAAATCGAATTAGTATCAGGGGCTGAACTGAAACCAGGACCAATCTACCAACTGGACGAGCATGGGGATGCTTTCCTGAAGCAGTGGATCAATGATGGACTGACTAGTGGACATCTGCGAAGAAGTAAATCGCCCTATGGGTCCCCAGTATTCCTGGTCCCCAAGAAAGGAGTCATTCCCTATCGAGTAGTTACAGATTACCGGGCACTTAACAAGGTAACCATCAAGGATTCGTACCCAATGCCACTTATCTCGACCTTACTCGATCGACTTCAATTGGGAAAGGTGTTTACCAAACTCGACCTGAAAGGGGCCTATCAGTTAGTTCGAATAAAAGAAGGAGATGAACATAAAGCTGCTCTACGAACACGATACGGTAGTTTTGAAAGCACTGTTCTACGGGATGGATTATGCAACGCACCAGCCACCTTTCAAAACTTCCTGCAGGATATGTTCCACGACCTGTTAGATGAAGGAGTGGTAGTTTACATAGACGACATCACGGTATACTCAGACACGATCGAAAACCATCAGATAATTGTCCAAAAGGTATTGGACCGATTACTTGAAAACGACTTGGTTGTTAGCCCGAGGAAGTGTGAATGGAGTTGCGACGAAGTGAAGTTTCTGGGGTATGTAATCGGACACGAACGGATCGAAATGGATCAAGACAAGGTGAAAGCCATTCTAGAATGGGGAGAACCAATGACAGTCCGAGATACTCAGGTTTTTCTAGGATTTGCCAATTTCTATCGACGGTTCATCAAAGGATTCTCACATATTGTGGGTCCTCTTACCCGTCTGACCAGGAAGGATCAGGCTTGGAATTGGACAGAGGAATGTCAAAAAGCTTTTGAAAATTTGAAGAAAACTTTCACGACAGCACCGGTACTTCGACATTTCGATAGAACCCGACCAACCTGGATCGAAACCGATGGATCTGACTGTGCGATAGGTGCAATAGCGTCCCAAAGGTTCCCTCATCCATCGATAAAAGGGACCACGGAACTTCATCCGGTTGCGTATTGGTCTCGAGCAATGACACCCTGCGAATTAAACTACACAGTGGGAGAGAAGGAACTACTAGCCATTGTGGACTGCTTGGTAGCATGGAGACCTTACTTAGCGAACAGTAGTGATGTCATAAAAGTCATTACGGATCACAAGAACCTGGAGTACTTCCAAAGTAAGCGACAACTGAATCGAAGACAAATGAGGTGGCTGGAAATCTTAGGAGACTTCAACATAGAGATCACTTATCGACCAGGTAGCAAAAATGGGGGAGCAGATGCTTTAACAAGACGAGGGGATTATCACCCGGGAAAAGGAAGTAGTAAGGACCCAGATCTAAACAAAGGAAACTGGCTACAATTACTACCCACATACGAGAAACATGGATCGAATTCGATAGACTCAGAAACCCGACACATAGTAAGAGGAGCAATCCGAGAAGACTCA
This sequence comes from Tremella mesenterica DSM 1558, assembly GCF_000271645.1. NCBI lineage: Eukaryota > Fungi > Basidiomycota > Tremellomycetes > Tremellales > Tremellaceae > Tremella > Tremella mesenterica. The sequence goes on from NW_006711225.1 coordinate 4,752,386, forward strand.
TTATTTGGACTCATCAAAAACGGACTCAAAGACTCAGAAGACATAGCAAACATACGACGACTAGGACTGCAATTGACACAGACACATAGCACACAGGACACACAGAAGACACAGATTAGCAACGAGGCACCGGTGGTATCATGGACTCAAAGCGGATTGCTCTTGTACAAGAATAGAGTAGTCATACCAGAGGGACAAGCAAGGTTAGAAGTAATGAAAGCAAGACACGATTCGATACTAGTAGGTCATCCAGGAAGAGACAAAACTATCACCATGGTCAAAGAGGACTATTACTGGCCACATTTGGACGAATATATTGCCAAATACGTAAAAGGATGCGAGATCTGTAACCGACATAAGACTCATCGACATCAGCCGTATGGACATCTAGTCTCTTTACCAGTACCCACACTCCCCTGGACAGATATCTCTATGGATATGGTGGGACCCCTACCAAAATCGACCGAGTTCGACGCGATACTAGTGATAGTCGATCGACTAACCAAGATGGCTAGATTCATTCCATGTACAACTGGACTAACAGCGAACAAAGTGGCCGACATCTACATCAAGGAGATCTTTTCAAAACATGGAGTACCTCGAACAATTGTATCAGATAGGGGAACTCAGTTTACAGCGGAAATTTGGAAGGAAATATGTCAGTTCTTGGGAATAAAGAACTTATATTCGACTGCGTATCACCCTCAAACAGATGGACAGACTGAGCGAGTAAATCAACAGATGGAAATCCTGCTTGGAATGTATGTAAACTACAACATGGACAATTGGGATCAACTTCTACCAATTGCTGAGTTCGCTTATAACTGTTCGCCACATAGTAGCCACGGTCTGTGTCCTTTTGAAGCTTGTTACGGCTATGTGCCACACTACGACATCCATTCGCACGATATTCGATCAAAGTCAAACAAGTTGGAGAAGAAATGGAGAGATATGGGAGAGTTGCATGCGACTGTTCAAGAACAGGTCAGGATGGCAAATGAAATTAGTGCAGAGTACTACAACAGGAGACACAAGAGCATACCAGAAGAATTCAGAAAGGGAGAACAGGTACTACTAAGTACAAAGTATCTTACGACGGAACGACCCAGTCGAAAACTAGAAGCAAAATACATTGGCCCATTCAAGATCATAAGGAAAGTTGGAAAAAATGCTTTCGAATTAGATCTACCTCCAGCAATGAAGGTGCACAATGTCTTCAATGTCACGCTGTTGGAACCATATCCCAAGGATATGATACCAGGTCGACAGATACCACCCCCACCGCCTGTAGTAATTAACGGCCAGGATGAATTCCATGTGGAAGCAATCGTGGACAGCAGAATTCGACGAGGAAAGGAAGAATTCAAGGTAAAATGGTTAGGATACACAGGAAATGCGGCCTATGACTGGGAACCACGAGAAAATGTGGAAGAGTTGGCCGTTTTTGGTGAATTTTTGGAAAAGAGGAAGAGGGACCCCAGAAGAAAGTGAGAATTCGATCAAGATCAACAAAACTGGGTCAGAAATAAATGCATACACAGGAAATATAGCTACAAATAGAGAGATATAAACACACTAAAAGTTGGAGGTGGTAGAATTGGCTCGGGGACGACGGGCCGAAGCGGGAATACGAATGACATTGCGAGGGAGAGGAGTATGGGGAGAAGAGGAGGGACCAGCGATTGGCTGAGAGGAACTCAATCCTGTAGGATCACCAGTAGAAGTAAGATGATCCAGAGTTTCATCGGCGGAAGGAGGAGCATAGTTGGCGGAAATAAGATGAAGGGATTTGTAAAGATCCAGATGTTGAGAGGGGAGAGGAAGGAGAAGGGAGGTAAAGAGATGGATGTAACCCGAAAGTTGGGTCAGACAGGCGGGTTGATCATGGGCAGGAAGGGATCGATAGCGGACCGAAGCCGCACAAAGCTCGTGCTCCAGGACAAAAGTAACCTTGGAAGTGACCGTTCTTGCTCCCACAACAATACCCTATACATCAACATCGACCAAGTTCGAAGGAAATAGACAGGTACCTCACGGAATTTGGACTCAGGGTTGTTGGTCTTCACCGAACATTTTGAAGTACCCTTAGCAGAGCATTCACCACACACACCACCGACTGAATTGCATCAACATTGAACGAGTCGCAGCAAGAACTTACGAGGGCCAATACAACCAACACGAAAGTCTTCACCACCATCGAGACGACGTTGACAATCGGTACAGAGCTCACCCTCTAGCCGAACAACAGCACCATTTTTGTTGCGGAGGCGCCAACCTTGGGCCAAACGATCGAGCTAATGATTAGAATCGATAAAACTTGAAAGAATTCGAGACTTACAGCGTTCTTAAACCACTTTACAGTGGGCTTGATGGCGTTGGTTTCGCGGAAACGGTCCAGAGCTTCGTTCTTCAACGCGAGACGAACAGAGGGGAAGGTCATGCTGGCCCAAAGGGTAGCTAACAAGTCAGAAGCGAACAGAACTCGGTGGAATTCTCACCGATTTCGGAGTCTTTTCGATCCTCGAGCAACTTAACCAGTTCCTGGTTGACGGTAACCTTGCGAGGGGCGTGAAAGATGTCACCAAGTTCTTCGGGAACCTCCACAAGTTCGTCGGAAGCCTCAGAAGGAGGACCAGTGGGTTGCTTACCGGGAGAATTTTCATTTTCGACGACGGTAGGGTGTTCGGAGTCGACGGATTTGGCGGGAGATAGGTTCTCACCAGTGGCAGATGGCCCAGCACCCCCTTCGAAGTCGAAATATTGCTCGATGACATGGTCATCAAGGAGCGATTGTGCTTCGCGAGAAGGACCGGATTGATACTTCTCCTTAATGGTGTCGAGAGCTCGTCGAGACGCATCAACCAATGGGGGTTGAGAGGAAGCGGCTTCAGACGTAATTCTCATTCTTTTCGTTTGACGCATGAGAAGTTCGGGGTCGACGTCAGGTAGGATTGCCTGGGTGGAAGCTCGAGTTTGACGGGAGGAGGTGGAAGGAGACAACTAATCTCGTCAGCCAGTGAGAGATAGGAGGATATACATCGAATTCGAAGGGAATTGCTTACAGTACGCTTAGACATGCTCACAGACAGGTCAGAGTTGGAAGGATCTCTAAGATATGAGTAAGATATGGATGGATGATGATAGATAAGTAAAAAGAACGACGAACAAGAGGTAAAGAGAGAATGAAGAGGAAAGAAGAGAAAGAAGACGGGGAGGTAACTTGGTCAGTAATTTCTCGATCACATTGGAGGTCCGTGCGGGTGACGCGTTTTCATGGCAACCGTCACACTAGCGTGGGTATGATGTCAGGGCGCACCAAAGGTGTCTAAGAACAATCCATGTGCATCACCTGGTTACAGGGTTCAGGATCCTCGGCGAGGATCCTTGAGACAGGGGGGGAAACTTGTTACGGGGTAACAACGAATCGAGAGGACTCTATCGAGTTCGACGGATTAGGACAGAGGAAAGCGGGAGTTGGAGGCAGTGCTGCAGTAGGTAGGGACGGGTTTTCCCCTTTCGAGATTTTCCCCACTGGGTTTGCTCAAAGCGGTTTTTCACCTGTCCGAGTATGTACATGGACGCTTGCAGTAGGACTGAGAAGAGGAGACGGATACCTGTAGACAGTATATAGTACAATCAGCAAAGTACCAACTTTGCTGATTCTTCAATATCATTCTTTGGCTACATCGATTGCAGAGGAGACACGATCCATTAGCACCAGAGCCCCTAGATTTCCACGAGACCTCCATCGAGTTCGACCCAACCTGCGACCTAGTCGTCGTGTTTCCAGTACCGTTACAGTTATGCCCCCTTCGTTACATACCTCAGCTCGTGTTGGTCAGTCTACCTCGGCGACTTCAAAGAACGAGAAGCCAGGCTGGCCGTCAACAAAAAGTCCAGACAGATACATTCAGAGATGGCAGCTTAGTGATCCATTCTACTCTTTGGTCAAACACAGTCGGCAATTAGATATCGTACCAACAGATCGACCTATGTCTTTTGCCGAAGTCAGAAGTCTACCATGGTATGTGTCCCATCCAAAATGTGACAGACTGGGATTTCCCTCTCAGTCAAACTCAAGTGTGGGAGTGAAGCGAACCCGAGAGCAGACCGAAGATGATGAGGATGTTGAGCATGAAGTGGATGGGTTGGACAATGGTCCTGGTCGGCCACAAGGGAGATCTCGTTCTCCCTCAAAACGAGTAACACCCCTGCCAACACTGCATGAAGAATGAGAACTGGGACATTCATGTAAGATTGTGAGAATATGTTGTTGGAATATGATAATAGGAGATAAACTCATCGTTGTAGAGCATTAGACAGTCATTTTACAAGTATTTCATAGGGTCATGTCATGTCATTCATCTGAACGTTAGCGAAATCTACGATTCACCTGAGGTATGGGGCGGCACACATACCTTCATCGAACTGATCCAAACCCATACTATCTTCCACATGCTCCTGAGTTTCAGCGAAATTCGATCCAATCACTTACCCTATTGTAGCTCATGATGACAAGCCTTGATCCATGTATGGTCCCAACTTCCTTTACAGCTACCGGTGCCAACAGAGAAGAGACTGAGATGACTGTAGGAGGGATGGCTTCATCGGGGAGATGGGTAAGTTGTTGTGCAAGCATGACAGATCTGTGTGACAATCAGCATCTGAATCAATAACTGAGATACTCACCTAAATGACCAAGGTAGGATTTCTTCGTCTGCTGGTTGTAAAAACCGTACTGCCGCAACCGTTATCACTGTGTCAGCCAGCGAGCCAAATGTATCAGGGAGACAGAGTTGCAGGATCATCTCCACCCTACATGCAGCCATTCCCAATGCCCTGTCGGTAGGATGTACCGCTAAGGCCCATCTATCTCGATTTGACCGTGTGTATGACTTAGAGACAAACCTGACCTTTCAGCTCCACTATGAATGACAAGATTCTCACCTGAAACCATTGAAGCGAACATAAGGATACTCTTTGTGACCAGCTTGGACCAACACTGAGCCCTCCTCGTAAATTGCTGCATATGATCTTATCCGCTGACCAGGAAGGGCTAAGCGAAGATACGACAAGATACCAGGATAAAGCTGCAAAGGGTGTGTTCGTATGTTGATTGTGGACCGATTTCCCAATGGCAGTTCAATTCCTTGCCCAACTTCATCCATTTCGTTCAATAATACAGTACCCTGAATTCGGGTACGTTGCAGTCGGCATTTGAGATCTTCAATGTAACTGGCTTCGGTTTCGGATATATCTGGAGCTGGGTTCTCGAGCACACCCCACAAAAGCTGAGACTTTGTCCAGAAACGAGCCGCGGTTCCAACCATTTGGATGTGATCTCCCCGGAAATAATGAATCTTGGCCAGCGCACCGTTGTTCCTCTCGTACGACCAGGTTGCATAGCTCCCCACAGGACCGTACATTCGAATGAATTGTGAATAATGCATGGCAATGTGCCAGTTTATTGTCATATTCATTCCGTGTAGTAGAAAGCGTTTGCACACCGATGACAACAGATCTTGAGCTTCCTCAGCCGCATCAATGGTGATGCTCTTTGCTAGAAGGACTCGTAATGACGCCGAGAAGTCCACAACAGCCCTGTAGATCTCGAGCCGATTGTGTGTAGAGGACGGCGCGATCTGATCATTTGTGTCGGACCGGAGAGCCAACCACAAGGCACAAGGCAGGGCCGCTCGAACTCGAGACCATTCATCGGCTTTGACGTTGTTCGCATCTCTTCCTGACGTGACCATGGAGACAACCCCATTGACCAATCGACCTACATGTGAAGGCCAGGTGATTCCGGTAAGAGCCTTCTCAAAAAGTTGATATCGATCGGGCCCGTCGTCACCTTCGTCTAAAACCCCGGATCGTAAAATCCATAGCACCAAGGCATGTGTCATGCCTGTCATTAAGGGAGTCCATCTGACAAATAGGGAGACTCACCCAGTGCCGCTCCGTGCATAGTATCAGGCGGGGAGAAATCAGAGTGTTTAAACCCAGACAATTTGACCGCCTCAGACCACTTCACACCATGATCTTTCTCCAGGACTTTCTGTTGTGCAACTGTTGCAGTCCGATGAGCCGATGCAGCGCCGACAAGAGTGTCTGCGTTCATATGCGGCAGATCTGTCTTATGAGCACAAACCTAATGAAGAGGAAGACTCACTCCTCCATTCGTAGGCCAACGGATCTTGTAGATCCCTGTTTCGAATTCGACAATGACAACACGGCCAATGAGAGTTGTGACTCTTGACCCCTGCTAACTTCCTTGAGGCTGGCATGTCGCTGACATTGAACATCACTTGGAGGTAAACAGGAGCGGGGTGAGATCGACCAGCTATAAAGGCCAGGATGCCAGTCTCAAGAGTCTTGAAGTCCCTGATCAGAGGAGCGATCAGATTGTTGAAGCCGGTTTGTGTAGGTATCTTCGGTCCAGGGATTACCATCGCAAGAATTGTCCATCTCTTACGAAGAAAAATGTGTCTGGGCAGGTTCAAGATAGACACGTATATCGCACCAATAGAACAATTCTTAATGTCATGCACACCAAACCTGATTTCAGCATCATGAACGCAGTTGAGAACTCACCAGTCAACATTTATCGATGCCAACAGACCAAACTCCATGGACACTAGTCTTTGCGGCGGGCCGTGACGAAAATCCTCCATCACCGGACCGTTGTCTGTGTCAAAGTATTCACGGACAACATTGCAATCACGCGAGCGCCACGCTGCCCCATCCATGATATTGGTGAGTACTCGATAACGGTCTACAGGAACTGATGTTGGTATTGGTGCGTTAATCCCAATGTCATCTTCGTGATTGTCCATACGCCACAGCTGGATGTCTCGAACAAAATTGGGGTCTCGAAAGAAAGTCTGTAGTACAGCCGATGGTGGAGAAAAAAACATTGATTTAAGCGGGTAACGTTTTCTTCCTTTGGTAAAGTATATACGGCTGGTACACCGTTCATCAGGGCGTAGGATGTCAATGGCATGACCTTCGTCGTGATCATATGTTGAAAGCTCCGCATTACCAAACAGCACACAGCATTTTTCGTTTTCGCAGACTGCATATCTGTGTAAAAGGCTGTCGGGAGAAACGCCAATACGAGAGAGAGCTTCTTTTGGGTCTGCTGTAGGGGGCTGAGCCAATTCATGTGCCGGAGCCATACTTGCCATCATGAAATTGGAAGATGCCAAACCGATGCTCACCTGGTCAACGGTGGCACCTCCAACAGAAGCTACGGCCGCTTGAGTCCACGCTATCCGTTCTGGGGTTGAGTGGTCGTGATGCACAAAGCGATGAACAAAGGGGGGTAAATTGGGAAGGATAGCCAGGGCTCTAGGAGAAGGGCGGATGTGGTGAGGAATGGTGTCAAATAAGTGATTGGAGGGTTCGATATCTTCGAGATAATGTGGGTCGTCCGATAAGTCATTGACTTCCCCGCCCGTGATATCTGCCCCAGCATCAGACGGATGTCTCCCTTCCGACTCTGTCATAGAGACCATGTCGGTATCCGTAACTTCTGACTCATTGCCGCTGGTTGATCGTCCTTCGCTTGTATCGTCATTCACCTCGTCACCCAAATCCTCCCAGTTGAACATTGGATCGTCTTCGTCCTGATCGATGTCATACCCCTCAATACCCATCCCTGGCTCCTCCGGCCCCATCGGATCCAGTTGCTCCTGATTTCCTGGCACATCATCTGCACGGTTGTAGCCGACTGGTTGAGGAGGGAGGGTTGTTTGGAGTCGATGCAGGTCTTCTTCTTGGTGATTCTTGATAGTCCTACTGTCTTGGATTGTGAATCCCCGTGGTGCGCGTCGACACTCTGAACATCTGCAAGCTCTCTGGGCGGCCGGCATATTGTTAGTGAAGCAATGATGGATGTATAGTATAGAGTTAACAATGATGTATAAAGCAAGGACTACTTTGGCTACAAAGGTGTATTGTATCACGTGTAATGCTGTGGCGGCTGTGACACGCGACCAACGCGTCAAAGTGGCACCTGCCTACAAATTTTCCCTCACTTTTCCCCCTGGGGAAAAGTGATCTGGGCTTTTCGCACACTTTTCCCCCTATGCGACAGATCCACTCGCCACGAAGTGCCGGTGAAAGCGCCGGGTGAACCGGGACATTACGGGACCTGAAAGATGAGGTCTTGTTGGTGCATCGCTCATGGTTCAATTGGTGTTATCTCCCTACATTGATCCTCGTCTTATCCACTTTCAACCTAACACGTTCGTCAATCAAATTCACGCCCACAGCTATACGCATATCACAAGGGCGGTAGTCGTTCTGGCTTGATAGTGTTGACTGTCCCATCTCCCGCGCTTGACCCCTTTCCAGGACCCCACTCCCCTTTGCTCCGTCCAACACTGGCTTGACAGGATCCATTTCGGCTCTACTCCTACATATCTCGTTATCAAATGACTAGATAGCATAGTATAATTGGGTCAATAACAGTCTACAGAAGACTCAGTAGGTCACTCCACCATGCCATCGTCTAAAACATCAATCGACAAGCGCGACGTTTATTACCGCAAAGGCAAATCACTAGGTTATCGCGCTAGGTCGGCGTGGAAGTTGTTACACTTGGACGAAGAGTTTGACCTCTTTCGGGGAGTGAACACTGCTGTAGATCTATGTGCTGCTCCAGGATCCTGGAGTCAAGTCCTAGGTCAAAAGCTCAGGTCCGTAACATTGAATCACCTTCTTCCTCTTCTCCCAACTCTATTACTTTTCGTGATCTCGACAAACTCTTCCAGATGTGTCTTCAAATAGCAAAGATAACCACCAGACCGGGTACTGAGTCGGGAAAGAAGGTCGTCTGTATAGATTTACAACCTATGGTGAGTGATATCTTCTTCGAACTTGACGATAGACTGATCGTCAGGCTCCATTGCCAAATATAACCCTTCTTCAAACAGACATCACTCTTCCCTCAACCATCCCCTTAGTTATACGCGCTCTGGGGGGACGTCAAGCAGATCTTGTTGTTTGTGATGGCGCGCCAGACGGTACGTCACTGACACGTTGTGAAACATGGCTGATCATTAGTCACAGGTGTTCACGATCTTGATGCTTACCTTCATAGTCAGCTTCTCTTAGCTGTGAGTTGATCGTCTCAGTTCCGGGGTCAACGAATGACACACTAGGCATTGACACTTTCCCTTACTCTTCTGGCACCTCATTCTACCCTCATCTTCAAGATCTTTCTTTCCCCACTCGATCCACAAGGAGCCATGCTGCGTTCTCAACTCCAGCCCTTTTTCCCCGGTTCTCCCACCGATCAATTCTACGACGAGTTCGATGACCAATCCACCGTAGCAGAAGACCTGATTCCTATGGAGAACGTCGCATCACAAACTATCGACGACAAGCCTGGCGAACCGTCCTCTCCAAAGGCAGGCTTTGACCTTCTAGGCCGTCGAGGTGGAGTTTGGGTCCGCAAACCTCGGAGCAGCAGAAAAGGTTCAGGAGGTACGTTTCGTGAGCTCTCAAAATCACACCTGCTGACTACGCAGAGGCTTTCTTGGTTTGCAGAAACTTTGACCGATCCCGAGTCCCCTTGCCAGCGACTTTCTCCGAAGAAGCGCTGGACAGCCTTGCGCAGCAACAAGGAGGTACATTGACTTTGGAATCCTTGTCCTCACTCGGAGGGCCGCAGCGGACGTCAAAAGAGTGGGAACTGATCAAAGCATATGTAGGGAGCGGTAATCTTGAGTGTGTCATCATTCTTCTTTTGGGGGAACATCACTAACAGGCAGTTGCATGTTCGGGAATCCGACTCTGTTGACACCCTTGACTTTTACAATGACCCCAGAAATCCCCGTGTTCAATGGTGTTATCTCCATTTCTTCGCCACCCTCCGTTCATATACGTTTACCGAACTCGGGACATCCCCCACCTCCTCGTCTTCACCTCCCTGATCCCAGTCCTGCACGCCGAGCCATCGGCTTACCTTCGCCCACTTCTCGACAATCATCCCTCGACTCCTTGTCTCCCACAACGGCCTCTCCATCTCCTCTCACCTCGTTTCATCAACGACCATGGGATCGTTCCTGCTCTCCTCTACCATCGCCTGGGATCTCCTACTCTGGCCCATCCGAGGGAATGCTCGCCGTCCCCCCGCCCATTCCCGAAAGTTCACTGGCTGAAGAGGATCCAAGAGACGCTGGTGTTTGGGCAGACGGAGCGGTCTCACCTTCTCTCAGTACCAACAGCAAAACGGACTCATTCTTTTCCAAAGCGAAGGTCGAACCCTTGCCCGAACCTCCAAAACCACTCGCTTCTATTGTATTAGGCAAGGGCTTGCCCGGTCAGGTACAAGAACGACATCGTGCTGTTAGTTCACCAGCTCCGGTGCAACTTCATCCTCCTGTTCCTTTCCCCGGCTCGACTTCCATCCCTAATGATGTTAATTCGATCGCAGCTAATAACTCTTCGTTACAACCAATTTCTCGACACGTCTCAACTCCACTTGAGCCCCCGTATTTCCACTCGAGAAGGTTCACAGGAACGTCCATCCCATCTGAGAGACTTGCCACCCTTCCTTCTGAACCTAGTGTCTCCCCTTCAGCCCGTCATACACCTTTACAAACCCACACTAGACGTGGTTCACATTTCGAAAGAGAACATGCCGAAGCGGAGCTTGATGTCACCCTATCCTCTGGTCAAATCCTCACTCCATCTTTCACCTCCCCTACCTCTCCGTCCAATCATCACGACACATCTTCCTTGTCTTCTCCTCCATATTTCGATGTCACATTGAAGAGCTTGACAAATCAGACTCAAGGAATTTGGAGATTAGAATCTCCCCTTGGACAAGGAGCCTTCTCCACCGTCTGGTCGGCGACCCGTCTTCCTACGGACGAGCACAAAATTGGAACGGTAGCTATTAAAATGATGGACAAACGACTCTGTCTTTCTAACGCTCGAACACGTATTGCTTTCCTTCGCGAGGTGGAAGTACTGCGTCACATCTCTCATCCTAATATTGTCGGATATCTGGATTCATTCTCTACCAAAACCCATCATTGTCTGGTGCTTGAAAGAATGGGTGGAGGGGAGCTGTTTGATCTGGTCAGTGATGAGACAAAGAGGATGAGGATGATGTTACCTGGTCCTAAGGGTGATAATGGAGAAGAGGGTGATGATGGGGATGGGTTTCTGAAAAGAGTGTTTGGGGAAATTTGTAAAGGTGTGGGGTGGTTGCATGAGGTCGGGGTTGTACACCGGGATCTGAAGTTGGAGAGTGAGTCATTTACACATTTTCTCTGGACCTGTCTGTTCTCCCTCTCGTCTCATCATCATCTTCTGGCTCATCTGGGGCGGCCCTCGTCTCAATCCTGGTCCAATATGATATCGTCGAGGAAACACGATTGCTGGTTCGTGACAGAAACGCTTTTTTGCTTCATCTTAGTCGTGCATACGTTTACATTAATTGATCAAATACTTACACCCAGACATTCTCCTCACTGTCAACCCTCTTCTTCTTCCTCCAACAATTACCAACTCCATCCCTCTCCATCTCCTCCCTCGTCCACTTATCAAAATCACCGATTTCGGTCTCGCGCGATTCATCGATCCCACCTCTCCTCTCCTCGAAACACGTTGCGGATCCGAATCTTTCGCAGCACCAGAAATCATCATGGGAAGACCGTACGACGGTCGTCTTACTGATGCTTGGGCTCTAGGTGTTATCCTCTTCGCGCTGATGACGGGAGAATTACCATTCGATCCTCCTCCTTCGTCAGGCCAAGAAGGTCGTTGGGGTGAAAGAGAAGAACGTAAGAGACGTATGATGAGGATCGCAAAAGCTGAATATACCTTACCCCGGAATGTTAGCGTAGGTTCGAAGAGAGTCATCGAGAGGTTATTAGTAAGAGATCCCGGGAAGAGAAGTTGGGTGAAAGATATATGGCAAGAAGAATGGATGAGTGTTGGAGATGGGAATGGTGGAATTGAGTCTCAATGGCAGGAGGGAGACGAAGGGGGGGATAGGGAAGGAGGTTTGGTTGATGGTTTGACTGGAAGAGATGGGTTTATGGGAAGAGGAGCAAGGAAGGTTATGGAAGGGTTTTTGGTTGATGGGGATGGGATTGACGAGGTAGCAAGATCAGAGGAGTCATAGGTCTCAGTGACATGCAGATTACAGGATACCGTCGAAATCATTCTTGTGTTCTGGCTGGGTGCAGTAAGACATCAATGAGGAGGTCAAGAGTGCAGCAGAAGGTGTCAGGTTGCAATTACAGGCGCATCCCTTCCTGTAGAAATAAGCAGTTCATTCGTGTTCACAAGTCAGTATCACAGTGCGGTGCAACAGGATCAAGATGCTAGCACACATTCATTGCGGGATGTTTGTATACATTGGGAGGAGGAGGACACTGTGTACATACTGTTTGCATGAAAACTCATGAGTACTGTACAGGTCTTCATCAGGTGTCATTGTATGACAGCTTACTCAGACTGCTTCACCACTTGTTCCACCACTTGTTCCAGTTCCGACGGTTGCGATACTGTTACGGTCACCGCGAGACATTATGGGTCCTCGCAACGATTGTCTTGTTGCATCTTGCAGGCGAGTGAGAACACTATTGCGAACTTTTCCGTGTCCATCAGAACCCGAGCGGAATGTTCCTTCAGTGGGGTCGACGAGTTCGTCACGGTTCTTCGTGTCCTCTTTTGTGACACTCATACTGTGTTCATTCCCAGCGCCAAGGGTAGTGGTATGTTCTCCAGACGGAAATTGAAAAGTATCGAAGCTCTCGTGTGGGTGGAAATTAACATGCGGAGAGCCTTCTTCATCACTCCCAAGGATTATGGGAGAATTCTGACTGTTTGTTTGACTTATGTCTAGCACTTGCTCAGTGTCTTGGGTGCGTAGGCTTTGACTTTGTACAGAAGATTCGTTTGCAGTGAGGGTTGCAGCATCAATCTTCATAGAAGAGCCACCAGTAGTCCCCTCCTCCTTTGGGTCCAAGATTGAAGTGATGGAGCCACGGGGTGAAGCAAGACCCTTGAGAAAAGGTGGAAGAAAAGAACTACCACTGTCTTTTCTTGTAGCTCCCCCTCTGTTGCCCTGAGAGGGGATGGCAACACCTAGGCCGTCCAAACCAGCATCTGATCCACGTGGTGTATTTCTCCCCGAGCGAGGAAGAAATTTGAGGGCCTTTGACATGAATCTGGGACTTGGAGATGGGGGCGGAGGGGAGGTTTCTTGCTTGGCGGGTAATCGGGGAAACTCGCCGATATGATCGTCAGGTTTAATACTCATGTTGAAAGTAGTGAGGGGTTATTGAAGTTGATAAGACTGGTTAGCCCAAATCAGAATGTTTCCTCATATATGGAGCCTCAATCCCTAGAGGAAATTCACACTGCCTCACCGATGAGGTAAGAATTTGCTCCGCTCGTCAATGGAGGATGAGGTTGTTTCCACGGATTTGAGCAGTCCTTGACTCCGAGCCCGAGAACCCGCCGACGCCGACGCCGACGCCGAAAGGAAGGACTCGAAACAATCTAACCTCTTCTACATGAAGGTGTTGTACTGTAAGGACGGATACAAATGACGTAATCGATGTCCGAAAGGCCGGATAGCCCGATCCGCCCCGCTCTGCACGGAGAAAGCAAGGCGCCTTCCGGGGACTGAAATGAAACCATAAGGAAACTCAGTGAGGACAGTGTTTCATACGATCTATGACCCGTACTCGTACAGCCAGCTCCCTCAAGGCAGTGGTTCTCGGTGATTATGTATGTACAACCCATCATTTTTCGAGCATAATCACGTTTTGAAGGTGTATTTTGGAGCAAGGGAGCCACTCGATCATCCGTCCCTGAACGCACGGTTGTGGACCAATGGGAGAAATACTCTCCATTTCAATGGTCACAGAGTCAATGATCGCCTCCCCTTCGGAGTATCGGAGCTACTATTAGTACTCCGAAAGAAGTCGGAGTCGACGTACAAGACCCTGTTTTGAGAAGGCGACGGCGTACCGGAGATGGCGGAGTAAGGAATGTCGTCATCAAACTTCGTGAAACACAAATTCTCTCGTCTCTCCTTTGGAAACGGGAGTACATAGAAGATCCGCTGAGTTTCAGCCATGAGATTCGAATGCAGCTATCAGTCTGGACTGACTTTAGGATGAGAGAGTCTTCGGCGTCTCCCTGCCGAGCCGACCACAGTGATGTCATGAGAAGATAGGCCGTGAGACGGAGGAGTTTGTCAATCGCCGCTGCAACAACCGGTCTTCGGGCGGTTGTTACGTAGGGGAGCGGACAGCTCATTCCCTAGTCAAACGCCTGGAGAAGCCCATCCAGCCACAACCGAGGCGGCTATTCAAGAGAAGCTTAGTAGTCTCTGTGGTGATATCAGACACTGTCATGCATTCTCTCCTCTCTGGTGAATCATGTTAGCCGATAGAACCGGCCCGCAACCACCAAACAGAATTCTCCCTTCAGTCCACTTGATCCATTTCCCTTATTGCCCTCTGAACTTTATTCAATAGACTTGGGCTTCCTATGCAAGTGCAGGGTATGGTGAGCATGAAGACACATAGAATCAATGCATGTCCTTTTTCCCGCTGCTTTGTCATCTAGTGATCAGCAAACAAACCAGATGACAAACTCAATGAATCATCCTAGAAATGGCTATGTGGTGTAGCATCTAGGGTTGGCAAGTTACCCTGATCACCTGAACATATCTATGATGCTGTCACTCTCCAATGGAGCCATGTTAATACTGCTGGAATGGAAGTCTTCAAAGCTGGGGAGACTGTTTGAACAGGGGTCCTGGTCAAGCGGTACACCATCTGGACTCTGTGAACAAAACTGAGAGGAGGTGAAGAATAGGGGAGGAGGGTGGGGTATGTGGCTTTGAGCGAGACTATCCTTGATATCAGCCGATAGCTGTTCTTCAGCAGCATCAGAATTGGTGTATTGACCAATGATACTTGAATCTGTTGTGGCTAGCTGAGAATTGTGATTTGGTTTGTCTGGGGCTTGTAAAAGTTGAAACTCGTAGATAATTTCGCAACCAGACTGAACAGGTACCAATGTGATTGTGTGTTGGTCATCTCCCTCCCGGCTTGTAGGTGTAACGTTTGGTGTGGAGGGGAATTCACCTCGTCTGACTGGCCTCAGGAAATGGGAGAGCAAATCTACTTGTTCACTGTCAGCATTGGGAGTATTAGGATACGTCTCAAGCGGCGTGCTTGGAAATGAGGCTAACCTGCTTTGAGATAGTCTCAACGGCACAGCCCTCATCACTTCTTCCATTCTCGCCATGTCTCTGTCAACCTGATGTGTCCGTACCCTTATTTGAAGTCGCTCCCGCAAACTCAGCTTGCAAGTAGAGGGCGACATGTTTACTTGGAGTAAGGGCTCCTCACATGGTAGTCTGGGCAGAGATTTGTCTCTATCTGTGTTCAGCATACTTGCCTTGAATGGTATGTCTTGGATATGATGACTGGTGTCGACAAGTGTATCTAATGGAGCAGTAGAATCAGGTTCTGACATGTTCCGAAACCCAGCGTCACTGCCGGCCTGAGGTGAACCAAATGAGTTCTCACTTTTAAACTGGGCAGAGATGCCCAGTTTGATTGGGGGTATGAGAAGCCTCCAGAGGGCACTAGCTCGTCTTGTCTTGCTTGTTGTTGGTGACAGTGGGGGAGATCCAGGTTCAGACGGATTTGATTCACTCGATGTCCCCTTTCCAGTGCTTCCATTGGACCTCAAACGACCTGCTGCTAGTTTTAGAACCGGCCAAGGTCTATTCACCATGTTGATCGTTGGATTTCCTAACGAGATGAATGTGTGAGTGGAGACCTTGTCAGATGATAGTCTTATATAGTATGAAGAATCCAAATGATTGAGCTGGCCATACTGAATTGTAACTTGTAGACTCTGTGGGAATCAGGAGTATGGGGTGTATGGGAATAGTTCTTTCAATGGAGGTATGGGATGATTTTTCACCTTTTCTCAACGTTCCCACTCCACTCTCAATCTCCGACCGAAAAGGAGGAAATTTCAACATTCTAGAATCTCCTGGAACTAGTATCTTACCCATGAGATCCCAGGGACATAGCGAGCGCCCTCATCCCTTCTACCCGGTTACCCCGGGCCTCGACGACTCCCTGTGGCAAGACCAGTACTTATAGCGTGAACAATTCCTCTTAGCCGGGTTGATATTGAGACTTTCGGACAATTTATGATCGTGGACTCGCTACTCGATCATGACACCGTGAAATTAGTTGGAAATGACGATGCGATGCATTTAAAGAGGTTACTGAAGTGAAAGTTTCGATGGTACAGAGGTATCATTACGAAGCAATACTCAACTTCTAATAGAAATCAATCATTTTGGTGGATTGTCAGGCAGGTAACCTACCAAACTATCTAAAAGCAGGAGCAGAGGATTAGAGAATGAACTGATCCTGACATCAAGTTAGTCTCCGCAACGAAGTATTGATGAGTAGCATCTGTTTGAGTTCCTCATTCAGTCAGAGAGACATGTGTCACATACTCAAGATCCTCCCTAAACTGTATCTATCTCTGCAAGGGTAGAAGCTTTTCCCTCAGGGAGATGACTTATGTCAGTTCATGACTCAATAACGCCTGTGATCATGATGACACAAAATGAGCCTACCTACCGGTGGATGAAAGAGTGGATGAAACGGGTGTGGAAGAACTAAATGTTGAAGTGGAGGACAAGCTCAAAAGACTTGACGGTGGTCTATTTGGCGAATAGGTGGGGAGAAGCGAGGAGTCATCACCGGGTGACGGTCTGTCCGGGGTCCTTGCTCTTCTTCCTTCTTCCTCATTCTCATCATGGGCTGTTGATGCTATAGTAGTATGAGACAGGCAGCTCCAGGGTTCACTTTGCAAGGAGGACCGAGAAGCACTCACTTCAAGGGTGGAGGTAGCCCCCGATGCTGTGGACGCTGTCCAAGGTCCTCTTGGCATCTGCAGGCCCAGGTTTCCAGGGGTTATCTGGCCAGTTATCGGCGATATGGAGCCACCTGAAGACGAAACAGATGATATGACTGTAGAGGGTAAAACGTTCCGAAAACCATCATTCCTGCTGATGTCACTTCTCTTCCCATCTTCCCAATCACTACCCATACATAGGCAACAAGAGATCATTGTTCCTATTGATGTTGAACATGGCATGATCTTGAGCGATAGGTCAATACCACTTGAGTGTTCGAATGTAGAGATGTGGTCCGTGCGCGAAAAACCCGACCAGATATACACCAGTCATCAGCCTGGCCCATGGCCCACAAGCATCATGATTTTTCTGCAGTCCAAGAACCTCCATTGTCACAATTATATTAGCCTTCTCATGTCCATATTGAAGGCAAAATCCAGGCCTGCAACCTCCAGGTCCTTCCGAATAGATTCATCAAGATCCGAGAAATACTGGTATCTCGTCATCGCACGCCGAGTCCGATTTGATCGGAAAGGATATCATGTCCACCCGGACAGAACGGCTTGAAACGATAAGAGTTCGAATCATGGCCACAAGACCCATCAAACGTACCGGTACCTCTGGCTAGAACCTCTGTCCCGACCCACTAAGTGAAGGTCATGGCTGCATGGAATGAAGGCAGCGTGTGTCACGATGAATGAAGTATACAAATATGTGTCGGTCAAGGGAGAAAGTGACATGCATCATTGTGGTGTTCATCTGCATTGTGTCATCTGGCAAATCTAATGATTGAGAGGAACATCAAGAGTGGCAGAAGAGTTCTCTTTGGAGTCTGGACTGATCTTATCTTTTTCCGAGTGTCCAAATGTCTTGGGTGACGGTGAAGCAAACCAACTTTTCCAGGAGCCTCCATAATCTTCCTCTTCACTTTCATCCAAGCTATGGACATCAGCTTGTAAGCTTCCTGCAATGTCTGCATAATTCCCTGTCCAATCTGGCGGACCATCCTGACTCTTCATGGGACCTTGAATAGAAAATGGACCTTCAAGTGCCCATTTGCAAAAGTTGCAATTGAAGCTGTGTGCGCCCTGAGTCACCTCGACGATGTCTTTGTCTCCCTTATGAGTCAGAAGGTATTGGGGTGTCTTTCCGTTCCCCTCCTTCTCACAACTCAAATTTTTTTCACAGGATTCAAGAGTGTTGGGACTTGTGTCCCTGGCATTTGTGAGTAAGGTAAGCAAACTTGCAATGTGTGTCCTTAGCGACCAGTGGCCTGATGAACCTTCTATCCTCTTAGCATTCATGATGGAACTTACAGGTGTTACCGACAGATCGAAAGTCGATGAAGAATACTGGGGAGATCTTTGACTGTAATCACTAAGTTTATACTATTCCTCTTCATATCTGACTTTCAATCCTGAGAAGGCTAGCAGTTTTAAGTAGAGACAAGGTGAATGGATCTCCAAATTTCAAGATATGAAATAACATGAATCAATCCGTGGACGCGTCATCTCCTGCTTGAGAAGGCGATAAGTGATCTTCTAATTCAATTTGCTTGGTAGACAACTTGATTGTTTCTCCTTCTTGATGATTCGTATCAAAAGCGCACTCTCAAACATGAACGATATTGGTAGGCCGAAATCGGCATTTCGAAACTTCAACGTCTTGACCTGCTCTCCTTCATGAGAGTTCAAATTGTGTTCATCATGTAGGGCAGTGATAGGTAAGCGAATTAGTTCCACATCAAGTAGTGTGGTTTGATACTCTATCAGTATGTCTATATCAATATATGTATATGCGGTATTGGAACAATCATGTACCTATGTGAAGCCGGATAATCAATTCTTTTCCCTTCTCATTTTGATCCCAGTCTGCAACTGATCAAACTCAGCTAGCAGCTGGACAAAACGACGTCGAGCAGGAAGCTAATGAAGTGTCTGTACTGCACGTATAGTATGTACATACTGTATAGAAGGACGATCACGCGTAAGTGTATTCATACTGACTATCATCATCCTACCTGGTCCTCTCTTAGGGTAAAAGATTGGGAGTGTCCAATGCCGGTTTGGATCAAACATGTCAATTTGCGACTGAGTGGGCTTGTGAGTATAAGTTGTCGCCAGATGAGGGGGAAGTCTTCTTGATTGCTATAGTGGTAGTGTTTTGAGGCGGCGGATTCCCTCTTTCAAACAAGAAAGAGGCTGCAGAAGGGCAAGCACTCGTTGATGATCTTGGTTCTGGAGAAGGATCTTATTTGTGAACCCCTCAGAGGCTAAAGTGGTTTCCAATGCCTGGTCAAGATCAGTTTTGTTAATCACAAACTTATCAACTCGGTGTTTCTCATCCTGCTTGTCAACACTCGAATCAGAGATGTCCACTTCCTCCCTCTGTGAGGGAGACGTCGCTGTGTCATTACCGGGTGTATAATCACCAGTACGGTCGATGGTACCGTTCGATTCTGCGGTGGTCATTTGAGCGATGAATGTAAATATGGAACAAGACTCAAGTTGAGGGTAAAATGTCGTTCGGATTGAACGTTTTCCTTGTCAGTCGGGTTATTATACGAATTCCTCCAACTGATTCACTCCGCAGAGTTGGAAATTGGATGAGAAAGCTTACCAAATCTCAAATTGTCGTTCCTTTCTCTTTCGTTCCAAAAAGCGGTGTACGCTCCACGGGTGAGAGATGAACGAGAAACGTCTCTAACGATCGGGGATATCTGCGGTTTGAGGATCAAAAAAGGTCAATATGGACTGACGTATACGTTGCATTCTTATCATCATCTATCAAGGGGTAGAGAGGAGATCCCTGGCAAGAGTATGAGGATCAGAAGTGTTTACTACCGTTATCCGCCCCTGGCGTCCCGTCTCCGAGATTTGTGGATGGACGAGGGTCATTTTCATCTGAGATCCTAGTGACAATAGGTTGTTCTTCCGTTACTCCGGATGGCGCTGGAGAAGTTAACTTTGTGGCGTCCGAGTGAACGAATTCGGCAGTCTCTTCGGCTTGTCCGTCTGGAGTGGAAGTTTCAGAATGGATACCAGACTTCTCTGCCAACTGAGTCGACTTGCCGCGAAACGACTTCGGAAGGAGCGAAAGTAATTTCCCCCCCAAAGAACTTGTATTTGCATCGCTATCAGGGGTGGCTGGACCTGAATTCTTCGAAAACAAATTGACGAGTGCTGGAAAGGAGGGGGGACCGGAAGGGGATGTACCATAAATGTAGCCTGGAATAGTCAAACTCGGCGGTCCAGTACCTTGCGAGTCCTGCGAATTTGGCATTTGTACGGATTTATGGTAAGTTCTGAGTTGATTGATAAAAAAAGAAAAATATCTCACAAATCCATATTCCACATTCCCCTATTTATAATCTCTAACATCCTCCACTCTTCCCACTCCGGCATCAACACGTCTTCTTCACCGCCTCGATGACCGACGACTTTCCTTTCCAACCTGTATTCCACTCGCTTAGTTCCAAGCCGCGGTATCGGTCGAATGGAAATGTATCGCCTTTTCCCGTTTGAGATATGTTTCTACGTCATTATCCCTTCCACTCCCTTATCTCAAGAGACTTTGGATCGTCTCCTTCTTATCCCTCAGCCCGATGGAGTACGTCGTATGTACTGCTTTTCCGCACTTGCCCTTTGGAGTAAAGGTATGTTGATATTTAGTCCGCTTGTGAACCTTATCGTTTTCCATCCCTGGATTCCTCCAAATGATAACGATGAGGTCATCAACTCTTCCTCTTCACACTTTTCTGTCCCAGATCCCCAAGTACCATACTCAATGATCCTCCTTTCCTTCTCACTCTTTCGCCAACGTGGTACATGGGGCCTTCTCGGTGGTATGGTCGGTCGATCTATCGTTTCTCCTTATAATTCTGCGACAACGGGGAGGTGT
Organism: Tremella mesenterica DSM 1558; assembly: GCF_000271645.1. NCBI lineage: Eukaryota > Fungi > Basidiomycota > Tremellomycetes > Tremellales > Tremellaceae > Tremella > Tremella mesenterica. The sequence continues at coordinate 4,773,222 of NW_006711225.1, forward strand.
ATCACGTCAAAATCCTATCCATATCCACAGAGAGAGAAGACATCTAATCTCCTGACAAACGCTGTGCTCGTATCGCTTTTCCCTCCCACTCTTCCGCTGGGTCATGTCTTCCACGCCCGACTTTTGCCGCGGTTTGGTACGTCGGTGTTACGTCATCTTTCCGTAGCCGTCCTAACTCTCCTTTCTCATCCTTCATATGAACGGTGCACAACTCGGTCTTCTGACTTGTCCACCGGCTTGAGGTTGCCGTTCTTCCATCACCTCTCGACTCCCTTAAGCATCGCTTTCCCTCCCGCCTTCAATTTGGACAGGTTTTTTGCCAGACATTCTCTTCATCCCCCCTGAGGTATCTCTTCCTCTACTTGATTTTCCACGCAACTGGGTACCGCCCCTTCTCCTCGCCTTGCTTTGGCTCTGCGGTCACCCTGTTTTCCTACTGATCTTCTCGAATGGCGTATGTTACCCTAGATCCACTGGTACATCCGCACCTCTCTCCTACCCTACAATCCTGGTGAACTCGAACAGACCGGCGGGGATGTCGGTGTCCGCCTCTGTGAAAGGAGCAAATTCCCAGACAAATCATCTTATCGTCTCAAGAGCTTCCACAAGGCCTGCTCCTTCGAGGTTCACTCTGAGACAACGACGAATCAGTACCTTCTTCTGGCTACTATCTTCGCCAGACGATTGCGCGGCCTCCCCAAGACCTCGCTTGAATTAACTTTGAAAACTGAACAGTCCGACAGGATGGGTTGAGATAGGAAGTTTGAGTAGGCATGATGAAGTTCACGCAAGATTGTGGAGTTACTCTTGGGGGAGGAGGTGGACGAAGCGTGGTCGAAAGGTCAGGGAGAAAAGAGACGGGGAGAGTATGGGGGGAGGGTGATCATTTTGGAATGGTAGGTGAAATACATGGGTGCACGAGGCGGAGTAAAGTGTCATTGGACAAAGAGCTGTGGAAGTGTATATGTTGACGACGAAAGTTGGAGGGTAGGTGCGATCTGTCTCGAAGATTGTCAAGGATGATACTTGAGAGGGTATTGCTAGGCGCCTGCCCATTAGCAAGGATGATCACTCATACCAAATCATCAGTGTGATAGACCATGGGCCAAGTGGCATGATCAAAATGTCACCGAGGTGTTTCCCTCCCTTCCCAAGATGGAATGATGACCCACCTGATCTTCCCCCACCCATCTACCTGTATACTTGAGGTTGAACATTCCTGTGGCCTACGGAAGATCAGATCAACGTAGGATATCTGCCAATCCATGGCTTGGGGCTTACGATACGTAAAGGTACCCCTATCCTACCCCACCCGACCGGGTCTCTTTACCGGTATCCAACCCGTTTCTTCGGCGCCACGCTCGGACTCTTTAGTCCCACTGCATCACTAATCCCGCGGATCATTGTCGTTCTCCCCTCGTGCACGGTCTTTTGTACATGTGTCCGTGACTGAATCCTCGAGGAAAGCGGTGACGGTGAAGTGCGAAGCATGAACCATAGAGTGCAGCATGCAGCATCCATGTAGAGTGGATTTACAAGAGTCAATCTATGCAGCATGCACCAGACCCGGATCTGGGGAATGTGGGGTAGGAACGCGTTGTATGGCGTCAGGTTAGGGTCACGAGATCGGAAAAAATTCCCCGTCAACTTGCTCCCGACCTTTTGCCCTCCCCTCCCACCGCCGGTTCGGGTCAGTAGTGAGCCCAGTAAGCCAGGGGAATAAGAAAGGGTGTTGCCGCTCAGCTCGAAAGAAGAAGCCCACTTTATGCATGTTTTCTTCCCACTTGCTACTTGTCTATCTCGCCATTGTCGTATTGTCTTGTTCAACCTATTGACCTACTGGCTTACTGGGCGTCCAGTGCTTTGGCTATTGTGTCAATCCTGGTTAGTACGACGTAGCGCGAACCGAGTGAAAAAAGACCCAAAGTGGAATTCGGGTCCGAGATTAGGACGGAGCGCACGACCCTCCCTTACCCCACTGCCACTCAGACCCACCGGTAGCTTTGATCGCTTTTTTCATCTCCATCAGCCACCATCATCAAAATCGATCTTCCCCCAACCGGGTCTCAAATCCCTACTATTCCCATACATCGTGGTATCGCTCAGACGTCTCTGGAGGTTTACTAGGTCAGCTGTGGACAACCTACCATTCACCTGTTCAAGACTAAGCAGGTGGCGACCTACTTGACTTGATACCCGAATCGTCTTTGAAGCCCTTACGAGACCGAGGAAAGGACCCCCTTATTCACCTTCTACCTCTAAACGACGCCCTGACCGTGGGTGGGTACCATCTAATGCTTGTGCCACGCGACCGACGCCATCACATCAAAACACACCATTGCCTTCCAATTCCATCCCTAGCTTAGCCTCATTGCATCTCACTCACTCATCACTCCACTCGCAAGGAAACTCATACCCACGTTCCAACGTCCATCATCCTAAGAACATTGTCAAATCTTTCCTTCCATTTACGATTCAACCTCAGCCTCAAGAAACTTCCCTGCTTATCCGACGCCGACAAGGCCGGACGACGATCAGGCCTCTCTCGCCTGTAGAGCTGTTCAACAGGCTTGCTCCCCTCCTCTCTCCTTCCGCCCTTTCCAATCCTAATCCTCTCTACGCCTAATCCACATTGGCCGCCCGCCCGCCTCCGCGCTTTTCCCACCATCCAATCATCCATCCTCACACATCGCCTCCATCTCGACAACATCTTCTCCTTCGTAGTGGCGATACGTCCCTGCTCTCAATCTCTTGCTCTGATACTCTCTGTCTTGCTCTCACTCTCTGTCACGTTCATCTATCGTGTCTCTCTGTCTCAATCCGGCTACTGTTCAAATATATATCAACGATCGATCCATTGCCTTGTCTCATGATTCATCCCCATCAAACTCTCATCTCAACTCAACTTATTCATATCTGAGCGCGCCACGACGCTCAACACGCCCTTCAAGGCGAACTCAAGTCAACTTTTGGAGGAGGTGAAAGAGAGGATTAGTCAGAAAACTGGGAATTTCCGTGTGAGGGGATCAGGTGTGAGTCACTTTATGCTTCTCTCATTCAACCGTGCTTGGTTCAAGGCGGCGTGGTCAGGGATCAACTATCACTTGTCCCACATTCATCATCCATGTCACGTCCGTTGGTCTGTAAGACATACTTGCATTGTCCTCCCTTGACCATTCCACCTAACCTACAATCACCCCGACTTGCAGCCACCTTCTCGCCTTCGATCCAACTACCCTTCTAATTCCACACATCCTTATCACTTTAACTTTCCCGCTCCATGGCCACCGTGCTTCTCGGTCTCTTATCTTCCTTCCCTCTTCCGAAACTGTCCAAAGGACACTTGCATAAATCATCCCCTTGTTCCGTGTTCAATTTTGTCTACCTTTCCTTCCTATCCTGAGGTCTATTGATGTCTATTTTGACCCAAGCTGTGCTTCCGTCACATTTGATCAGATGCCACATTCGATTTGTTCTGCTTTGGGGAATCTCAGACAGTAACGTCATCCTTCATTCACTTCGACTCGTTTGTCTCACTCTCACTTCTCCTCATGTCCCGATATGGCTCGGTCCCCTGTCCACCGTCATCGCAAATGTGATTGAGTGCTTGAGATGAGTCGCTTATATTTCTAGTACGTGTGAACCACCGTGACCATGCCCGACCCTCTTCCCCCCAACCTATTAGAAGCTTCCCTCATGCATGCCTTCCGAGCCCAAGCCCAAGCTCAAGGTCGGAATTTCGATCCTGCAAACTATTCCTTCCCTCAACCGCCCCAGGGTTACAACCCATCAAATCCTCAGATCCCCATCTCCAGTTTCCTTCAAGTCTACCAACGTATACAATCTCAAGAATCAGCCAAACTTGACCTCGAAAGGCAAGAGCAAGGTCATCCTTCCCACACCGATACTTCTCCGGACCCTCCGCCACCGTCTCAATCCGACATGAACACCTATCAAATGCCCCAACAGCAGCAAATGAATCAAGGTCATCCAGGACACATGGGTGGGAATATGAACGGTGGAAACCAAAGTCAGGGAGTGATGACTGGTAACCTCGCCATGATGGGACAGATGAACCCGCAAACGATGCAAATGCTGCAGGGGAACAACGGCCGAATGAATATGCCTAACGGCATGCCCGTCAACCAGGTTCCCGGCATGCCTCCCGCTGGCACGCCACACCAGCAGTTCGTCAGACCTCAAGGGATTCAAGCCATGGCCAATCCTGCGACAAATCCATACAATATGCACACTCATCAGCAAGGATTGGGACCTGGTCAAGGAGGAGAAAACGAACAAGGCCGAAGACAGGCTGCATTACAGTCGTGAGTGTCTTCTCTCGTCCACTGACTTCCGTATCATGTAGAGACGAGACAGTACGGTGGTCAGTATGGTGGCCAATTTGAACAGTGCTGACTGTACTCAGAATGTTAAGCAATCCCAATATGACACAAAATATGCCTCAGACGCAACCCCAGCAGCTTCCTCAACAGCCCATGCCACACGCCCCTCAGGAGACGATATTTATGCTCGATGCCTGGCTTCGCTCGCAACCCAACATCGAAGCCGAGTATCTGTCACGTCACGGCGGTGATCGTATGGCGATGCTTCTCGACCTTTCACGTGTCGTTCCCGCTCATATGTTAAATCGGCTGCAACTCGGTTCACTTCAACCGCAACAACAATCTCAACTGCAGCAACAGCAGCAAGGTCAAATTATACAGCAGCAGCAATCACAACAACAACAGTATCATCAACAGCAACCTCCACAAGCTCCCACGACTTTAGCACCACAACAACGTACCCCTCACATCGTTGGCGTCAATGGTGGACTTGCTCCTGCTCCATCGGGACCGACTTATCCCACGCCCCAGATGCAGAATGTCCGACCACCTCAACAAATGAGTCAGCTGCCTCCCCGGCCTCCGCAAGAGATCGATTATCAGAGTCTGCAAAATACTCTTCAAGGGCAATTTGCGGGAATGCACAATGACGCTCAGAAGCAAATCTTGGCGGTAAGTCCATCGCATTTCCTATACACTCCGGCTAATCCGCCAGTTGCAAGCTATGAAAGAACGACAACAACGTCAGGGACTTGTCACCCCTCAAATAGCTCAGGCACAAGCCCTACCTCAAGCATCTCCGCAACCAATGACAGCTCAATCGATCGCTCAACAACCTCAACATATGCGCACTCTGTCTCAGAGTCAACCTCGACCTCCTCCCCCTCCCCCGCCACAAACTCATGCTCCCATGCATCAACCCCAACCGCCTCAAATCCAGCAGATGCAACCGCTGCAACAGCAGCAGCAGCAATCACAGCCACGACCGCCGTTACAACAAAACGTTTCCGGGGACAATCCCACCCGAGCTGGATTCGTTCACGCTGTTCAAAATATGCCCAATGACGCTTTGCACAGAGCTCTCGATTCAATGATAGCGCGTCTTCGATTAGCTCTTCCGAACGTAAGTTTCACCTGCTTTTTTCCTTCCTCTTGGCTTATGAGATCAGAACACGAACACGGATATGATCAAGGCGTACATCCTACACACCATCGCGGAGTGCAAGAAACGCAATGTGGCCATCTCCGGTCCCACCCAAGAAGCTTTCAGTCAACTGTAAGTCATCTAGCATGAACGAAAATCTAATTTGCTGACAGAGGCAGGTTCGGGAATTCTGAACTGTTACAAATGCGTTGGGATCAATTGGGACAGATCGCTCATCGACAACAACAATTCGCTCAGCAAAACTCACGTCCTCCTCCCCAACCACAACAACAGCAGCAACAACCGCAACATCAGAACGCGATGACATCTTCTCAGCCTGGACCTTCTCAGACCGGAAGTCAAACCAACCCTATCGATATTTCTACTCCTGCTGTCTCCATGCAAACTCCTCAGCAAATGTTCCAGTCCAATACGGCTGGACCTGGTTCCACTCCGCTTCAGCAAGTCCAGCAAATGAGTCACGTGGCGATGCAGCAACGTCAGCAGCAGCAACATCAACAGCAGCAACAGCATCTCAATCAACAACAGCAGCAGCAACTCAGTCAACAACAACAACAGCAGCAGCAGCAGCAGCAGCAGCAACATCTCAATCACCAACAGCAGATACAACAACAGATCCAGCAGCAACAACAGGCCCATCAGCAGCAGCAACAACAGGCCCATCAGCAGCAAAAGCTACAACCACCACCACCGCAGCAGCAGCAACATCATCGCGCAACGAGTTTCGGAAATGATGCTCAACGACCGGTCCAACAGTCGCAACCTCCGTCCATGCCGCCCCAACTACCGTTTCAGCAATCTCAACCACAGCTTCCGGCTGGTAGTCAAATACCGAACACGAGTGCGCCTGATGCCCCGAAACCCTGGCATGGGATGAATTTCTCCCAGGAACCGATCAATTTACCTCCGGATAAGTTTATGCAGCTGGTCAGGAGTATGAACGGGAATCCACAGCTTGTCTTCCCGACAATCGACGGAAAGCCGCTGGACTTGCATCAGTTGTTCAATCTAGTCCATCGAAACGGTGGTAGTGCACATGTGAGTCGCCTCTTGTATTCCGTGTATCTCTCTTCATCAGCTTCAGTCAAATCAGATTCTATCTTCATGTAGTCGTTAGATCGCGACTCTATCTTCCTGTTGGTGAATCCGGTACAGAACGAATTGGTCCCCCTTGAACACCTGATGTCGCCCTATTTTACGAGCCCTGAGAATATCGCTGATGATATGCAGCTCGCCGGTAATCTCGCTTCTTGGCAGACCTTTGGAGCGATGCTTGGATTTGCGGAGCATGGTGTTGCCAAATCAACTCCCCAGATCGCCGTGCAGATCATGTCTTGCTATCGTGGCTTGCTGGCGAAAACAGAGTCATTCATCTACGACAAGGTGTATCAAACGAAGTTGGTGAATGGACAAATACCACCTCGTAACCAGCAACCTCCTCAACAAGCGCCTCCACCCCCTCCTCAAGCCCAACCCATGACACAACAGTCATCGTCATCTCAATTCGCCCAGCCTGCTCCTTCATCTCTTCCACCTTCTCAGATCATGCAACCTCCTCCTCAAAAGCCGTCACAACTACCTCATATGCCTCGAGGACCTCAAGGTCCCTCTTCCATGTCTACTCAAGCGATATCGAGTCAATTCCTGGATGCAGTAGCGAAAGGACCCCAAATGGCGATGAACGATCAACAGCGAAAGATCCTTGAGGAAGCTCGGAGATTGTCTTTCGGTCAACAACAAGGGCAATTCCAAGCGCCTCCGCTGGGACAGAACATCCAGCAACAGGTACCCCAACAGACTCAAATGTCACAGCCCAGGCCGCCAATACCTCAGACATCTCTGTCAAATCCGACATCTGTACCACAGATTCAGGGACTGCCTCAACTTCCCATGGGTGCGACGGGACCCTCAACACATACTCAACCCACTCAACAGCAGACTCAGAATCTGATCGCTTTACAGGCGTTTAAGAGTAACCCCGGGCATGTGATGCAGTTCGTCAGAAGTAAGGAGGATTCCATCAGAGCTAGGTTTCGTGAGTGTTCCCACAAATTTCTACTGATTCGATTCACTGAGCTCAGAAAATGTCGCAAACAAAGTACAGACCTTTTCGGATGAGGATCGCAGACGATACGACGCCGAGGTACGGGCTCTCCAGCCCACAGCTCAGGATATGAGGAGTAGGATAGTCAAATACATTTTGGCTGCTGCGGAGCGCTTATCGATCGATGATGTGTCTCACGCTGGTCAAATGATCACCTGGGTGAGTAATCTCATCTTAGCCTGATACTTGTTTGAATCATTCTACCTATGCTCTAGTATTTCCAAGCACTCCCGTTGAAATGCAATGACATGAGGACTGACGCTCAGTATCTTCTCGCTTTCATGGCGCTCGAGGGCATTGAAGCTGGACGATATATGTTTACAATAGATGAAGTTGTACGACTCGGCAAAACGTTGTCAAACGGGCAGAACAAAATTAGTGATTTGATACAACAAGCTTTGAATCAATCGAACGAAGGTTCTGTCAATCTCCGACGGCTGTTTACAGCCATTGACAATGCCAACATCTCGACCCCCATAATTGCTCCGCCTTCCGTTCCTCCTCCGGCCTCTCAGACCTTACCGACGGCACCAGCTCCAGTCCCTGCACCTGCGCCGGCTCCTCCTGTAACCAGCGCTCCTCCCCCTGCCCCTGTACCTATGCGTCCTCCATCTACCATTCCGGTACAGTCTGCCCATCAACCTCAATCTGCCAAACCGCCAACGCCGCAAATGGATGCAAACGCCTCTCGACTTCCTCAAGGACTACGAGTGGAAGATTTGAAACCTCCTCCTGCGCGGCGACAGAAGAAGACTGCTGCTACTTCCACTCCTACTCCCAAGTTAGCATCCGCACCTACTCCTGTACCCGCACCTGCTCCCGCAAAGACACCACACGAAGACAAACCGTCCCCGAGTACTGGCGTCAAAGGCAAACGCAAGCGCGACGAGGAGAAGTCAGAAACTGGCAAGCGGACCAGCAAGGAGAATAAAACTGGAGATAAGACGGACAAGAAGCGTAAGGCCACTGAAACTGCTCCCACTCCTACTGCTCCTACTCCTGCTGTACCGAAGAACGCACTCCACATCGACTTTGCTGCTAAACCCGAACCTGCACCAGAACCCGAACCTGAACCTCCTGCCCGAGATCCAAAACATGAAGAGAATCTTGAATTCCTCGCCGAGCTTCGACGATTAGAGGAAGGGACAGCGGAAGGTGACGTCATGCAAGCTTTCGTAGAAGCTTTGGAGTCATACGAACAAGCCAAAGAAGCAGCTGCGAAAGCTCGAGCCGAAGCTGCTACAGCCAAACCACCTCCTCAACTACCTCCTCTCGGTCTCGGAGTCGTCGGTGCACCTAGCGGATTCATGCTCAACGATGACGCTCTTTTCGCCGAATATCTTGATTCTGCTCATCTCGACGAAGATCTGCCAACTCCCGATCTACTAATCACTGATCAACCCGACGAAGCTGGGGGAGAAACCAGTCCGGAAAGCGTGAGGACAGTCGCCAGTGCATCTGCGTTACGGAACGGTATAGTGGGAAGCTTGACACAAGATAAATCGATCGATCCTGCGAGTTTGAAAACGGTGGGGGAATTTAAACCTCTCATACCGGATAAGGAAGGGAGGAAAGAGGTGATCATCAATGTCAGTCCAAGGACTCGGTCATATAATGGAAGCATCTTTACGGGTTGGTACGAGGATGAAACTTGGGCGTGATGACATCTTCATTAACGGTCGAATCGATCCGGAGATGAAGTTTGTCCCTGTTGGTGATCACTTGATGAAGGGGAATCTGTCGAGATATGTTTGGATACAACCGGATTTCTAACGGGCATAGAGGGTTTTGGGGACTACTTTTTGGGCGTTCTGGAAATGTCTGGGATAATGTGGGAATGTTTTTGATACACTTATTGTGTGTTTGGATTGCAAAAAGGCGATAACAGGATTAATTAAAGGGAGAGAAAAAGGAATTTGTGTTCATGATTTTCATTCATATTTCATTCCTATTTTGTACTATTAAACAATAGTGTAAAAGTGCATCTAAAGCATTGATCATGAGATTAAGAGATGTATAATGCCTGCAATGTCTCAACGATATTGATCTCAACTACTCGGTACTTATCAGAAAAGGAGTGTGCCCGAAGTGGCTCTCACTAATCATCTGGTTGTCAAGAAGGAATTGGATTCGGCCGTTGAAAGTATTCACGACCAGGTACGAAGAAGAAAGATCCGATCAGAAATAGAGACCTCCTTTCGTCAAAAGTGTTTCCTGAAAGAGACATCTCCGAAACCTTGACAACTGTACCTGACCTCACTGATCGTATCGCAACATGACTCTTGGTGTTTTCGATACTGACTATATTTGATATACTTACTTCAGATACCAGCAGTTACGAACATATCAAAGTCGATAAGCAAGATAAAGACGTCACATATACACAGCCCCGGTCAAAACGCACCATTCCATCATCTTCTTACTCCTGGAAAGTACACCGCCCATAGGACCCACTATGTCATTCCGCTTTTCACCTCCTGAGTTCGATTCATTGGTTCAACAGAAGATTCATACGTCATATACCTCATTCTCGGATCTTACACTACTATCAACATCATCATAATGCGATGAAAATATAGATGAAAGTTGTATCAAAGAAGGCATGATGTGTCATCCTTTCTTCCAACTTCCGTTGATTGGGTCATACGATGACGAGGTGAGTCGGTTTGGTCGAAGTTTGAGGAATATATTTATAAGTTGAGAAGAAGACAAGAGACTGATTTATAGGTTCTATTCTATAAATATTGAAGTACACTCGTATCGAACAACCGTCCTAGATGTCTGGCCTCGACTCAAGTACTCCATCATCGAATGTTCGATCAAATGGGTTTCCAACAGAAGGTCATCCCTCGCCCTCAGGCTCCCAAAGTTCAGAAGGAATTCCGCCTACTGATGGTTATGGACCTGTTGGGACAGTGAGTAGTCCATGGGGAGTCTACGCCCCTGCTCCTACTAATCCATCATTGCCCGCATCACCGCACATTCACTCACCCACTCAAGGATCTCCCATTGTCGAGCGAGAAGATACACCAGCGAACAATACCGGCGTGACTACTGCGGCTCTGAGCACTCCAATAACAGGTTTTGATATGTCGAACCCTCCACATACCCAATTCTCTGATGCTCCTCCACCGGCTGACTCAGTCATACGGAGTTTGGCCAACTCCCTACAGCAGATTCAGACTCAAAATGGGCCACGGCGTGCAGCTTCCGTACCTGTTGTTAGGGACACGGCCGGAGACGTGCACCTCCAGAGCTGCACGGACCTGATCATTCCCAGCCAGAGATGTACCACTCCGGAGCTGAACACTCCCTTTAGCCATTCCCATTCAGAGAAACATCAATAACAGATCCTCCACGCTGTACAAGACAGTGTTGGTAACTCCAAAGTGCAGATGCTCTACTAAGGCAAGTGTAAGAGGTAACCATCAAAGTGCTGTTCATCATCACATGCTGTATTTGACTAGAAGGTCAGTCAATATCTTGAACCAGGGGAAATTCCAATGGTGATGTATCATAGGTAATTGTTGCAGTGTTATAGACTTCAAGTTGTGGGGCCAGACCACCATGACTCCAAGAGTCCAGAAGATGGACCACAGGATATCTGTACTGTGATTTATGTATGTGGAGAGCTTGAGGATCATAAGAGCAAAATTGCTCTGGCCGTGTCTGGACACCTCTGGAGCTGCATGGTTCTCTGGCCGGGTCCAAGAGGGGGGTTTTGAACCATGCAGCTCCGGAGGTGCACGTCTCCGGCCGTGTCCTCAACACCTGTCACTCGTGAGACAATACATGTCAATGGACTTCCTCATCCTCACGGTCTGGACGGATTACATCTTACCAACCAATCTCATACGTCAAGTGGCCCTCCGTCAGGATCGCTTCCACCACCACCGCCACCAGAAAGTGTACCATACCTTGATGGTGATATGTCTCATCCATCTCAGTCAGCAGCTCCTTACCCCCCGCCGCCTGGATATCCTCCATCTAATCATGGCTGGCCGCCAGTGTGGTATGTTCTTCCTTTCTCGCTAGCATAGAAGCTGATTCGTCAAGGGTGGTACCATCCCAAGATCCCAATAGACAGCCCATTCCTTTCCCGACTCATGTCTCTGGGACGAATGTATCTTCCCATCCTTATCCACCAAATCCCGCTCCTTCTCAAACCGTACTCATGCCCTACGTTCCGGTTTTCCAGGTACCTCTTTCGGAAGAAGGTCAGGCTGAAATTGATGTGGACTCAATCATTCAACCTGCCCCCCGGCAGGTTTCAGACAGACGTTCAACCTCTCATCGCGTACCAAACGCAGATACGAGACGTTCAACCTCTTATCGCGCACCAAACGCAGATACGAACCAGCGGCATGACGATGAACGTCAATCGACAAGCCGCAGACATAGAGAAGTCAGGTCGGTCTCGTCTAGCGCTGAGACCACTGGGCACACGAAGACACTGGGCTCCCATGGTCCGACGGATGGTTCACTGCAAGTAGGACGGGAGGGTTTTAGTGCAAAGGGGACAATCATCAAATTTAGCGGTCATTTCCAGCCACAAACTTTCTCCTTCAACTTGTCAGTCGAGGACAATGACCATCAATCCACCTCTAGACATCAATCCAGCCCCACACAACCGAATACGGTGCGTGCTGACAACGATACTGTTCCGGTACAGGCTCCTCCAGAAAAAGTGACTGCAGGCGAAGAAGGGATTCAACGTCTACCGTCGGGGCTTGTTGTAGCTGCCTTCATGTCCTTCGTCGTCGCTTTGAGAACTTTATCGCCATCCTCACTCGACAGTAGAATATGAGACGTTTCATCGTCTTTCATCTCATACGATGCCGACAACTTTCTTGTGTCATCAAACGAAGATTACTCTGTGCCTCGAGACCAAAGTTTCCGTCAGGATGGGAGAGATGGAAAGTCTTTAGCGTATCACTGGGAATATCCTAATAAACTCTCGAACATCTCATGGAATACATTTCCTTTCGATTGAAGACGAGATGAGGGTTTTACTACTATCGCGATTTTTACCATCTTGATATGCACCACCATGCTCGCCTCTGACTATTCGCCTGTCTTACTCATCGACTCTCCGACCAAGCGGACATATCGTCCGTATCGAAGGCGAACTCTCGGGGCGGTGAAGGACGAAAAAGCGATGTTTTTCTACCCTCTTGGTTCTCCCGCCCACTTGGAGGAAAACGTTTTAGACGGAACAAAGCAAGAACGATCCTCTATCAACCCAGGCGTATCCTCCAAGGATTATTCTTGGATTAGAACCTCTGGTTCTCCCCCTGGATCCTCCCCCAAAAAACAGGATCGTCAATGGATCGATCTCGCACCGCCTCTGCCCGGACGGAGCTGGTTCTCGATCAAAAGGAACGAAGGGGAGTTCGAAATCAACCTAACAAGCATCACACCTTCACCTTTGATCCGTGGTAGAATTTCCGCTTGGGTTAAATCAAGACCCTCAACTCCCTCACTTTGAAACCTATAAAGAATATGGTCCATGCAGTCTCCTACCCACTTTCAGTCCAAACTTGACCCTGAAAATATAATTGTAAATGTTGACTTCCCCCCCGCCGAGCCCTTCATCCATCAACGGAGTAGTAGTGAGAAATTCCCCCCATAAGTCAAACTCTGGCTCTGAGTTCTCTCAGTCCTCTCCGTCCTCTGAATCGTCAGTGACTCCAACATATTCAGCTCACTCCCTTCTTGAAGGGCCTGCAATGGGATCTCTAGATGCATCTACAATAAGACGTTCACATGGTCAACTTGCAAATTTATTGGGAAGAGATGACACTCAGCCCAGCACATGGACCTCTCATTCTTCCTCACACCCATCCCATTCAGATTGGGTAGGACCACTTCTTCCCCAGTGTCACGATGTGACAAGACAGTTTGGTTAGAGTTGGATGGATTGTGTCACAAGGTTGCTTCTTTGTTAACTTCTTACGACCGACGGCCAATAACTTCGTGGGCTTCGACCTTTACCAACTTCGTTGTTCGAGATATGAAATAGGTGACAATAACTTCTGGGTGTAATAACTTCGTACTTTACTAACTTCTATCACTAAGACAACAACCAGAGATTGTCAAAGATCTCTGGGAACTTCGGCCCTTAAGTACTTCGTCCTTCCCTAACTTCGTCAACGCAGAACTTCGTTCAACCCGAAGAAGTTCGTGCCTCCCTAACTTCGTATCTTCCTAACTTCGTATCTCCCTAACTTCGTATCTTCCTAACTTTGTAACTCCCTAACTTCCTACATGACTAACTTCGCCCTCGACGAAGTTAGTGTCACGGCTGTCGAACAACTATCTTCTAGTAGACCGACGGTCGACGAACCTCGGCTAACTTGACGCTTCTAAGTCGATGTCTCACCCAATCAGGAGGGCGCAGACGTCGAAAGGAGTGTAACTACGGCGTACTTCGGCGTAGTTACTCTAACTGAGGTTTTGTTCTACTGATGGCGATGTATCTCGATTGTATATAGCTATCTCTATGTCTTTCACTACTGACAACAATCAAGGATCGCTGAAGAACTTCAGCGATCTTCTCAGCTAATATCATTTACTCCTCCTAGATCTTCACCCAACCCTCTCACGCTTAGACGTACTTCAACGCACTTCGTCCAACTTCCCCGAGTCCCGGCCGTCCTTACCCGTCCTTCAACTACCTCCGCCTAACATCGCCGCACTTCTGCTCCCATTGTCCCTGGTTCACCTAACTCCGCCTAACTTCGCCGTACTTCTGCTCCCATTGTCCCTAGTTCACCTAGCTCCGCCTAACTTCGCTGTACTTGGTCTCAGATGTCCTAGGTTACGTGTGGGGTGACGAGGTTATGACGTGATAGGGGTTTTGATGGTCAAAGGAGGGTCATTGCTGGTGGAATCTGAGGTGTCACGACGTAGTTCGTGACAGTCGCCCCCTCCTTGGCCGCGAACGTCCTCGTGAGCGATTACACTTCTATCATGGCAAGAAGAACTCAGCAGCGCCGTACTCCCCATTCACTCTCCTCCCCTCCATTCGTCCTTCGCACTTATGCTGTCTTCGCCGCACCTCATAGTTAGGCCTCCTTTCACCCAGAATCCCGACAATGAGAGTCCCCTAACTTCGTCGAGGTTCGCCGTAACGAGCCCTGTATCTTTTGTAGGTGAGACACGCTTCCCGAATGGTTGCCGAACAACGCCGTTGTTCGTTGAGGTAACCCTCGTTTATATTGGAATGAGACACTATAGCGTGGGAATTTTGATCGTCCCTGTGCTGCCTTTTGTTGATGAAACGCGATGTTTGCCTCATGTTGACGACGAGGGGGTAGGCCTGATTATACTAAGTACTGAGCAGTTCGTCGAGCATTTCTCTTTTCCCCATCTGTTCTCAAAACTTTCTATCTCTCTTACCTAGAAAACAGATTTATTACCTCGATCTATCATTCTTAGTTTTACTTCTTTAAGTATCTTAACGTCATGGCCCCTCCTACTCCCACCCCCAACGCGTTCGCCGCTATGAGGAACTTTGGTGGTTTGGCGTCATCTGCCCGTGAGTTTCTCAGCAATAGTCTACTTACGTCGCCGAACTCGGCTGACGTCCAGTTTCCCTCGGCGACAGATCTCGCCAAGTCTCCTCCCTCGGTCTCGGTACTCTTTCTCTGAGGGAGCCATCCGGCACTGCTTCTCCTCCTCGTTCCGCTTCTCCCGCCGTCCCTCGCCGCAGGACGCCCGCCTTCCGTCCTGGTGAGTCCCCGGTGTCCTCTGACCAGGAGCCACTCAGTGGGGGTGATGGGTCTGACTCAGAAGAGGGTGACGATGATGATGATGATGATGATGATGATGATGATGATGATGATGAGGACGATGCTGGTCATGATGGTGACGATGAGAAAGGTGAGGAGGCTAGGGTTGTAGGTGAGGATGAGAGTGAGCTAGAAGAGTCCTCGGATGATGATGATGTGAGAGAGGTGGTTGATGTAGATGACGACGAGATGGATGGTCCTGCGCGTGAGTCCTTCACTCCTTCTCTCACACCTTCGCCGAACTTGGCCTTGTTTATCTGTTCTTTAGCTTTTCCAAATCATCGCTAACCCGTAGCCGTTCCCATTCCCCCCCCCGCCCAAATCGTGGGCCAGAAACGTCCTCGTTCCCTCTCTTCCTCTTCTTCCTCTTCTTCTTCTCCGTCCTCTGACTTTCCACCACCGTCATTGTTCTTGTCCCTCCTTCCCTCTTTCTCTCTGCCTCCTTCTCCACTTGTCTCCTCCACAGACGGTTGTCCAAGGGAATCACAAACTCCAATAGCTCTTTCACAGTCCCAAACGATCTACCGTGTCTTGCGATTTCATCTAGGAGGTGTGATTTCAGACCTTTCTTGGCCCGATCAACTAGGTTTCCGTCGTCAGACCACTTGAGGATGGCAACATGTCGCTGGAAGGCGGAGAAGTAGTCCGAAGCAGAACCGGTTTGTTTAAGATCATTGAGCTGTCGTGCAGCAGTCCCTTCCTCATCGGGGTCACCGAAGTTTGTCTTGAGATACTTAACGAATTGGTTGTGTGTCGTGAGGTATTCCGGGAGAGGCCTTTTAGATAGGTCGGGTTGAACAGCAAGAAGAGGTGTTTCGCGCAAATGAGAGATCATGAAAAAGACTTTCTTAGTGTCATCGGGGAAGAGGTGAGAGTTTAATTCGAAGTGTACGTCACATTCAGACAGAAAGGCGGTTAACTTATTCCGGTCTCCTCTCCAGAGGTCTGGGTTAGGCAACTTTATTCCCTTCCGTTGTTCCCCAGCTACGCTTGGGGTCGCCGAAGCTTGCCGTCCCATGGCGTACCTCACCCCTTCTGATATCCCTTCTGCGATTCCACCCACTGTCTCTCTTTCTCTTCTCTGCTCCCATTCCTCCCGACGCCTTCTCTCCTCCATCATATCTTTGTTCATATTCGCCACCATCTGCACCAAGGCCAACATCACCCCTTGCGTCCCTCCTTCTCCGAAGTTCGTTCCACCACCAGTGTTTTCTCGTGGGCGTGGGGTTTGATCTGATCCGACTGGGGATCCTACAGGTGGAAGAGCATTAGCCGCAGGGGTCGGAGGATTAGAAGGTACTGGCGGAACGAACTCATCTCCTTGAACTGACCCCCCCACACTATCTTCCCCTCCGAGGTCCTGCCCCATTGCTCTGCTAAGCTCCTCCAATGCTCTCCTCTCGTTCTCTTCCATCCTGTCTCCATCCCTACTCATGCCTCGCGTAACTCTCCTTTCTGGTTCCATAATATCTTCGTACTTCTCCGAGGTTCGCACGGGTCGTCGGTAAGAGCGATCCTTGATACTGTCACGGCTGTCGAACAACTATCTTCTAGTAGACCGACGGTCGACAAACCTCGGCTAACTTGACGCTTCTAAGTCGATGTCTCACCCAATCAGGAGGGCGCAGACGTCGAAAGGAGTGTAACTACGGCGTACTTCGGCGTAGTTACTCTAACTGAGGTTTTGTTCTACTGATGGCGATGTATCTCGATTGTATATAGCTATCTCTATGTCTTTCACTACTGACAACAATCAAGGATCGCTGAAGAACTTCAGCGATCTTCTCAGCTAATATCATTTACTCCTCCTAGATCTTCACCCAACCCTCTCACGCTTAGACGTACTTCAACGCACTTCGTCCAACTTCCCCGAGTCCCGGCCGTCCTTACCCGTCCTTCAACTACCTCCGCCTAACATCGCCGCACTTCTGCTCCCATTGTCTGTCACGAACTACGTCGTGACACCTCGATTACTCCACCAACAATGACCCTCCTTTGGCCATCAAAACCCCATCACGCCTTAACCTCTTTACTCTACACGTAACTCAGGACTTCTGACACCAAGTACGGCGAAGTTAGACGGAGTTAGGCTAAGTAGGAACAATGGGAGCAGAAGTACGGCGAAGTTAGACGGGGTTAGGCTAAGTAGGGACAATGGGAGCAGAAGTGCGGCGATGTTAGGCTAAGTAGGGACAATGGGAGCAGAAGTGCGGCGATGTTAGGCGGAGTTAGGCTAAGTAGGGACAATGGGAGCAGAAGTGCGGCGATGTTAGGCGGAGTTAGTCGAAGGAGGAAGAGGATGGCCGAGGGCTCGGGGAAGTTGGACGAAGTGCGTTGAAGTACGTCAAAGCGCGAGAGGGTTGGATGAACGTCTAGGAGGAGTAGATAATATTAGCTGAGAAGATCGCTGAAGTTCTTCAGCGATCCTTGATTGTTGTCAGTAGTGAAAGACAGATAGAGATAGCTATAAATCAAGATACATCGCCATCAGTAGAACAAAACCCTAGTTAGAGTAACTACGCCGAAGTACGCCGTAGTTACACCCCTTTCGACGTCTGCGCCCTCCTGGTTGGGTGAGACATCGACTCAGAGCGTGAAGTTAGCCGAGGTTCGTCGACCGTCGGTCTATTAAGAAATAGTTGTTCGACGGCCGTGACATTGTCCCTGGTTCACCTAACTCCGCCTAACTTCGCCGTACTTCTGCTCCCATTGTCCCTAGTTCACCTAGCTCCGCCTAACTTCGCCGTACTTGGTCTCAGATGTCCTAGGTTACGTGTGGGGTGACGAGGTTATGACGTGATAGGGGTTTTGATGGTCAAAGGAGGGTCATTGCTGGTGGAATCTGAGGTGTCACGACGTAGTTCGTGACAGTTAGCCTCCTAATACCCTCGTGGGTGATGAAGTTCATGAGAACTGGGTCGTTGATGGCGAACTGATGTCCAGAGGAACTTTGTTTGATGGGAAAAGGATGATGTCACGCGGCGCCGCGTGACAGATTGGGTATTTAACCAGTGACCGACGGTTTGCAGTAACCGCCGGTTAATAGGCCTTTTAGCGCAATGGTTTAGACCACTGTCTCTGAAGGGCACTGTTATATCGTCCCAATGCTGGTTAGTTGGTCTCGTGACAGATTAACCGGCGGTTACGGGTAGGATCCTGGGTTCGACTCCCAGGGTGGGCTGGGTCGTGCTCAGTCCCTACTTGGAAAACTGTCACGAACTACGTTGTGACACCTCGACTATTCCACCAACAACGACCCTCCTTTGACCGTCAAAACCCCCATCACGACTTAACCTCTTTACTCTACACGTAACTCAGGACACCTGAGACCAAGTACGGCGAAGTTAGGCTAGGTAGGGACAATGGAATCAGAAGTATGGCGAAGTTAGACGGAGTTAGGCTAGGTAGGGACAATGGGAGCGGAAGTGCGGCGAAGTTAGACGGAGTTAGGCTAGGTAGGGACAATGGGAGCAGAAGTGCGGCGATGTTCTGCGGAGTTAGTCAAAGGAGGAAGAGGATGGCCGGGGTTCGGGGAAGTTGGACGAAGTGCGTTGAAGTACGTCAAAGCGCGAGAGGGTTGGGTGAACGTCTAGGAGGGATAGATAATATTAGCTGAGAAGATCGCTGAAGTTCTTCAGTGATCCTTGATTGTTGTCAGTAGTAAAAGACAGATAGAGATAGCTATAAATCGAGATACATCGCCATCAGTTGAACAAAACCTTAGTTAGAATAACTACGCCGAAGTACGCCGTAGTTACACTCCTTTCGACGTCTGCGCCCTCCTGGTTGGGTGAGACATCGACTCAGAAGCGTCACGTTAGCCGAGGTTCGTCGACCGTCGGTCTATTAGGAAGAGGTTGCTCGACGGCCGTGACAAAAACCTCCCTCCCGGAGAAAGTTTTCGGCCTATCATGCCCATCCCTGTTGGGGCCCCAAGAGGGGGCTGAAAGGGAAGGCATAATGTCACGAAGTGACAAGACAGTTTGGTTAGAGTTGGATGGATTGGGTATTTAACCAGCGACCGACGGTTTGCAGTAACCGCCGGTTAATAGGCCTTTTAGCGCAATGGTTTAGACCACTGTCTCTGAAGGGCACTGTTATATTGTCCCAATGCTGGTTAGTTGGTCTTGTGACACCCAGCCACCAATCATGGTGCAAGATGCATTGATCTACAGGGCACATGAGGATCAATCAAGGTTCTTTCATGAACCTGATAATTCCCTACTGCCACTGACACCTGCGCCGGGGCTGGGGCCCGGGTTTCTGCCGCCAGCTTACTCCCCGCCTATGGTATGTATAGGAGTTACCAATGTGCTGAGTACTGCTGACAAGTAGATGTCCAGGGAGCCTACTGCCGAGCATCTGGGGGTTCCAAAGGAGTCAACAAGATCAGGAGGACAAAGAACAAGCAGAACTAACTCGAGCGGTAATAAATCAAGTCATACCAGACAGCCCCAGGAAACCGACTTCATGGCCATAGTCCGGCAAGCAGCGAACTTGTCGGCCGCAGCAAGTGTAAGTATGGTGGTAGACCTTGACGATGGCTCTAGAGCAGTATACACCCACGAGGCTCCACGGGCAAGAGCCCGGTCAATCAGTCAACATACTCACCGCCCGAAATTCACTAATACTCCTACTCATAGTGAGACTCTACAAGCAGTGTCAGCTCGCCGCACTGGCAGCCGCTCTTCAAGACCCAGTACGAGTAATACCTCGTCTTCCCACTCCCAAACGCCCCGTTCGAGGATTAGCAGTCGTTCTAATGAAGGAACATTCCCCCGGAGTGCAGTAGATTCAGGTCTTGCTACGCCTAACATCAATGGAGACCCGTCTCCGCAAGATTCCCTCTCCACTGGGCCTCCGAGAAAGTCACACAAGCCCATAAATTCCCACCGTGGGCACAGATCAAGACATAGTACCTCGTCATCAAGCCCACCTGGGACTTCTCACCACCATATGCTATCACAGGGACCGACTGCGCCAGTATCTCCCTCAAGAAGATATAACACATATCGCACGGCGGGTCCAGGATGTCGCTCCTCTCCTGAGGGTGAGTATAAGACAGCAGACGAAGATCTACCGTCCCCAGCTGCCTCAGATCCACCCCACAGATCCTTTTGATATTGAGTCAGTGGGATTGAAGGAGTTCGGGTAGCCTCAAGACCTGTCTACATCAACATGATTGATTCTGAGTATATGCATATTGATCCACCTCCTATTACTGGCCTGTCTGTCAAGAAGCTAGAAATCATCGGTGCCTCTCATGTCTTGTAAGCCTACTCTATTCCTTGGCACAAACCCTTGGAAGTACTGTACATATGAGTTTGCACTAACCCTAGTGAGACTGACACAATTGACTCACTCTCCGATTGAACTGATGATGACCCGGCACATTATCATTTGATACCTCGTGGTTCTCAAAAGTCGGGGGAGGACCATCAACCTCCGCGATCTTTTCCATAGTGATCAACTTTCGTTCAGCTTTCATGACGCCGAGGAATACAGACTCACTCGACGTCCCCATTTGCCGAAGGATTGTACACTTCCATGACCAATCTTGATTTCCCTCATACCTTGCACCAACGGTATGTCGACTTCATCATAATCTTCCGTGACTGTGGGTAAGAAGAATACTAGTCTTCCCTTTGGTACGAGAAGATATCGAGCGAGCAGTACCAAATCGACGGTAAGATCTGTAAGTTCGTATGGTCTGAAAGGTGGTACATATGTATCTTTTCTAATCTGATCAGCATCATGTTGAAACGTGCTTCGTCAGGGATGGGCACCACTGACTTATGTGAATAGCTGCCATCCTCTAACAATACAGGCTGTTCTGCAACAGGTCGTTTCTCCGGATTTCGTTTGCCTTGTCGTTTAGCACCTGCTCTCACCCCGTCTACCCGTCAGCGACATCGGTGGTGGAAAAGCAAGAAACTCACATGGTGGATCAGTGATGATTGCGTCTACCCATCCTCCTCTTCGCAAAGGTGCCCGTGTGACGTCGAACGTCAAGAGGTCGAGAATTTGATCTGATAAACCGTATTGGTCGGCGTTTTCGAGTATCCCAGATGTGACGCCTTTCCCTTTTCCTTCTCGTGAGCTAACGTTTTGAGAGACTGATCTGACGAAAACTCACTTCGACCTCTCATCTGTCTTCCGTCGATATCAGACCCCATGACATACGCTCCCCAATGAGCACACCCGTATAATGCCGATCCGGTTCCGACAAACGGATCGTAGATGATCTTACCTGGGGCAGGCTTCACCATCTCAGTCAGACCACTCATCATGAGAGAAAGAGCTAACCAGGGTTTGACCGGCCATAAGAAGTCCCATTTCAGCTTCCATAGTAGTGGTACCGTAGTACTTGCGAGTTTTTATGCTTTGTGAAACTATGAGAGGTCTGGCGCGAGAGTGACCAGCCTTGTCATTCAGCTACGAGTGAAGCTTAGACTATATGACAGACGTACCCGACGACCGAAGAAGACATATCGGAATTTACCGTCCCTCTCTTCGTTACTAAGCACTTGATGACTATTTTCGTATGGCCAGTCGTCTCAACCAATCAGCTCTGGCCCCCACTCTGTAACTTAGAGCGACAAGCTCACAATCTTCCAGTATAACATATTCCACATCCGGATCTTTGACTTGTATTGGACCTTTAAAGTCGAGATAGGGGAAAGATTTGATCACCTCCAATTGCCTTTTATGTGGAACGTGATGGTTGACACTCTCAAACGTGAAACGCCATGACTTGCCCTCGCCATGAGCGACATCTGTAATTTTGGCACGAAGCTGATCATGCAGGATATCATATGACGTTCCTTTAGCTAGTAATTCTATTGCAGAACTATGTAGTCAGAATGATATGTCATATCGTTGCAGATGAGAAAGCAGCACATACATCACAAGAACACCTCGATCGAGGATATGCTGAAGATGAGACTCGTGCTCGAGCTCGATGACGAGACCAGCTCTAGATGTGTCTTCGGAGAGAAAGTTGATAGAGAATCCATATAGATCACCGATTGAGATGAGAGATGGTAGACGAAAGGAGAGATGGTCTAGGGATACTCGTAAAAGGTAGATGGGCATGTTCATAATCGCAAAATTGGCTCAAAAGTCAGAGGTGAGTGGCTTTTGAGACGACCGTGGGAAGATTGCCACCGACTCACTCTCCTCTATCCAATCTATATTCCACCTCAGATCAACTTCAACTTTTGTACTCTGACTTGCCATTGAACAGGATGGACTCACCGTCTTCTTCAAGTGTCCTTCGCCCATCTCCGTCAGGTCCTCTGTCTCCTTCTGCTGACTTATCTCCTCCCTCATCTGATCCCACCGGTCGCTCGGCCACCACTTCTTCCCGACCTACCTTCGACTCTGTTGTCATCTTTCCGCCAAGAGGATATTATGACACTGACGCACAACATCTGGTCAGTCCTCCATCAGCCTTACTAGATGGTACACCAACTTCATCCGTGGCTTCTCCAGCTTCAAGACCTAGCCATCGCTCGCGAAAGTCACCTTCGCCTGCACGCGTCCCTGAGGCTGGCTCTTCCTCTTCTGCTCGTCTAGAGGCTGTCACTCAAGCTTCGGATCCGTCTCAATCTCCTGTCTTAGTCTCGGTCTCGTCGCTACAGTCTCCTTCCCAACCTTCAGCATCACCTCGATCCCTTAAAAGAACCTCCGCTCAGCAGAAACCCTTTCTCATCCCAGCAACACCCCCCTCTACCTCAGCCACGAACTCTCCTACTCGAAGACCCTCCCCCGTCACAGGAGAGAAACGCATCGATTTACCCAAAAAACCCTTTTATCCTGCTCCTTTACTGATCAACGACACCAACGTTGCGAAATGGCCCTCAACACCTGGCTTTCAGGCATTTTGGGGTTGGTTGTCTCAGCGATGTCGACGTATTCGAGGAAAACCAATGAGGAATGAAGAATATCAAGGGTCTTGTTCCGTTGGTTCTTCCATTGACCATGATCTCTTGACTGATCATACAGGCTATAGGGTCTCTTCTGGATATTCTAGATCATATGGAAGATTGGGTATCGGAAATCCCTCCATTACCTCAAAATAATATGCGGTTTGGTAATCTGGCTTTTCGTCAATATAATCAGCGTATGGAACGAGTAAGCCTTTTCTCATGATCATCGTCCATTCACAATACTGCTATTTGATTTCATGGTTGGACAACTGAAACTGTAGGAACTCGCTCATCATATCGTTCGCTGTCATGGAATCCCCTTCGAACTGCCTCCGCAGATTATCCCATTACTCGTTGACTCACACGCCTTTGGTCATCCGACTCGACTGGATTATGGCACAGGTCATGAATTGGCTTTCGTGTTGGTATTGTGGAACTGTGTCGCTTCTAAATGGATAAAAGATGAGGATGATCAAGATGACTTGATCCTTCGGGTGTTTCCGAGGTGGGTGATCCCTTCCCACATGACCACCCGTTCCAACCAAGCCCTATCCCATATGATAGTCGAGCTCCTTCAGAATTTCACCAAAAGAAACCGTCATAGCTGGACGATGTACTGACAAGAAGATATATGCACCTGGTAAATCTGCTTCAACGAAAGTACCGTCTTGAGCCTGCTGGATCTCACGGGGTGTGGGGTTTAGATGATTATTGCTTTTTCCCGTTAGTTTCTCCCGCAACTCATGTCACTTCAAACTGACCTTTCAGCTACTTGTTCGGAGCAGCTCAACTCATGGGTAAGTCCCCATCGTATCTTTTACCTCTTACAAATCTTACCTCGTGACCTTCCTGATTCCATTTCCCTCGGTTTCAAAGCTTGAACCTTTCACCCCACTCCCTCTCTGTCCAATGCCGCATAAACACTCGTCTTCATTCTCAAAAATCTCACTTCGACATTCTAGATTCACAACTTCGACCTGGAGTTCACTTCGTCGTCAAGTTTTCGAGAGAGCACTTTGAATCTAATCTTTCAGGCACATCAATAACCCCCGCTCAATCCCTTGAAAACGCTCAATCCATAGTCTCAGACCCTTCCACGACCGGACCATTCGATATGTACACTTACGCACTCGTCCACGTCATACAATCCAAAACAGGTGCTCCCTTTTCAGAACATTCTCCAACTCTCTATGCCGTCTCTAGATTACCCAATTGGGAAAAAGCTTTTCAAGGATTACGGAAATTCTTTTTGAATGAAGTAGCTGGTAAGAGGGTCGTAGTGCAAGGTTTGTTGATGGGTGGATGGTGTTGGGGTGAAGAATTTCCTGACACTACCAGAGAAGGACATGTGAACCTTTTGGAAGAAGGTGGTTTAGGATCGACTAGGGCACCTTGGATGAGGGGTAGGTGAGGGGGATTTTATGGATCAAAACCTCGAATTTACCCATATTTGCAGTGAAGTGAAATCCGTCGTGAGTTCGATGAAAGTTTCCCAGATGGAAAGACGTAGTTTGTCATGGGCAAGCTGGAACATTAATCAATAGGTTTAATTTCTACCTTGAGTAGTATCATGGTCATGAAGTTTACAAACAATTGTAGCTCAGTATATTTTCACTTTTTTTATATTCATGATGCATTGTTAGTCGTACCTTGCATCATCGTATCTAATCTTATCATATCTCATATCTTATCTTTATCTCATATGTATCTCATCCCCACGATTCAATGATAAAGAGTCAAGCATTGCAACAACTTTATCAGGAACATCTCCAACCTCTTCCGTCCATACAGTTTTCAACAACAAATCTTCCAACACGTCATTTCCTGAATCCGATAAGATAAGATAAAGTTCTTCAGCGCACATCGCTCTGATCTAATCTATCAGCGACCTCTCCTTACATTCCCTCTTTGAGGAGATTGAACACCAAAAACGTATTGGGGTGGGGGAAGCTGTGGGAGGAATGTAAAACGGGTGAAAGATACTCACACGGGGGAATCGATGATTTAAGAATAAACCGATTTTCTGGGTGATTTGATTGAACATGGAGGTGATATCCTCCCCAGTGAAAGATTTTGTTTTTCCTGGAACAGACGATGTCATTTGATAGGAAAATGTTTCTTTGTTGATTGTACTTGGTTCGGTAAGAGAGGAAGATGTTTGTTCGGAGAGGGGAAAAGTAAGAAAAAGATTTAAAAGAGATAAAACTAATCGCATAGTCGTCGTGATTCTCTCGATAGATTTCATCTTGTCTAAACCTTTACAACCCACTAACAATACTCTTTTCGTACTATCAATCAGCTCGACCAGTCTTTTTACGAGTTGTCTCCTTTATTTCCATTTTCCCTTCAACCACACATCACCGCATCTGACGTTTCCTTCAACTTAAGAAAAGCACGTTGATAATTTCGCTATTTCATCATTGTTGAGGAGGGAGATGATGTACATACGACCGATTGAATCGTGATTGACTCACACAGATAGATCAGGAATGAAACCAATATTTAACAACCTCGTCAACGTCCCCATGACAGGTAAGAAGATTCGATTCGTATTGATATTTTCCATCAACAAACCGCTCAAATCTCTCATTACATCATGAACTACCTCTGAGTGTTGTCCCATATAAATGGATAATGATTCAAATGCCACATTGTCCTTGTTTATTAGTGGATTGCATAATCAGTGACAGATGGTGAAGAGGACTTACGGAAGAAAGAGATGTACCGATACTTTGCGTTAAACCTGATAACACGTAAAGGCGATATTTGGTACGAAGAAGAGGTAATGAGCTGGTGAACCAGTGTCTTAGATTGACGTATCGGAAAGAATCACTTTTGGTTAGGTACTCTTACAA
The DNA here is from genome assembly GCF_000271645.1 of Tremella mesenterica DSM 1558. Classification (NCBI taxonomy): domain Eukaryota; kingdom Fungi; phylum Basidiomycota; class Tremellomycetes; order Tremellales; family Tremellaceae; genus Tremella; species Tremella mesenterica. The sequence goes on from NW_006711225.1 coordinate 4,799,413, forward strand.
GTAGGATGGGAGCAACTGAGAAGTTTTCAAAAATCACAAAGCATGTCACAGGATAGACCAGTTGATTTTGATGTTCAAGGTCGTGATGATCATACCGATGGAAAAAGATTCACTGAAAGAAGAATGTGTGGAGTCGGAGATAGAGAGCGAGGAAAGGAGGGAAGAGACAAGCTCACTCATCACCATCATACCTCAGACAATCAATGCCCTCCCAATCCCAAAACCCAACAGCACAAGAACGTACTCTTGCTGAAGCACAAGCAGCAGCAGCTCGTACAGGTCCCAACCTTTCCAAACTCTGCTTGATCATTCCTCCTATCATCTCATCAAACTCAACTTGAGATACCAATTCCAACACTCTCTCATCGACAACAGCGGCAGGGATGATTCGTCCTAGAGATCGTAGAGAAACTATACGGATCCAAGAACCTACATCGCCCCTTTGATCAGTGGAATAATCATCAAGACCTTTGATTACAGTATTGAAGATGGTTTTGAATGTCGATGTGTCCACTGTCACGTATCAGCGATGAAAATGAAGGGAGGGAAAGTGGTCTTACCGATAAGTTGGGAGGAAGAGGTTTGTAGACAAATATCAGTCAGGGATCTTATGGTATTTCTACGAGTCTCCACGTCTGCCTATCAGATCAGTTTTGTTTGCGCTCCATTCGAAAAGGGTCTGCTCACCTTGGTTGAAGAGTCAAGTTGACGGAGTAAAGCTTCGATAGCTTTTTGCACAAGTTGGGAATGGGTAAGATACCGAATATGACCTAGTGAAAGAGCGGCAGATTGTCTTTGTGGTGGACGTATAGATTTGAGGTCGTTGATGAGTCTATAACTCAGCATACTATACCGCGTCTGCTCAGAGAAGTCGGAAAGGTAAGATGTCTCAAGACGAAAATTTAGAGGTATGCTCACTTGGTCATCAAACCTGTTGGGTCTGTAAGTTCGCTCAATCGAGTATAGACGTCCGCCACCGCCTCATGACATTCTGCCTCCCGTCTACGCATAGAAGAAAGGATGACAAGGTCCAACACTTTTGTTACCTCGGGTAAATTGAGAGCTTCTTGACTTAGACAAGTCGTGAAGAGTTCACAAGTCGCTTTGAGTATATCTCCTCCCACTGGACTGAGGAATACTCCTGATCGGATTGTCGATAATGCCTTTGATATCTGCTAATTAGCTTTGCAGGCGTGTGTATGATGATGAACTCACTATCAGGCGCTGTGATTGTGACGACTTATCGAGTGTCGAGATACCTAATAAAGCTACTAGGGCACCATGTACACTGGTAGGATCCACAGAAATTAGGTTGTTGATCTACTCGTCACTCAAGTCCAATGGACAAAAAGTGAGTCTCACCTCGCGTTCTAAGGAATCTTGAAGATCAGACACATCTCCCAATTCCGATATACACCTCAAAGCGCCACCAGCGAGAGTCCTCATTGAAGTATCCCAATGACGCAGAGTGATACGATGTAAGTGTTCTCGCATTTGTCGTCTATACACTTCATGTCTGTGTTCTGTCAGCTATTTCCAGATGAGGACTACGATGATTTTGAGCTTACTTGGCAACGGCAGGTGCGGCCTCAGTGAAAGCTGCCCGTCTGACGCTGACCGAGAAGAAATCCGTATGACCCAACACGTCGATTCCCTCGGGATACAATCCCTTTTTCTCAGCTACACAAATCTCTCAACATCAAAATTCATGATATGACTTACAAGTCTTCCTACTCCTTCTTGAAATGCCGCGCTGGCCGCTCGACGCACTCCAACTTCTCGATCAAAGCAAGCGACACAAACCATCGACGTTGCCATTTTCTCAGCGTAAGGAGCTATCTCTTCCGCCGTACATGCGCGTGATATGGACCATAACAAATATGCAGCAGCATCACGAACGTTGGCACCGATTGAATGACTACTTCTCCGAAGATCAAATGACAATGCCTATATGTCAGCATAATCAAAGGTTGACATCTAATATACATACCCTCAAACCCCAGGTAATGGCTCCGGATATAGCATCATTTTTCAATAATCCTCTCCTTGCTAATTCAGCTGAAGCCAGACAAACTCCATGCCATCTCGCTTCGCCTCGTGACATTTCATACCCACCGAGTCCCATGGTTCCTTTCGTACTTGGAGAACCACCGGGATCAATGATAGTCCCAAAATATGACAAAATGACTGGAATATCTTCTGTACCATTGTAGAGTTCAAGGGTGGCCACGACAATTTGATGAGCGAGCTCCGGAGGGAGTAAAGCTGCCAGTCGAGCTAGATATTTGGCGGAGGAATATCGAACTATGGTATCCTACTTTCATTAACTCTATCCACCTGTCTTATGTAGAGGATGTGCGTACCTTGTCACTTAGACCAGACATAAGACTATCAATAATGGCTTCTAAACCTTCAGGCATATCGACCTCCCCTTATCTATCAGCTGTGAGAGCAAAAAGAATATCAGCTTACCTGATTTATACGTTGTGCTACTCAGACGAGCTAGCCACCATCTCCCCTTTGTCTTCACTGCAAGTTTTCTAATAAGTCCACTTGAAGCTGCTGTTCTTGTCCCACTCAAATAATCTAGTAACCAGTCTTCAAACTCCACCATCATCTCCAATCTTTCGGATCTCATCATAGCTGGCAAAAACGCCAGAAAGGAAAATAAGCAAGCAACCAGATTGGCTTCTGCCTCTCTGTCACCTTCCTGTATACTCTGTCTTGCAAAATCCAGGAATCCCGGGAGTGAATTCACTACGTCTTCTCTTGAGTAAAGTCGAGCTAACACCAGAGCAGCATAAACACCCTCTTTACCCGGTCTGTCCAGGAGGGGTATAGAGAGCACGATGACCTGTCTTGCCAGAATAGCCGTAGGAACAGAGAATAGAATATTTTTGGAGACGAGGTCGAGTGATGAAGAAGTCCATTGATCGATCGAGAAGACAGAGAGGTTGAATGGAACAGTGAGCAGCATGGCCAGCCAGAGTAATAAGACAGCACGTAATTCCCATGCATCTTGGCTGCAAAGAAGGGGATGGTGGACGAGTGGTGGTGTCGTAGATGAGCTAGGACGGTTTGAAGATGGAGAGAGCAAGGAAACGAGAAGGTTGATGTATTTAATATCTGAAGGAAAGTGGGGAACTGAGATGTCAGATGGTCAATCTTCCACGAGAAACAGAGCAGCAGAAAGACTCACCGATAGCTTTCCAACCTCTCACTTTGACTAGCCAGTTGATTACTTGACCCAGACGATGTAGTCTAGCAGCGTTTACTATGAGCTCAGATTCGTTGACAAGGAGGTCGAGGGCGGATGAGAGCTTGTCCAGAAGAGGGGAGAGGATTTCGCCTAATGAAGGGTCGAGGAGTCCGGGAAGGGGGAGATAAAAGTCCAGCTGGGTATATCAATTCGAGAACCCCGTAGTGTACAGATCGGAGAGAGACAGTCTGAGGACGAGGCTTACGATGGACCCCAAAGATTTGACGATTGCTACCTCCGCTTGCTCTTCCACCTCGGAAGGGGAATGTGTGACGTCGACGGAGACGAGCCTGGTGAGGAGATTGATGAACTCATCCCGATGAGCAAAGTGGGTATAAGTAGGGTCTGAATCATCTTCAAGAGGGGAAGCTGTGACTACAATATCCCCAAGAGACATGTCATGAGGACTCTAATAGTAGTTAAAGAGTGTGTGTAAGAGAGTGAAATCTCAGAACATTTCGGACCTCGAATGAGATCTGCCTCCACCTCGAAGTCGGTGATATACCACCAATCTCTCACCGTACACCGTACAGCACACCGGCGATGGGCTTGACCATATCAAACGACTGATAGACCGGTCTTATGTACCAATAGGACGCGTCACATCGTGTTACAAATAGATAGCTCAGAAGACGAGGGAAAAAAGTACATATCATTAGCTAATCCTAACTCCAACATATCTAACAACTGCATCCGTAATTCTGAGAGCTCTCCGAGTCAATCCTGATAGGATCAGGATAATCGGCATACCTACATCGTCAGCTATGTCTTCCTCCCATACGACAGCATGATGCTCACAGCTCCGTCTCTGCCTCCTGAGCTAAAGCATTCTTAGCGATGGTCTGGAATGCCTGCTCGACGTTGATCGCCTCCTTTGCTGAAGTCTCAAAGTAAGGAATGTTGCCCTTGGCTTGACACCATGTCATTGCTCGTTTTTGCGATACCTAGGAGTCAACTTTTGCTTGCCAATGAATGCCGATTGGGAGTTGGAATGAAGACAGGATAGACAGAACACTAAAGGACTGACCATCCGTTTAGACTCCTCCATGTCGATTTTGTTTCCTAGCACAACGAACGGGAAGTTCTCGGGATCATGTGGTGATGCTTGAACCAGGAATTCATCTCTCCATCCATCCAAAGCTTCAAAACTTTTCGAACTGTTCACGTCGTACACCAGAACGCAACAATCGGCTCCACGGTAAAAAGCCACACCCAGGGACTGAAATCTTTCTTGACCGGCGGTATCCCAGAGCTATTGGGTGAGTTCCTCATGCAAGGGATATGACAGAACAAGCTTACCTGCATGGTGACGACACGATCGTCCACGACAAGCTCACGGGTGAGGAAATCGGCGCCTGAGACATGAGCATATCACATGACCTGTAGAGGAAAATCTAACCGATGGTAGCTTTGTACTGGGTTGAAAAACGCTTGTTGACATATTGATTCATTAACGATGTCTTACCGACACTGGACGTTAGCTAAAGCTTGAATGGTCAGTAATTGGATGAGTGACACGGGGTTGGTGGGGGTCTACACAAAGGATGCCCAAGCGTCATGAGAGCAGCACTAGAGACTCATGAAGAGATCTGGCATTGATAATGGATGAAAAGACACCAGGAGTGACAAGAGATCAAAGCGTACCCGGAATCCCCTAGGATGATGACCTGAAATATGTCAGCCTTCAAATCCAGTCAGTCACTCGGGGGGAGGCTGGGAAGAAGAACGATATCGCGGTGACTTACCTTAAGAAGGACCTTCTTTCTAGATGCCATGGCGTATGGAGGGATGTTCTCTGAGAGATGATAAGATGCGGAGGGAGGAGTGAGCCAGGAACGTGCCAGTTATTGGTAAAGTAGTAGAGATAGGAGAGTGAGTGTGAGACGGAACAACCGTTGGCCACTGAGCCGATAGGGGGAGGGAAGTGATAAGCTAACAAGGTATGATGCCACGTCATGCTTCCCCCACAAGTCAAGGTCTAAGCGCGCACCACCTCTTCCTCGCCTCTCTCTCTCTCTTTCTTGTCGTTTGACTATCAGCTATGTCGGCTGTACAACGTCCTACAGGTCCGCCAGAATGGCAGAATTCCATACGATCTCAGCTCATGACTCGTCAGGTCGAGTCGGAAGCTTACAGAGATGTGGTAGAGCAATGTCCGTCATTCCTTTTATCCTTTTGCCTGACTGACCTTTGAGATCGTCGACTGGCTAGAACAGCAAGGGAGCTGAAAGTGAGAAACAAAGCATTACTCCGTGGTGGAGCGGTGGCTACAGGTGCGGAAGGGTATGTCCTCTTACCCCCTCTCCACGTCTTGTCCAATAAGGAGATCACTGGTGATCACGGGCTAACGGCAGATCAACCCCATCACCGCTGTTGGCCCATCTCGACAATCAGCTCACTCAGCTTCGTGCTGAGTTGTCACAGGTATACCGTACTCAGGCTGCGTCTCAGAACAAACAGTTGAGCATGGCGGATGCTTTACGAGATAGGGACGAGGAAGTACGGGGCTTGAGAGAAGAAGTCCGCGATCTCAGGGAAGCTAAGGAAGCCGGTACCAGGAGAGAAAAAGAGTGGGATGAGAGGTGGAAGTTGCGCACAAAGGATTTGGAGGTGTGTACCATTCCTCATATGTCTCTCTATATCCCCTCCCCCTCGGGCCCGCGAACGATCCGACCGAGATGGCTTGGTCCCTCCCGCCGCTAAGCGTCCCACGTGGGACGGAACATCCGGCCTGGATTGGCGATGATCAGTGTTAGGTACGGAATCCAGCTGATCCACAAGATATTAAACGACGAAATCATCTCCCTCAACATCGAAATATCTGGTATAACCCAACGGAATGTCGCCCTCCAAGCGGACAATGCCAGTCTTCTGCAGCGTTGGTTAGACAAGATGAACTCTACTGCCGAAGAGATGAACGCCGCTTTTGAAGAAGAACAATCATCCAAACCTAACGAGAAGGGTACTTCTGTAGTCGTCGATAGCGAAGAGAAACAGGGTTTTCAAGAGGGCGGGAAGATGTGAGGCCCAGGAGGGGATCATCTTCCCGCCATTCGAGTGAGGAAGGGTGGGAGGTCCTGGAGGAACATACACCCTTGGGAGAATCCACTGTGATTGTTGACCATCATACGGAAGATGGAACGGAGGAGTGGCATGAGGCTAAGAAGGCTGCGTGAATGTTGTAGGTCACATAATATCGCCTAATATCATCACATGATCGGTTGTTTTGAGATGTCGGCGGTCAATACCCTCTTTGGCCTGCAGAAAACTTGTAACGGAGATTTTTCTGAGATACGCCTCCCTTCTCAGGACCTCAAAGGACACACGGCCGGAGCCATGTACGTCTGACAGCTGACCCCTTCGTCCCGTCTCAGATTGATGTAGCGCCCACCATATAGTCCAAAGGCCTCCCTTCTCCTGTTCGATATAATCTCATAAGGAAATACATACAACTCTTGACATACTCATTAACATGACCAACCAGAGCGGTTCCGTTTTTGACCCTTTTGGTTCTGATACTCACAAGAATAGTCAGAACAGCTCTCATTGGGATGTAACACATGATGACCAAAATCATATGGGGTCCAACACTCAGAATCCCATTCCTCCTCAAGCCGGTACCACCGAGGACGAGCCTACTCAACGTCCAATAAAACCCCTGTCGGAGACTAAGCCTTCCACGACCGCAACAAATCTCTACGAGGGTACATCGGCAGATCAGAAGACCGAGTGGTACACCCAAAAAGATCAAGAGATGGATGAATGGACCCGAATTCAAATCGAACGGAAAGAACAGGAGGAGAGGGATATGAGATTGGCCATGGAGATAAGCATGCAGAACGACGATGAGCCAGTGGATGAAGATGATAATGATGAAGGAGATGATTGGGAAATGCGTGACGCCAAACAGAAGAGTAAGGTGGAAGAGGCGGACAGACAGCAGAAGGAGATTGTCACTTATTTCGGCCAGATCACCGCTGAGAAGACGAAAACTGAAGGCAAGCGCGCAGAAGGCGATGAGGAGGATGATTTTTGGAAGGAGGAATCCTCTGATTGGGAAGATTCAGATGAACCAGATAACTAAGTGACGTATTTGATACATTTGCTGATTTATACTGAGAGAAGGAATGCAGCTGATCTATTCTGACTGTCTTATTGATCAATATGTCTCTTGAGAAACTTACGATGTTTTTATCCATTGAGAGTATGAGCATAGCTATCACCCTGGTCTCCAGGCAGGACCTGTTCATCTTGTTCAATCGTCATTCGTCCTCAGTGTCAACATCCAATGATGTCACATGATGTGCTGATGTGATATTACAATATTGAATGGAACAGAGGTCGAAGTTGAGTCGATAGCACTTGGCGTGATCGGAGAAGAGAATAAGAATCAAGGGAGAGTGAGTGACGTGATATTCCGTGACATATCTATCGGATTAAGTTCCTTTCTTCTTATCACGCCCCAAACGTGTAAGATGTATCCTGACATATGGGTCGGCTTTGTAAACATACCAAACTCCGTTTCCCCATATTTATGGTATAAGATCTATCAACATATTTCCCATTTCCCTCTTAACGACATTTTCTCAAGATCATACACACCTAACGAGTTTACATTCCAATCTTCACCAAGGACAAGTGAACTAACAACATGGCTTCTAATCACAACTTTATTCAAACAGGTGATCAACTCAATGACGCTGATGATTCCACTACATGGGAACTTGAAAGTGAAGCCGATACCGTCAATACTCAAACAACCCGAGCTCCTTCGACAATATATGAATCTTCTTTGATTTCCCAAGACGACCGATCTAGGGGTTATGCACCTTCATCATGGGGACAAGCGAATGCTGGTTTTCCACCTTTTCCACCTTCAGCTCCATCTATAATGTCTGACACTACAGGTGGTGAATCAATTTTTGATACACGACCGATTTATAGGACTCGTGAACCACCAAATATGCCTCTTCAACGTTTCTTGGGTGACACGTCTAGACGTCCGATCACTTATGATACTCAACGGCAATTTGTTCCAGTCTCAGGTAACTCACTAGGTTATCAAGATCTTGAACCACAAAGACGACATAGAGATGATCTCGCAGATCAAATACAATCTCTTGAATCGAACTTCATGTCAGCAGGACCAAGTCGTCAGAATCAATCGACTTCTCTACAAGACACTAATCCAAGCTTTATGCAACTTCCTTTGGATTTTCTCAATAAGAAAACAGCTACAGGTTTATCAGCTGAAGAACAGGATGAGATACTTAGGGAACAAGAAAAGAGAAGACATCTTGCAAGTGATAATTGGAGATCTCAAAATGAGCCAGGATGGTATAGATATGGTTGGACTAATGATCCGGAGGAGTATGAACGTCAAACCCTGGCGGAACAGCTTCAACAAGTTCACGATCAAGAGGAAGAAGATAGGAAAAAAGCTGAAATTGAGGCGGGGTATATAAGACAACAATATGAGAGGGACTTACAACACAGCAAGCAAGGAGGTGAGAACAAGGAGGACGATTTTTGGGATGATGATGAGGACAATGAGTTTGATGAAGATGATTTTGAATGAGAGAGCAATTTACATGTTCTTCAATAGTCGACGATGAGCTAGATGCATGGGGATACTAGGTCTGATCAGGTCACTTTGAGTCAAAAACATATCTCGTAGAGATCCTCTCACCAATAGCAATGGTGGCCTTCTGACCCGTGAGGCCCCTTGAGCTTCTTCTCATGGCGGCTCATAGCTGATTGACTCTCGCTGAAGATGGCAGGACAAAGGTGAGTCAATTTCTCATGATGACGTCTTGGTCACGTTGATCGAACGGACTTCTAAATAAGGGTGAAGGGTGTAAAACAAATTTAGAGTGAAACATGTTTCACACCTACTCCTTTCATTCTCATCATTCACAACTCTCACCATATGTCATAATCTCGTGATATCTTTTCAAATATTGTCAAAAAACTCAGCAACCATTCACTCTTTCACACAATATAAGAACATTGAGAAGACAATACACTTCACATACTCAAATCAACAATACCTAAGTCCTTTGCCTTTGATCTCAATACACGATTACAAACAACATGAACCCTGACAACTACCCTTACAACAATCCGGGACATCCGTCTTCCGATGCTGATTGGGACCCGATGTCTGCTCACCAATATGAAGACACAAGTGATACTGATACCGCTTCTGTAGCACCAACAATCGTCTCGAATGACACGATCAACCATGGTTCCGTACAAAGTGGATACTCGGCGAGTATAGCTCCCACTATCAACTATGGAGATGATAATGCCTCCACGGTTGCCTCAACTTACATGGGCGACGGGAACTCAATTTTTGATACCCCTTTCCCTACTCAAACAACAGGTAGGGATACCAGAGGCACTCACGGTCATCTCAGGAATCGCCGCCGCCTTCGACAGCCGACTGCTCAACAACAACAAGCCATGACACAGATTTCATTGCAACAACATGATAGCTATGTAACAGGTCTAGGATACGCTGGTGCAGTTCCGGAAGTGGACTATCAATCTGCTATTCAAAACTCAGATGCTGGTCAGAGTTCTTCAGGCCTACCCCCTGATTTCTTAGCCAGTAAGTTGGGTGAGGACAGGGGGGAGTTAGATAGACAATATGAAGAGGAGGAAAGACAGAGACAACTGAGATACCTTAATAATGAGTCACTGAGGACAGGGAAGTATCTCTATGGGAATACTAATGATGTGCGGGAATATGAACGTCAACTACAAAAGGAGGAAGACTTACAACAGGCTTTGAAGGAGAGTGAAGCAGATATGGAGAGACGGCGAATACAGGAAAACTACGCAATGAATACTCATCATGCCAGTGGAAGCAAACAGGATGATAGCTTCATGTTTGAGGATAAAGAGGAGGAAGGTTTTGATTGGGATGAACAAGAGTGATAGATATTATGACATTGATTGAGAGCACGAGATGAATCCAATGTTGCGTCCGGAACTCGTCCACACTGATTGTTGATTTCGGCGGATATTCACTACCTGTTGCTCGCTCAGCACTACCTTGAGAGTGATGGGGAGCAACAGATTCATCCTGAGACTCTATGATTATCGTCCGTGTTACGCCCGGACATACCCAAGTGAGAGAGAGACAGGTGAGCGTACTACCTATCTCCAACGATTTCACCAAATCTACAAAATTGAAATATTTGGAATCATTACACAAATGAATTATATGTGTAGAGACCAAGTTGACTCCGGGAGTACATGACATTCAACATGCTCAACTGCTGACTGCTTTCATCATGCAGAAACCGGTAGAGTGTCGCTGCCACATTGTCAAAAGTGCCACACCGCCACAAACGCATGACCACAGCCGCCACGCGCCACGTTTACGTAAAACACCTTTATGCTGTCCGCGGCTCCGCGGGATCCGCGGAGACTTTTAGGATTTTCGGAGAATCCGAATGTCTCACATTTCTCTGCAAAAACCTTTCACTTGGGTTTGCCCTTTTCCTTTGTTCAATCGTGTGCAGTAGGTTCGGAGAGTAAGGTATGTAAACAACACCTGCGTCCCTTGCTCCAACTCATCGAGCAATAAATTGTCTCGGGAACGGCCAATCCTCCGTCGTTCAACTTTGCTTTCCTCTCCTACAGTAAGCCGAAATCGGAAGTGCCTACTTTCGGGACTATCTACCGAAGTCGACGCTGTTTTTACCGTCTTTGTCTCGTCCGTCAAAAGGAATGGAAAAGGACGCGTCATCTTTTATCAGTTACGGTTGACCCTCCGCCTGGCCAGGGTACAGCCGGAGGTAGAGCAGGTGACAAGTGGTTGGGGTTCCGGTAAAACGGACAATTGTCACAAACGGACTTGTAAGTTCACCGACGTTTTCATGTATTTTGAACAACAGTTCCCCCGTGTTTCGGTGACTGCCCATTTCATCACTGTATTCTCTACTCCCTGTACCCCTGTTTTGGTGGCTTACGCTTACGCTTCTGTAAGCTGTGAGTGTATGAGGTATGAGGCTGAGCAAGAAACTTTTCTCGGGAATGGATTCCGATGGTCGTGTGCACGCATTGGGATGACTACTCACTACCATTGATCAGAACGATTCATGTGTTACTGAGGATATGAAGAAAGTTTTAAAGTCTTTCATCTCTTTGCTTCATCTCTCACGTTGATTGTTCTGATACTTTAATTCACTTTCTTGATTAATTGAAGTGATTGAAGAAAGATATTAAAATGCCTTCAAGAATAAGACAAGTGTTTTCTCGGAAGAGCCCATCTTCGACGGAATGTAAATGTACGTACATACCTGTCACATCCACATCCACATCCTCTTCTCCTTGTCTGCATTTCACAGTGCGTTGTATAAGTTGGTACTGACTTTCAGCACAGATAACTTCTCCCCTCCCTGTACCTAATTGTCCAAAACGGTCAGCTAAACCACTTCAAGCGACCGTCGGACCGACACAATTAAGATCGGTGATCAACCCTAAATTATGTCACTCAAGACCTATCACCCCTCCTCGAGAATTCGAAGGTAAGTTATTTTGTATCACTCTTCGATACCACCTATCCATCTTCCATATTGCATCACAATTTTCCCACGAAATCCTTCTCGGTGAGGTCGAAGCTAACATATTTAGTGATCTACGATCCTTGTAATTTTGTTTCATGTGAATCTACTTCAAGTATACGACAATCAACCTCACCTTCTTCTAGTCTTTCACAAAGTCCTATCTTTGGTCCATGTGAATTATCCGATTCACTCGATTCTTCACCTCCCATCGACCATAAACCTTCCTTGGTTCGGTTCTCCTTTGAAACTCCTTCATCTTTACCTCTCTCACGAGGAACATCAAGCTCAAGTGGAAGCTCTTCATCTTCCATTTCTTCCCCTTATCTCTTCACTCCACGTAATACAGACGAAACCTTTCCTACTCCTCTCATTTTCTTTCCTTCGGATTCACCTACAGAATTTGATTCTTTCAATACTATCACTGAAAATAAATCTCAATATCTTATCGACCAATCGGAAAAAGAAATCAATTTCCTAATGAACCCTTTCCTGGTTGAAAACATGCAAGAACTTTACAGACCGATATCAACATTATCAACTGGTTCATCATTCCATGATTCCGAACCATTACTTTCACCAGCTATTGATTTTGTTCGACGTTCTTCTTTCTCTTCAATCAATAGTTTCGCGAGTGATTCTTCACCAGGTCCAAATCCTTTAGGTTTAAATATACCATCTACTCCTACATACTCTTCGAGTCCTCTTGGTCCAGGTACACCTACAACCCCTTTACATGGATCCAGTCCGCATAACATCGTAAAATCTACTTTTACGTATGGTACGACTCCTCCTGGTATCAGAACTTTAACAGATAGAACACAATCTTTGAATCTCAATAATGACTCTCCTACAATAGGTCCAGGAAAAAGTCTGTCGTTCAATTCTACACCAATGAAAGTTTCCAATAGATTAGCAAACCTTCGTCCGGCCGGATTGGTATTACCTAAGAATATTGGAATAGGATCAGGTGGATTGAAAAGTCCTAGAATCCGGAAACGTTCGCCTAGGAATCATCAACATTTACCTACTTTCTCTCGACCACCGCCATCACCCACTATGCGTAGCAGATTGGGTATTTCGCCAATGTCTGAAGTTGAAGATTGGAGAATTGGTGGGAGAAGATTGAGTGCGGTCATGGAGAATATCGAGTAGACGGATTCAGGATATCAGGAAGTGAATCAAAGTTTTTAGTGGTAACTCATCTTGTCATATCAATCACAGCATGAAGTATGCTCCGAGGGGTGTAGGAAGGAAGATATCTGTAGCGTAAATCATGCATCTCATTCAAAACTCATTAATCTCGTATTTGTCATTAACACCTGTCGTATTTTTACCTCCATCGTGTTCCCCAAGATGATCTTCGTTCCACGTCAAGATCGTTTAAGATTAAGACTCGTTTTTCATCACTCCCCTCCATCACATGACAGCTTTGACTGATCCTCTTTTGAACCGTCGAAGAGAAAAACACTACGAAGTGCTCGCTCTCATCTCATCTATCACTCCACCTCCTGGTATCCCAAGTCCAAGATTACTCCTTCTTTTACCCAATGTTCTCACTGCGGATTAGTGGTATTTCTCTCATATTCAAAGTATCGAATCAAGCGGACCAAACAAAATATCAAGCTCTCACTTCAAAATTCAGAGCTTGAAGGGGATACCCCGTGAAAGTAGGACGGAGATATGGAGGAAACGGTAAATGATCAACAAATTACAAGTTTCGAACAGAAGATTAATCAATGTGAACAGAAGTATGAAGAAAAGAATAAATGTCTATGTCTATGACTCACCCCTTAATCCAGGAGATTCATCATGCTCATCATCATCAACTTGAGAATATCCACTACCCACCGTCCCGCTCCTTACACGTCTTATCAAACCTCCACCTTCGTGAGCTGTCTTTCGAAGTAGACCAATACTAGTTGATCTAGCTCTGTTCAATACGTGTCCTGGAGAAGAAACGGATGATCTTCTTTTTGATGTATTAGGTGAATCTGTCATTTCGTCAGATATTTTTGAATATGTAGAGTCGGATCTTGATCGTATCTTTTTGTCATCATCATAACGTCTCTTATCCACACCTTCGTCCGAAAGTTTATCGACGATCTTCGTTTCATTGTTGTGTTCATTGTGTGGTGGGGTGATAGGATATAAGATCGGATGATTAGAATGATGTAGTGGTCGGAAAGCAGATGGAGGAGCTTGGTTTTCGTTCGTTATTATATCGCTTGTACTTGAAGCGGGTATTGAGGAAGGATGTTGATCGATAGGATTATTCGTATCTTCGCTATGAGGTGTCGTACGGATAGGTGTAGCAATAGGTGTATAAAATAAATCCGTTTTACTACTTCCTGCTGATGCTGTAACGTTTTCAGACCTAGGTGGTGTATTACGTGGTAATAACATACTTTCCGGTCTTGGTCGATCTAAAGGGGAAAACTTGATATCATTCTTATCATTCTTTTGAAGATTTAAATCAGCAGCTATCAATTCTTCTAATCCATCTCCATTATCTTCTCCTAAAAGTGGTGCGGCGGATGGTGAACGACCTTGAGTATAATTTCTTGTTACGTGATGATTCGAAGTGGGTAAATTGAGTAAAGAGGAAGATGTTGGTTGATTATTTGAAGAATGAATATTATGTGTGTTGTGTGAGTTTTGAGCCAAATGTACATTTTGGTTATTTTGGGTATTTGATGTAAAATGTGTATTTGGTGTACCGGGAGTAGGTGATCTTCTAGCTGCCCAAGCGAAATCACCTGCTATACCGATACCTGTTGTACTTCCATTTCTACCAGGTCTGATTAAACATAATTCAAAAGCATCTTGAATCCTTGATCTGGTCCTGTCTCGCCAAACGAAATGAAATTCGTTTTCAGCTTCGTACCATGATTTCTGGGGGGATTTCGTACCGCTAGGATCTCTTGGTGGAGGGAGTGAAGATTTTGCTTTTCTACGTGGTGTCGTTGGTTCTTTCTTGGAGAAACTCTTATTTCGGAAGATACCACCTAATGGTTTGGAAGAAGATAACCATAGACCTATGATGGAAGATAGGACGATAACAAGTCGGATTGCAACCCAGGCGTCAAACGTCAGGAGAACACCTCGAGCATAAGAAGTGAGTTGACCGGTTGAAGTGAAGAAATGAGAGTCTTTTGAAGAATCTAAAGGTGTGGAAGGGGGTGATGAGGAGGAGTAGAAGAGGAGAAGGACTATGGACAGTGCCGCACGGGGGAGAAGAGGTAAGAGGGAAGGTCCGATTTGGATAAGGAAATGAAAAGTCTCAGGAATGATATCCCGGGAGGTGATGGTTCCGAGAGAGGAAAGACGTATGTGAGATAGGAATGTGAAATGGGGATAGGAGACAAGGGAGAGGTATAAAGATGCAGGGTAGGAGAAGAAGATCGGTTCGATGGCAGGTCGGGCTGTTTGTCAACTGAAGAACCTTCCTTATCAAAAGGGATTGATGGTCAGTAGAGGAAAAAAGGAAGGAAGGAAGAGGAAGAGAGAACAGAACATACGAAGACGCCAACGACGATAAAATTCATAACCTAATTCCCAACAAAGCCACACCGCCAAAGAAATCGCCCAACACACAGCATATGCCGCAACGGCAAAAGACCAACTCGCAGAGTGGGAATCAAGGGATGGATGTATAGCACATCTGATCATCAGCAACTTCATCAAATGACATCCGACTGTTTCATCCAAGTGACACAATGATACCGAGAGCATATCTCTGAGACACTCACTGAATTAGCATGTAAATGACATTAACATCAAAGAGCTACACATGAGCTTTTGGGCACGTCAGGACATTTGAAAGAAGCTCACCAATCCTATCAGTCCATTGAATATGCACAATCCCCATAAACCGATCCACGCAACTCTCGAACCTCTCCCGTATCTTCTAACAATCCCCAAATTCAGATCCTTCAACTTAAACCTCGGAATCTCCACCATACCCTCCCCGACTGGTCCATTGGAAAACCGACTTCCTTCAGTCGGAGCGAACATCGGTAGTGGCGAATGAGCCGTAGACGAGGTAGGTGTCGTATTCAAAGAGGAGAGAGCGTATCTCTGACCAACAAATTTCATAGGGAGAGGAGTAGCAGGGGCAGGTCTAAGAAAAGTGGCAGATGTAGCTGTGATAGGTGTCGAGGTCATTGGTGGCGTGGGAGGTGGATTCAGCTTGAAGGTCGAATCGTGCGAGGTATGTATTTTAGGTAAAGAGCCTTTTGATCTTATGCGGTCTGAGTGGTAAGCAGGAGAAATAGCACATCTTTTATAAGATGAATTACTTACCAACTACCCCACCTGGACCTATGTAAGCTCGTCGCGGTGTCTGTTTTCTCCCAGGCGTTTCTCCTGGATCTCTCCCCTTACCCTTGTCCAATTTCGGACTCGGTGGGGGTTTTTCCAGCTTTTTCGTCCCTTCTTTCAAACTTGTCAATGAGCCCTTTGGAGAGATCTTGCCCGCCGAAGCCCTCCGACGAGTTGGGGAATCACCGTTTTCCATCATAGCTACTACAGCTGCGAACGGGTGCATACCCGAGGTCCGCGAAGGTGTGACTTGGATCACTGGAACCGGTGAGGTTTGAATTTGCGACAGGGAAGGACGAGCATGTTTGGAAGATCCGTCCGTGGGGTAAGAGGAGGATTCCGACAGTGAAAGAGATGGTCGGGTCACACGGACTTCTGGGGGCTGTGAAGGGAAAGTCGTAGGTGAACTCGATGACGGACTTGTTGGCGAGGTCCCTGGAGGACTTGTCGGAGGTGATTCAAGAGGAGGCGGTGGTAAGCTTGACAATCGTGGTTCCACAACTTGTATCGTAGGTGTGACAATCGGTGGTGCTTCTGCAATGGGGGACACTTCCTCCTCTTGATCCAACTCGTCACTATGATCTCTCATAGGCCCGGAAGCAGACCGTGTGATTTTGCCCGCCAACCATCCTAACTCCCTCGATACACTAGGCCTAGGTTGATCGTCCACCATCGGTTCTGATGTCGTATAACTCATCGTTCTCCTTCTATCCGGTGACAAACTAGAAACCAGGGTTGAATGATTTTTAGACCCTTCACTTTCCCCCGCATAGCCACTGGAAGTGACCGACGATGGCAAACTATGCGCCCTCTGATGTCCATCCCTCCTCACCGACTTGACTCTTGGTGAGATTACGTATTCGTCATGAGGGCGTAGTTCTTGGAGCAAAGAGTCGAGCAGTCTACGTGCTGAACGTTGATCAGCGAGAGACATGTCGGATGCTGCAGGTGATGGCGATCTTTGTGGAGACGGTTGACCTGGCCAATAAATTGGTAAATTTACAACCTGTCCCTCCCTCTCTCTATCCCCGATCGCTTCCCTCTCTGTAGTCTCTTCGTTTTGAGTCCTCAAGCTGTTTCGGAAAATTTGCAGAGCGTTACGAAGTTGTTGCAAACCTTCTAGACTGATAGTTGAGTCGGCCCGATTTCGTTGAGATTGGTCGAAACTGTTCGCTCGTCGAGGACGAGGTCTGAGCGGTGATCGAGGGGGACGTGATGGCTCTCCAGGAGCCAAATGTTGAGAATGAGGTTCAAGTTGAAGAGGAGGAGGTTGAGACCGTCTGAGACGAGTGTGTGGACTTCGTAAAGAGAGAGGTCGAGGTGGGTTGAGGGAAGGGGAAGAAATATACAAAGACGGTGCTGACCTGTCCATGATTTAGGGGACAATTGAGGCTCGAGGGTCTTGTCCTCCTCTCAGGGCCGAATGACCGAATTTTATCTTTTTTGATTAAAATTTGATGATGATCTTTCCTTGTCCTACTGGTAGAATGTGTGTGTGTTGTGTGTTTCCTCTATTGATGAGAGGCGTCTGTGGTCAGCTGACAATTGTACTCCGGTGTGGATTAGGATAATGATCGGCCTGTGCAGTTGAAGAAGGTGCATATTGTCACTTTGTAACTCCATTGTTGAATACGCTGGAAACGTTGTCAGGTTACCCAGGGCGCATGTGGTAACCTTTCAAGAGTCCGAGGGACCGAGGTGAGCGTTGTTGTTCTTTCTCCGTCATCCGGATCTCAAACTTGACGACCAAACGACTCGTAAGGGGGTGAGCTTTTGAGCATTTGAGCGTTTTGATCCAAGCGGCCCATAGCAGCGAGGAGAAAAGCGTCGGCATGATTGTCACATTATTGTCAAGCCTTTTCTTCTTTTTCCTTGAACGATACGTCATGTTGGGATCTCACTGATCACTGATGAGTGAAGACGAGCTAAACAACATACTGTATCGCCATGGGAAGAAGAGTGGCTTGAGTGGCATGACATGCGCACCAAGTCGTGGCTTGGGCCGAGTGCCGATGTCGCCACGTGGAACATGTGGGGCCCCTTACATCCCCGTCCCGGTTGACGCAACCGAAAGATGAACTGACCTCAAGATCAAGGACAGCATCCCCCACATCAGTTCATTCTCACCTTCCTCACCCACCATGCCCCCTACTGTGTGGAGAAGAGACAGGCGTATATCTCCTTCCACTGCTCAAGATGGTGAAGAAGCGAAATCAGCAGATTCTGGTGTACTCCCCCCCGGTCCTTCAACTCTGGAACGTCCCAAGGATTGCGTCAATAAAAACCCCACACCTGCTTTCTCCCTGTTATGCACCGTTATGGATCGTTTGAGGAGCGAAGAAATGAGCAAACGTAAGGATACGTTGACGAGATTCTTCAACCTCTGGCGGATTAAAGTGGGTAACGACCTCTATCCTCTCATTCGATTACTCTTGCCCGAGGTGAGTTCCTAATTTCTGGCATAAGTGGCTCAGCTTACTCGAACTCCAGAGGGATAGGGAAAGACCTGTGTATAATCTCAAAGAAGCTATGCTTGCTAAATGCTACATTGAGGTTCTGGGGCTGGACAAGCACAGTGCAGCAGCTCAAAAACTGGTCAAGTGGAAGCAACCTGTTGATGGGGAGGTAAGCTGCATATCCGTCTTAATCAACGAAGCTCACTCACAGACGGACGGCATCTCGGGAGATTTTGCTAGGGTCTGCTATCACGAGATAGCCGCTAGGTCTACGGTGGAAGAAGGAACATTGACCCTTGAAGCTGTCAACGCTTTATTGGATCAGCTTGCCGGTGGAAGGATGAAGCAGTGAGTCTTCAGCACAACTTCGGGTGGAAATGAATGGCTGAGTGACGTAGAGCTGAATATGTCCCGATACTCCGAAGCATAAACCGACAATGTACACCTGTTGAACAAGAATGGATCATACGAATCATCCTTAAAGACCTTCGTATTTCTATCCGGGAGAAAGGGGTGTTTTCATGTTTTCATCCCGACGCAGCTGATCTTTTCAACGTTTGTTCGGATCTCAAGCGTGTATGCTGGACATTGTACAAGCCAGACGTTCGTTTGGAGAAGAATGTGAGCACATTCATAGACAGCATCTCGGAGGCTCACGAGACAGCAAACGAATATAGAATTATTCAGATCTTTCTTACCCCAGCTGTGCTATCGCTCCCCCTCTTCAGCCCACGATGCGATCGCGAGATTGGTGGGAGCTCCTAATCAAGAGTTCGTCATGGAAGAGAAATTGGATGGAGAAAGAATGCAACTGCACATGCGAGGTAATGGAGCGCAGTGGTTTTACTGCTCTAGGAAAGCAAAGGATTACAGTGAGTACCTGCCATTCGCATGCCTCCGGAGAAAGCCCAGCAAACCAGAGGTAGTAAACCTAGGCTTGATCGCTCGCCATGCTGACATGAAGCATACCTTTACGGGGCCCATATCGGAGAAGGCAGTTTGACACAACATATCGCGGGCGCCTTTCATGATGACGTACGTAACATCATCCTCGATGGCGAGATGTTAGTATGGGATCCTCAGCTCGAGAAATATCTCGCCTTCGGTGTACTGAAGACATTTGCTCAGGACAAGATAATCGACGATACGGCGCCCAGACCCTGCTGTGAGTTGGAATTCCTTCCACCACACGGACTTCGTCTCATGGTAAGTTAAGGTCTTCGATATACTCTATCTCAACGACAAGTGTCTCACTGGCAAACGACTGTCGGAACGTAAACGATTACTGCATTCCAATAGGGTATTCAAAGATATCGATCAGTACAAGGGCAGGTTGGAATTCGCTGCTGAGGAAAGAGGGAAATCAGGGAAAGATATCCGTGCAATGTTGGAAAAGATCTTGGAGTCAAGGTGGGCCATTTAATACATAATTGGTATGGCTGATCAAATAAGAGGTGAAGGTCTGGTAGTGAAGAAATTGGACAGCACGTATCAGACAAATTCCCGAGGGCAAGACTGGGTCAAAGTCAAACCTGAGTGAGCCTCGTTCGACTGACAAGGATTCAGCTGATATATCAGATATGCCGACCAAATGGGAGAGGTGAGCTTTCATCGGAAAAATGAATAAGCTGACATCGTCCAGACACTTGACGTTATGGTCCTTGGTAAGCTTGTATCAAGCACTGCACAAATGTTAGAAGCTGACTCCTGCAGGGGGCTGGTGGGGCAAGGGAGGACGTACTGGTAAACTATCCAGTATGCTCTGTGGTCTGAGGGTGCAGAGGGACGATGAAGGTGACGGAGGTATTCCACAATTCGCCACTTTTTGTCGTGTAGGCTCTGGAATGAGTTATTCAGACTACGAGTGGATACTGTGCGTTCGATCCTACCTACATTATATCATCAAACTGAGAGTAGGAACAAACATCGAGAGCATTGGAAAACTTTCAAACGCTCCAATCCCCCCTCATGGATGAAAATGGGCGAGATAGGTTTGGACGACTCTCGTCAGTCTCTTTACCACCAGTGTGATTTTGGACTGACAAAAAGCGGACGTGTACATTGAACCTGAACAGTAAGCTATATATTCTTTGCTATCGAAGACATGTGCTTATTGCAGCTCATTCGTCATGCAGGTCAAAGCATCCGAGATTGTCCCTGCCACAGGAAACTTTGGTATAGGTTACACCCTCCGATTCCCACGATGTAAATTCATCTTTTACGATACCGCTAGTCGAGATCATCCAGTGGAGGATCCTGAAATGGAACGAGACATGTGGAATTGTGTCCGTTCTTTCCCTTTCCTTCTTTCCATACTTCATGTACTGACTGATTAGTTGAGCGTGGAAGAATTTACGGAGCTACTCAATAAACCGAAACGCAAATATGAAGATGATGAACAAGGATCGTATGTCCATCTTTCTCGTCTAGAAACTAACGTTGATAATGAAGGAAGAGAAGGAAACGAAAACCAGTGACTAGGACTAAAGTTCAATTGATTTCCTCTGTCAAAGGTCAACTTTTGTCCCAGGAAGAAGTCGAAAGTGGGATATTTGACAATATGAAATTTTGTGAGTATACCCATTCGTGTACCCGAGGTGAGGCTGATGGAAAGACGTTGTGAAGGGTGATAACAAGAATTCCAAGGCAGAACTTGAAGCGTTGATTCATGAACACGGAGGAGATTTTACGCAAGCTCAATTATCTGATCTTTCGGCAATCGTCATTGCGCCTGATGATAAAAGTACGTTCGGATCAATTAGGTGGTAGAGCTGATCAAGTAGGTCCATTGCTCAGAGCTCAGAAAAAGAAGGGAGTCAGTATTGTCAAACCTAGCTGGATTTACGAGTCTATCAAAAGGAAAAAGCCATTACCGATGATTGAGGGGTGAGTCAAATATCATGCCGCCCATATCATCCTCTTTCGAACGGTACTTCTGCAGACCGCAAGGATACAATGTTAAGCATGCTCATCCTTCAGACTTCTCGTCTTCGCTTCAGAAGATGACCAAGCGGGACCTTTGTATCACAAGACTTTAGACGAACTCGACGAAATGGCCACTCGGGATGGTTCATCAGGAGCCGACGCGCATGAGGCTTCATCTGGCAGTCGACATAGCTCTCAAGACGCACGAAATGGGATGATGTCTGCTGAAAAAGGCGGAAGACCCGTAAAATCATCTAAGCAGCAAGCAATGGAAAATGAATGGGATCTTGACAAGATTGCACCGAGTACTACTGTCACCAATGACGTTCCCTCTCGGGCTGAAGACAACGATGAAGAAGTCAGTGATCCTCAGATTATAGACCAATAGACTGATCTAAGGCATCCGCTGAGAGTCATGCGAGTGATGAAGAGATCGACGAGCCTTTGTTCCCCATCCGAAGTGGTTCAACAGTCTGTTTATATCTCTCTTCTAGACATAGCTGATGAACAGGGAGAAGGAATGGGTGATGCAGAGACTAACGACTATGACGAGGATAAGGTATGTTCATCATTAGCTAAGTGACGACGATAACTGATGAGAAGATCTTCAATCATTTGGTATTTTATATTGACACTACTGAAAATACCAAAAAGAACGGTTTGGCCGGTTCTCCCCCTTCATCGGAGGTCATCGAAAGGTGAGTGAAAAAGAATCTTCAGATCAGTAGTGAGAGCTGAGTATTGAAGATTGGATAATGCGAGGAAGTTGTTGATTGAGAATGGAGGGAAAGTGGTGGATAATATAAATGAACCGAAATTGACTCATATCATCATGGACGATGATGATTCAAGTAGGTATGGAGAATTGAGTTGGAAGACTTCTAAGTGAGTTCTGTTCCCTTGTTCATTTCACATTTCCTCTTCGTCTCACGATTCCCGTCTTTTATTCTGCTTTCATTTTATATTCTCTTGTCCTTCAATATTTGAGTGGAATGTTGTGCAATGTTTTTAAGCGTAAGACTGTCACGGATAACTTGTCTGTCTTTTCGCAACGCAATGTCCCACAAAAGTCAACCAGTCATGAGTGCTTGATGCTTTGGTCACAATGTCATAATGTCAAAAAGCCAGGTGTAAATCCAGAGTATGAGTTGTCAAAATGCTAATGAGTAGACCGAAACGAAAACATATAGTGTTACCGTCTTGGGTGACGGAATGTGTAGAAGAGGAAACTTTGATGAATGAAGATGGTGAAAATTATTTTCTGACTTCTTTTCACCCACTGTAAACTTGCCCATCCCCGCCACTTATCACCTGTCTCTTCTTCATTTGTTTGATGAATTACCCACTCTCTCAGTCGTCCCTACTGCTTTTAACACAATCGAACTTTCATCTCATCATGTAAGACTCATTGCTGACTATCAGCTCATAGACCACGTTGACCCGTCGTCCCATCCTTCCCATCACTCCATTACTACGCTGAACCACCAGCGTAGAAACTCACACCCTTTCGTCAAAATATCTCCATCAGGGTTCCCATCGGCTATACAAGTAACGAATAAATCACTTTCATCTTCATAATCAAATGTTGTAAGTATGTAACTTCACACCAAAAATGCATCTGTCCAATATACCCAAACTCTTGATCTTCCTCACCCTTATGGTCTCAAGGTTTATACTTCTTTCCAGCTGAACTCAATTTCTCCACAGTCCCACCACCATCCTCCGTCCTCTTTTCTAAAGTAATGGGATCAGGTGTATACTTCTTCGCTGCTGAACTCAACTTTTGATCATCTTCCCTAGCGCTCATCGTCGCGTTCGTGGGATTAGGTGTATAACGCAAAGCTGCCGTACTTAATCGTGTGGGTTGAGTAGGTTGTATAGTCGAAGGGAATGGTTGAGTAGGTTGAACATAATTCTGATTATTATCCCGTTGTTGACCAGAAGATCCAGTTGAGGGAGGAGTTCGAAAAGGAGGTTCGTATCGTATCATTTCTTTACCTGTTGAATCTGATTCTCGTGGAGGATAAGTGATATATCTTTGACTGGATCTTTCAGGTTCTCTCGGTGGATAAGTGATAGATCTTTGACTCGACCTAGGAGGGTTTGACCAAGTTAATGATAATTGTCCAGTAGATCTTGAAGCAGGTAAGGAGAGTAAAGGATGTGTTGAAGAATCTGATGAATCTGAATCATCTAATTTAAATCAATATTTATCTTAAACGTTGAGTCAAAACAAGAGCAAAAAAGAACGAAAGAAAGAAAGAAAGAAAGAAAGAAAGAAAGAAAGAAAGAAAGAAAGAAAGAAAGAAAGAAAGAAAGAAAGAAAGAAAGAAAGAAAGAAAGAAAGAAAGAAAGAAAGAAAGAAAGAAAGAAAGAAAGAAAGAAAGAAAGAAAGAAAGAAAAATGAAAAAGAAAGAAAGGAAAAAGGAAAAGGAAAGGAAAGAAAGATTGTTAAGTAAGAATTTAATACTTACCATATAACCATTCCCCAACTGGATTACCATCCGAATCTCTTCTTCTATACCTTCTTCTATTCTTACTTGATCTCTCTTCCGATTTCCTCCTCCTTTCACCATCTTCAATACTTCTCTCAGTCTCCCATTTGATTTCCCTACTTTCCCTTCCAAACTTCCTCCTTCTAGATCCTTCTATTTGTCTATTATTCGTTCTAGGTTTAGATCCGAACAAACCGTCCAACATATCCGCAGCTAAATCTATAACTCCATCTTTAACATCTTTGACCAAATCCACCACCTCATCTCCTACTTCCGCCAAGTCGTTTGCGAGGTGAGAAACAGTGGTTTTCGTTTCATCCACTACTGTACCTACCATCAATGGGAGTGTATCATCTACGAATTTGTGAATTGATTCGATAGGGTCGGAAGTTGTGTTTGGCCTTGATGATCTTTGAATTTCGCGCGAATGACGAGAATGACGAGAATGATGGGAATGGTGGGAATGGTGGTCCTGAGGATCAGAACGACGACGATGATGGGAGGAAGTTGGAGGTGCTGTATAACTGCGTGGTAGGTAAGAATCTTGGAGATCTCTATCTGAAGGCATGGTGGATAAGTAAGAGTATAAGTATATATGTAGGTGTAGATGAAAATGATATTCCACAGAATACAACTGAAGGAAGATATGTAAGTTGCAAGTAGAGAAATTTGATTAGTAGGATAATGACTAAAAGATAAGTATATATTAGCGAGAAGGAGGAAGATACTATCAAAGATGATATATAATGTATCAGCTGTTGATCGGAGCTGGACTGGGGATAGATTTGGACATGAATACGTTTCAGATATATCACACCTCCTTTTATGTCAATGGCCACTTGTCAGTATCTCTCTTCTCTCTGACCCATCTGTCGGTTATGTCCCATCTCTCTTCCTTCCGTACTGCCCTTTCCACTCAGTCCCTCTACCCGTATCGCCTGTGCTTCAAGAAGAGGAGTCTACGCCGGTTAGACCGGCTTTGTTGTTTCGTGAGATGACGGATCGATCATTTGAGGTGTTTCACATATTAGTCGAAAGTCCCTTCAAGGTGGAGGTCAAATACTGATAGCTGACTCATCAATCCCTTAGTTTCAAGTCTCGGATCTTGCAAAAGAACGATACAAATACAAGTGATGATGAGTGATGACATCTTCCCGAATGGCGAGGACGAAAGAATACCGTTGATTTTCATTCTCCAAAATAGTATCATTCATCTTAGGCGAGGACATATAACCCATGTCCCGATGACGAAATCCCCCGGTCCTCATTGTAATATCGTTTCGTCGTGAGATGGCCAAAAGGAATTTCCACTCCACACTCAATCTACAGGTGTACTCACACGATTCTACCCCGAAGGAAACATTCAAACAGATTGGTATGATAGTGAATGAACATAAGCAAGGACAAGGAGCGTGATTCGGAGTTATTTCGAATTATTCCACATACCGAGACGAAAATCGGGTGTGAGTCGGCTGGAAGACTTGGTGTGGATACACCGCTAGGAATGTTGGCGTTGGTGAGTAATGTCCGAATGTTCTTACTGATCGTGGGACCGTATAGATGCGTGCTCGCTCTGTCGACGGCAGGTCGTCATACACAATGTTGTTGTTTTTTGAATCTTCGTTTATCTGACATCAGCATGGACGTCTCCTCTTTTACGGTGAGTCACTCGACGACGAAGTTTGAGGGAACATCGAACGAAACTGCGATGGGGATCACAGCTTGGCACGCGAGATCAAAGACATCCACTCACCTTCTCAACCCCTCGACCGACCTATCGTGTGAATTTGTTGAAGCTGATCCACTTTTGCCTTCTCCACCGCCAACTGTTTTTGCAGCTCCGCGATGAGAGCATCCTTTTCACTAATCTTATGTTTGAGGTTCACCACCTCTTCTTTCCTGATCCGACGGTGTTTCTCAGCTGACTTGCGATTGATTAAGCGACGTTCTATGAGTGAGCTACAAGATTTGGCCACTCCAACTAGAACGAATAGGGAGGGGATTCACGTAACACTCACTCTCCAACCTTTCAGCTTCATCTCTTGTCAATGATCCCCCCTCCCTCCTAGCGTTTCTTCTCGGACCTATCCTACTATCGTGATCGTTCGAGAGGCCTGTCAC
Source organism: Tremella mesenterica DSM 1558 (assembly GCF_000271645.1). NCBI lineage: Eukaryota > Fungi > Basidiomycota > Tremellomycetes > Tremellales > Tremellaceae > Tremella > Tremella mesenterica. Next base: position 4,825,568 of record NW_006711225.1, read on the forward strand.
GGCAGGGCTCATGCCAATCGGTGGAGGGCTGACGCTAGCAGGTGCCACTGTACCTTGATACGACGTTTGACCGGTGGTTTGATGGTTGAAGCCCCATTGAACGTTATTATCAACTTCAGGAAGAAACTCTCGGATATCATCTTCGTCCATCTCTGTGGTCGTGTAGCTGTATTCGGATCCGGACACACTCCTTGCGGAATGATGCGAGTGATTGGAGTGGGCTGACGAAGGTCGGAATGCGGTCTCGTTCATCGGCATGTATGGTTGAGGGGTAGGATCAAACATGTTGCCTTGAGGGATAGAATCCAAGAGAGAGCTCATACCGAGTGGATCTGTCTCGGGAAGAGTGGATAATTGGTGAGGATCCTACATACGTCAGCCATGATCTACAAGTACCATCATCACGACAGTCGACCATCGATAGTCCTGGAGAATGAATGACTCACGAAACCTCCTTGAACATGAGCCAAGTTTTGACCAGGAGGATGTTGAGGAGATAGATCAGATATACCATCAGAGGACAAAAGTTCATTCATTATTCTCCCCAAAGAATCATTCGGCATCAAACCTCGTCCAGAGGCAGTGGAAGAACCGAATGCATTGCTGGCTTGTCTTTGACCATCTTTTCTGTCCGGGACTATGGTAGAGCTGGAGGAGTTGAATCTGTAGCATCAAGATCCATCCATCACGACACACAGTGGGTTGACTAGGAGGGGGAAGAGAAGAAGTACTGACGAATCGGCGGCAGCAAGGAGCGGAGGCATGATCGAGCCCGTGGCCGGTGGATGTGTACGGTGTGTGCGGTGTCGGGCTCTGTGGTAGCAGCTGTGAGAGAGGAATGACGCAAGTCGGAGGTGACTACGACGGTACGGGGTTACGGGGGGTGACGAGAGAGGAGAAGAAGCAAACCTCAAAAGAAATCGGCTTTGACAAAAGTCCAGTCAACCACATGTCCTATGGAGACCCCGCAATTATCATTTTGCTTCCGTCATTCATCGAGCCTACATGACGGACATGTCCGCTTTCTTCCCTCGGAAAACCAGAAACGTGGTCTGGAATCTTACTCGTCCCTGATTGAAAATTACCCTGAAAATGAGAGAGAAATAACCGATCGCGCCCTTGCTTGCTTTTCCTCTCGCCACTTGCCATTTTTGACCTCGACATCCTTCTTTCCTTTTCACCTACTTACTGTAAATACATTGCACTCATCGGACCGGATCTTTCACTGGGACAAGTCCTCAGATTGGGCTGCTGCCGTCACAGCTCCTCCCTCCCTCCCCTTCGCCTGGCCCTACAAATCGGTGGGTTTGATATCACCCGTTTGGACGGTCCTTGCGTCGTACACTCTGACGCTGTGCGTCCTTCGATCTTGGAAGCAGGTGAACATTACGACCTTTTCCTCTCTCCTTGGTGTGCACTCTGCCTGCTTTGTCCGCCGGTCCGGAACTTGTATTGAGCGAATAAATCGTCATTCTTTCCTCCGACGCCGACTTCACCCTCGGAACGTGTCCTCCACCATTGATTCTGAACATCGAAGAAGAAAAAAAACGTTCCGTGGTGACGACAGTCTCTTTCATTTGGGCTCAAAGTGCGACATCTATCTTACATCTTTTCCTTATTTCGTCTTATCAAAACTCAACCTATTATATCGACTTCGACCAGTATATCACGCCTACAGCTCCCTGCCCTGCCTTATCTCGTCCGAACCGCCCATCTGTAAAATCATCATGTCAAATGAAACCATCCTAGAAATTCCTTCAGATCCCAACGTTCTATCTTTACCATCTTTTCCTTCACCTAGATCATCTACTTCCTCTGCTCAATCATTACCACCCCTTACACCTTCTTTAGAAATCTCAATGATGTCTTTATCCGAGTTTCCCCTCTCGACCACCGCATCACCTTCCCATTCAAACATTTACGAAGACCTCGACACCCCTTCCAAACATCCTAACCAACACATCTTAAAACATAATGCAGTTCAACCCACTTCGACTCTTTCGCACAACTTCCCCTTGACACCTTCGTCTCATACCACCTCTGATACTTCTGACACTTCCGACGTTCAAGAGGAAGGTATCAAAAAAGACTTTACTTTTGGTGATTGTTGCTCCACCCCACAACTTCCAGGCACACCAACAGCTCAAGATGGTATATTCTTCGAATATCCTTTCCGACCTAATCCTGAACCTCCAACTTTTGTTCCAAGTTTACATCGTCGAGGTAGTTTAGCCGAGAGAGTTCAAGGATTACATTCTACATATGTAGTAGGAGATGGAAGAAGAGGTAGTATACCCACACCACCAGGTACTAGAAGGAGTAGTACTTGTTCAACTATTTCTACTATCCCCATAACTGGTAGACGTCCAAGTATACTTCATTCTGCTACTGTACCTCCTTCTCCAGTCATCTTACCAGCCGAACTCTCCCCTCAACAACACGGTAGTTCGATCAATGGCTCGTTCTCAGGTACTTGGCCTGGAAGGGGAGTGAATGGATTAAGAGGGAATCCGAATCAAAATCAACCCAGAAGATCTTCTATACTCTTTCCGCAAAAATTACAAGTCACTCCGATTCCTCCGAGCTTGTTGAATCGTAGGGGAAGCTTACCGGTGCAACAATTGAATTTTGAGGCTTCACAGAGAGGGTTTACGACGAGCAGTGTGGCTTTGTATAAGCGTAAAGAGAGTGAAGTGATGGGGGCGAAGATTGATGAGGTTCAGTTTGGCTCGAATGGGGAAGTCGGAACAGGTGTCGGGATGGTAGAAGGATTAGGAAGAAGACATTCGATGAGACCTCATAGACCAGCTCCGATCAATTCGAATGGTAGAAGACCATCGTTACCGTCTTTGGATATACCTCAAAACTCATCAATCGTAACTTCTTCTCCCCTTCCGAATTCGCAGCAGAGATATACCATCCGACCTAGACAATCATCAGCTCATCAAAGTTCACCCATCTCTTCGCATCTTCGTCCCATCCATTCATCTTCTCAATCTATACATTTTCCCGTTTCCACGTCAACTCCCGCTAACTTTTCACGATCAAACCAATCATCTCCTCACTCCAACCTCGAACCTCAGACAGGTCTAATTTCCACCGGCAAACTCCGTACCACGTTATCTACACGTCCTCAAACCATTTCATCTCCGCGTTCTAGTTTATCGGGTCAAACCACACTCTCTCCTCGAACTAGTCTGACGTCATTGCCATCAGGTCAGATCCATTCCCCTAGATCTAGTCTTCCATCACCTTCTGTATCCCGATCATACGAATCAACACCCCGTTCATTCTCTTCAACCGAAGGTAGTGTACCGGAAGAAGATGAAGGAACCTTGATCGAAAATAACTCAATGCGCGATCTGGTTGGAGAAGATAGTGTGAAGAAAGGGGATAATCAACGGGGAATAGAAGAGGATGTCGGAAGACGAAATTGTCATGAAGAAAGAGTGAGATTTATAGATCCTTGGGTCAAAGTTAGACCGCCTTTGGAGAGTATACCAAGTGATGAAACTGAGAAAGCTTGATTATCCATTACGCGTACTGTTCATCTAGGTGAAGGAGAGGAAATATGTCGGACGTTTGGTGGAGTCGGGTGGAAAAGGCAGGAAGGAATGTTGAGAGTCGGGTTATTGGACATTTAGACGGTGGACGGTGGACGGTGGGGAGGGAATCAGGAAAGGTCGTGTCATCTACGATGCGAAAAGGTATTTGATGGAGTTGGATAAAAGTGTAGGACGTGGGACATTTTTCTTTGTTGGCTTGTCTTTTCTCCTCATTCGTGTTCGGGTTCAGAAAGGGGGTCGTCTTGGGTAACTTCTGTTGTTGTTTTTGGGTCTTGGTGAGATTAATATACACGAAATGTTGATTGTTATACACGAAATGTCACTCTTTATACACGCTCACCATACAATCAGTTCACTCTCATTCTAACTTGATTTAGGGAGAGAAGAATGACTCTTTTTACTGAAAGTCCAATACTCCGTTATCTCATTAATCAACTTGAAAAGAATTTGAGTTTGTAGGAAAAACGTGGTAAGATTTATTCTACTGAGACCGTAGAAACACCACCCTCTACGAGTGAGTACGAGTGTATGAGAGGATAAGGAAGTAAGAAAAAATCGCAAAAATATGCAAAGAATTACATTTCTTGAATGATATACTGTAATAATTACCTACCTCCCAAATTACTCCCTTATCAAACTCCATATTCTCTGAAATATCAATGTTCTATCTTATGACCTTAAAAACTTCGAGAGGAAAAGGTGGATACTCCACCCACCTCATCTAATGGATTTTACCTTCCTCTTATTTGATCAAAAGATATATAACCTCTTCCTCTATTTCTCCTATTTCTACCATTCTCACCACCTCTATTAGATCCGAAAACATGTTGATATCCTCCACTTCTAAATGATGATGATGTGTTTTCAGGTCGATACTCTCTTCTTTCAGAATCGTATGTGATTTCATATCCATAGTTAATTTCTGGTCCATAGTTTATTCTTTGACTAGAATCAGGATGAGTATATGAACCATGACCAAAAGTATGTCCATGACCAAAACTATGTCCATGATCAATACCCTGTTCATGACCAGAACTATGTCCATGATCAGGATTAAGGTCTGAACCGATACCAAGTTCAAACTCTGAACGGTGATCATGAACAGATATTGGAACTGGACCGAGATGAGGAATGGGATGAAGACGAGGATCAAAGTTTGTATGAGGATGATCAAGCCGAAATCCGGTATTGGGACAAGGAATCGAATTTGGATCAGACGTCGGGAATGGGATAGACCTAAGCTTCCAATTGGGATTCATTTGTTGGGTCAAATGGTTGGGTGAAGAAGGATGAAAGTTTATTAATCTTCTTTGGATTTGATCCCTGCTATCAACAATTTATTCTATATATCTTATCCCACTTCAAACTTTGGTTTAGAGATATGATTTGCGTCACTCTGGGGTATCCTTGGAAAATTGAGCCAAAGAAAGAGTGAATGAGGTGAAAAGGGAGGAGTGGCAGCATATTGTGTGTAACGAAACGTAGGGGGTTTAGAACAATCTATATATGTTAAGGGCCAAACTCACTGAAGACGACAAAATTCCAATAACATCCCATCATAGATCAAACTTCCCCAAGATGGATTAGCTATATGTCTCAACTTCCATCTTTCTTCATCCACTTCAACTCCTTCCTGCTTGTCCATCTGGGCGAGAGCATTTTTATTCTCTTCTTCCCTCTCCATCGACCGATTCTCAGTCGAGGTTTGATTACCCTCACGTTTATCCCTCTTGCGAATCTCAGGAGTCTTAGGATTGACAAATTGTGATGAAAGCATATTTTCCTTCTTTCGTTTTGACGATGGCTCAGGAGAGAATTGAGAAGTATTTTGATTGAAAAGAGTTGATGGGATATATGAACTCATACCACCCGAAATAGTCTCAGGGGAAGAAGGAGGAGTTTCTAAATCGATTTCTCCCATTCTTACTCTCGGTGTAGCTTCTTCTTCTTCTTCTTTCAACACACTTAATGTTATACTTCCACTCCTTGAATGATTTTGAGATCTGGGTGATTCTCTCTTTCCATGACGCACCGTTTTCCTGGGGTTGGTAGGGCTGGTAGGAGTTGCAAGAATGAGTGAAGGGTTGGATTGAGAAGATGAGGTTGACGTTGAAAGTGAAGTGTTTGTCGTGTTATGTACAGATGAAGATTTGTCGAGTGGGATAAAATTTTGGAGAAGAGAAGAAAGATCGACCGTTGAGTTGGTAGTGAGGATCGTACCTAGTGTTGGATCCGCGGAAAGGGAGTGGTAAACGGGTAAGTTAAGGATATCGGAGAGAACGCAAGGTAGGGCAATACTGACTATCAGCAGAATTCTCGATGTCATCCATATGATCCGTGTAGACCTTAACAGGGTGCCAAGCTTATGCATGTCCACAAAAAATGTGGAACAACAAATTGGAAGCAAGTCACATAGAAGGTGATGATTCAGGATATCATGAAAAGTCAGACTCACCTTTCTGCAGGTTTACCAGAAATGATAACCCTTGACAAATTGATTTGACAACTCTCGAGAAACCTTTTGAAAGTTATAAATTCCGACTCAAGCACACAACGAGCATTAGCACGTAAGTCTGTGTATTCCGTGACTGGGAGAGAATTTTCGAGTCGCACCAGTCCTTCGTCGATCCTGCAAAGAACGTCAGCGTTCCCTCCATGTGAAATCTCAGAGGTTGATACCCGCATGTGCCAGATACTTTGATGGCGGGGACGAGAGAGAGGTATGGGAGATGCACGAAAAGCACACGAAATGGGGTATGGGAGTTCTCTGAGGAAAGTGTGGAGCTCAGAGGAGGATGTAGGATGGACATCAATAGGACTCACGGGAAAGTGAAGACTTTATTGTCAAATCCTAAGCTACCACCAGGTAAGACGACATTCACAAGTTGATCAAATTGTTTCCATCTGTCATTAGCTTATCCTTCTCTGGACTTCCACACGTTTACCTCTAACCTGGGCCCTTCTCTGATTCCCCTTCTCAGCATAAGCCCGAGTCTGGGCAGATGTTGGATAATCAAATTTGAAACACGCATCTGCCCGAAAATTGGGCGACTTGTGAGGGAAGGCTTTGAGAAGAGGAAGGGGTTTTGAAAGGCTTAAACTGACTTACTTGGAATTACAATATCTGTCCTTCATCGACCTTCTCATTTTGTCCCCGTTGGCATAAGGAAAAACCACCAAGTCATCTCCTCCAGATTCGAGCGAAGGGACTATGATCGTTTTCGTTTTTGAAACCTTCGAAGTCATATGAGGATCCAATCGGAAGATGAGGTAATCCTTTTGAGAAAAGTAGATGAAAGCGTCCTCTGGTCCGGCTTGGGAAGACAGATGAGAAGCAAGAATTTCCGGTGTGACTGCGCATCAACTCCGTTCACATTATCACTCTGTCGGTGCGTACCGTCGATGTCACTGATGCGTCGATATGTAACTAAACTGCCTGGAGGCTTGGGCTGGTGAGTGACGCTTTTACCACGAAATGAGTGATGAGTGAGGGCGAAGCTAAAGTGACAAAGAGCGAAAACAGTGCTGAAAGGGAAGCGGATTGCAATGCGATAGATGGATACAAAAACGAATCTCACAAATTAAAACATCACAATCCAATCCCCATCTTTCCCGCCAATATCTCCCACTGCGTCCTACCACATCCCCCGGTGATCCTCTGTCTTCATCATCTCCACCACCTTCCAATCCCGACAAGATCAAATCCCTATCCATGGCCTTTCCAGAAGTTTGGGTAAACAAACCACACATGAACCATCCCGGTGTGACCTTCTTCCCACCTGACTCGCACGTTGGATCTTGTCGAACTTCCTCCGAGGGGTGATTAGCTCTTTGATCCGGAATATCTGGTGTGATTTCCCCACAATCAATTTGTCCAACACGGAATTCATCCCCGACTTCTCGATCTGCCCCTTGGGTTAAGATCGTAGGATTGAGACTGAACCGTGAGGCATACACTGAGAGAGGTTGAGAAGGATGTAGTTGAGTTAAAGTGTCGGCATATGTAGCAGGCAAATGAAGAGGGTAGGAAGGTGTTGTCCCCGATACAAAATCGATAGAAGCGAGAGGTTGGATAGAGGATAATCGATCAAAGAGGGTTTCTTGTCATCAGCAGTGATGGGCGTGAGTAAAAGGTGAAATTTGTCACCTAAAGCATTGAACCACGCGTTGAGTCCTGGTGTTTCGCCCTAGTTGTTAGCTTTGAACACAACGATTTCTTCGCTCCCGGAAATGGAATTGACCACTCGCCGAGAATTGAATTCCTCGGGATGGGGACAGAAGGGATGGATTAGGGGAGAACAGCAGGGTCATGATGTGTATGGGCTCGGTGTGTGAGATGACGATGAGAATGAAGGCGAGCGCGGAGCCGAATGTCGAGATAATGTATGGGGTGGGGTAAAAGGAAGAAAATGGATGGTGACAAGGTTGTTTCATGACAACTCACATCTTTCATCACAAACTCCACCCTTTGTCTAGAACATACACCTTTTGTATTCCAAACAGTTCCAACCAGTCCTCTTGACCCAAAAGCCAAAACCAATCCCGTTTTCTCATTCTCTCCCAACTCTGACTCCATCCCTTCTCTCTTCTCTCTTCTTCTGATCCCAATTTTGATCCCAAACCGGACTCCGGACCCAAGTTCGATTCACTTTCACTTTCAGCCGTACCAGACCCAAACCGGGCGTATGTATTATGTACTTCAGGACTGTACGAGAGTCGTCCGAGTTCCAAGTACTGAGTGACTTACCTCTGCTCTCTTGTTCGAACTCTGTGCCTGAGCTATCACTTGTTCCGGGAAACGAAAGGTAGTATTAAAAGCGAGCGACGAGAAGGTACTCTAAAGTCTAAGACTATGATGCGGGTTGAAGGGATGGAAAAGGGCCTCGAAAAAGTCGAATTTGACGCTAGATAGGATGGAAGGTTTAGGATAACGATGATCGTTGAAGGTCACAATGTGGTCAGTGGCTAGAGCGATAGAAGAGGAACAGAAGGAGGGGAGGAAGGAATAGAAGGAAGTGAGGGAGAGAGGAAGGGAAGGAAGGGCAGTCACGATGTCAAGATCAAACTGCTGCGTCACCGTGTTTGATAGATCGGGTCCAAGGATAGTGAAGGATCCAACCATATCCACTGATCCACGAATTTCACAGATCAAGGGAAAGGAGCAGATCAATGTTTCTCTTTGCCCAAACACGACGCCCAACTACTTGCATGTTGCTGAAGCGAAGGGTGAGCTGAGGTGACATGGATGTGAGATAACAAGAGATGAGATGATGAAATGACTGTAGATGATTCAAACACCGGGAAAAGATCGACAGGTCCATCATCCATGACATCCTTGCATCGACGTTTAGACGATTAGTCGATCTCGCTTGGTCCGTATCGGAGACTTATGATACGTTGACATGATATTTGCGTATTGTAACTAGCAGGGATACGTCAGGTGGAAAAAGTCAGTAATGTCAGTTGTATTTGCAGACAGAGGGATGGAGGGGATGATCAAAGTGGTAGGAGATGGAGAAGAGAGCGGGGGAGAGAGTAGGATATGGTCAACTTTTGCGATCGGGACAAAGGGGAAAAGGCACAGTGATGGCCGAATCCCGAAAAGCTACCCGCACCGCACAGATCATCCGGACCTTGAACAATGACGTAGTTGAGTGACTGGAGTGGATGCGTGGAGCAGATTTACGACGATCACTTACCTGGGGAGGACGCTGAGGCAGGTAATGAGGATGAAGATGAAGAGGACGATGAAGTGGCGGTGTGAGAGAAAGAGCAAGTGGAATGGGAAGAAGAAGAGGGAGAAAGAGGGGCAAAATCAGAATGGTACATCATGCATGTCCAGGATATTGTGCGATAAAAGAAAATTACTCGGAAATGGACCATGAGGTCGTAGAAGCTCGTGAGAAAAACTCGTACAGGCATCAAAGAGTGGTATGTGGTATGTGGTATGCCATTGCGGGTCGTCAAGAGCAGTATAGAGATCAAACGGGGGGTGACATGAAGGATGAGAACGGATGTCTAGAGGCGTTGAACAAGAGTAAATTGTTTAGGCAATAGTGGAAAAGAGGTAGTCGTTGTGAAGATGAAAGACAAATGACTGTTGTGTGGATATCCACAAGAGGTCGAAGTGTGGGATCATACAGTATTCCTCGAGTGTGATATATTGGATTTATCGCTTTTGAAGGGTCGATTTGAAAGTTCGGTCGGAATGAAGTATAAATGGAGGGAGGGAGGTTGTTTGAGAATGAATGAAGGAAGAATGGTAAACGCGTTGAAGGATACTGTATGAAATGATTATGAACTGGGTTTATTCAAATCACTCAAATATCCAAACTTTCCCTAGTTCTCGCCCTCTCAATCTCCTCTTCTTCCTCGCTCACCCTTCCACTCAATCCACCACGAAGTATCCCACTTGCCGAAGGACGTAATGTTTGAAATCCCCTGGCATCTCCCGCTGGTCCTCTAGGATTTCTCAAAGGAGCATTGGTCACTTCACTTTCTCCAGTCCCATTTGTCGAAACGGAAGAAGCGTACATAGCCCCGTGCATCGATGGCATGCTGTTTCTTTGTAAACCCAGACCGGAAGGCAAAGGAGGTACAGGAGGAATATCGAGACTATTTCCAAATAGACTGTTGAAAGATCCACTGCCTCCACTTGTACCATTCGCTCTACGACCGTGAGCGGCACCCATGGAAACGTATTCCCTTGAACCATCACGAAGATTACCGGATGAACGTTGTGGTGTCAATGATCTGGCCGGATCACGAGCCACCACTGGTCCGTTGAAACCTCTAAGATCAGGCATGGATTTTTTCATCCTCAATGAAGGGGAGAGTTGATCGGGGATTGCACCATATGGTGATAGGTATGCTGTTGAAACAGTAGCAGAAGTCGATGTCGTAAAAGATGGCCGAGGTTGTTCACGTGTAACGACAACGTATTTTATATCACCATCAGCTTTTGTAATTGTTGTGACTCCTAATTTCTGAGCGACAAGATGGACGATGCGTCTTTCGGTCGGGGATAAATTACGAGAGAAAGCTAATTCGTCACGCATACGATCTTCCTTGAAAACGGCTATACGTGTATGGATATCGAGTGTGATAGGATCGTTAAAGTCTAAAGTAACAGGAAGAGAATCGGATGTTGCTGAAGATGCTGATTGAGGAGGAGAATCGGTAGATAATAAACCGTTACTGAAACCATTGGCACGACTGACAGAAATAGGAGGGGGAAGTTCTTTTTCGAAATGTATACTTCTCATTCTTTTCAATGCTTTCTCCCTTTCTATCTTATCCTTTTCTCCTGGTTGAAGTACTTTTTTATATTCAACACGTAATTTTCGTCCATGAACATCATATCCATTGAGTGCAGCAACCACAGCGGCCGCTTCTTCATAAGCGCGAAAATTGGCAAAAGCTAATCCTCGAAAGACACCATTGTCGAGATGATAATTGAAAGCGTAAGGTAGTGGAGCACCGAGGGATTTGATGACCTGTTCAAGAGTTTCTTTGGTGACTGCAAAAGGTATGTTCTTTATGACTATAGCAGTGGGAATCGTGTCGTCTTCTGGTATTGGCATGTTGGCCGGGAAAGATCTCCAGTCTCTCATGGCTGGTACGGATTGAGAACCATAAGTTGGCATGTGGGTGAAAGCGGCGAGATTGGGAACAGAATTTGGAGGGATGAATTGATGAGGTGGTGGTGGTGGAGAGGGGGTGACACCGAGGGGGAGGTATGTAGGATCAGGATAAGGATAATGAAGACTTGAGGCAGCACCAGAGTTAGATGATTGAGGGGATAATGCAGGAGAGTCGCGTCGCATGGGATCGAATTGGACAGGGGATTCACGGGAGGAGGTATCGAACCATGACTGAGGGTCAGTTCATTCATCCTTGAATAACAACCACTATCTTCAAGATCTAGCAGACGGGGGTCAACATGACACAGATGAAATTGAGTGATCCGGATCAGTGGTGTGGGCTGGTAGGAAGGTATCAACAAGAAAGCTGATGACACTCACAGAAGGTATACCCTGTCTAGAACCGCGTTTGTTAGGACTACCCCATCCTTGTGTAGGTTGAGAAGGAGCAGGTGGACCGAAAACACCATGATAAGGATAATCTGTCGGTTGTCGAGGGTAAGGAGAAATGGAAAGAGCGTGCATGTTGGGTAAAGGGGGTGATGATGGATGAGGAAGTGGGTTCATTTTTGATCTCTTCTTCGTGAAATTTTTCCCTCAGATCGTTGGCTCGTAAACAAAACAAAGATCGGTCCGACGGTCAAAAGATCTCTCAAGGCACAAGTCTGTTTTTTTTTTAAACAAAAGACGGATGATTCGATTCGATTGTCAATGTGACTTCAATAGCAACGGAGTGTCGTATTGATGCTTTCCCTCTCTTTGTTGACTCGTCACTCGAGTGATATAATCCAAGTTTAAATCTTCCGCGGTTCGGTGCGGAAAGATTGAAAGATCGTCTTTTTCTCTCTTTCACTTTTCCCCCTTTGCTGCCACTTTACCGCCGGCTGAAATGAAATCGTTGATCACACTGCTGATGTTGTTTCTTTATCGTGTCGTTCAAATTATTAAGGCGGATTATGTTTTCGTACCGAGCCAGATGGTTTCAAGCAATAGCAAGACAAGCAGACTTGGAGGGGGAAGAACAGGTGAGATTGAGTGAAAAGTGGGTGAGATGGGACGCGAAGGCGATCTGTCGACTGTCGAGTGTGGACGAGTGTGGCGGGCGGGGACAAGGGGGAAAGCAGCGGCAAAAGAGATAGTATATCCCGTCGGATGGGCACGGACCCTCTTTTTCCCCTTCCAGCGGTAGGGCGATATGGCGGCATCATAAAAGTGGCGGTTTGGAATATGCCACGTGGCCACATACACGTCATAACCCCCGGTGGAGAGGTCCGAGCGTCGAGCGTGTGTGGGGGTGGAGGAAGGAAGCGGTGTTCTCTTTCTCACAGTCTTCTTCTCCAGTCTTCCTTGCCGTGCTATTCCTTATAGACTTACTTCGGCTTATAAATCACCTTGAGCTCATATCCCCTTGACATTCCTTTACTCTCCATCGCCACTCAAAGACAACTTTGATACATTGACTGATCTCAACATGGGTCTCGCAGCAAAGCTCCAAGCTGCCCAGGCAGGAGCCGGTGCAGCTCCTACCGTACCCGGAGGAAGGTATGTTCTCGCCACTTCTTGACTTCTTCGTCTTATTCCATCCCATTCAAGACTTGATCAGCTGCTGATAACCCAGACCTGCAGCTCCTTACGGACAACAACCATCCTACGGAGCTCCTCAACAACCTCCTTATGGAGCTCCACCGCCGTACGCCCCACCACCTGGTCAGCAAGGTCAGTTTGGTCAGCAACAACCTGCCGGTCAGCAAGGTCAATATGGTCAACAACAACAGCCCGGACAGTATAACCAACAACCGCCGTACGCTCAACAAAACCCTTACGCCCAACAGCCTCAGTATGGCGGAGCTCAAGGACAGTTTAGACCTCCCACCGGTCCTCCACCTCCAGGTCAAGGTCCTCCAGGTGGTCAATATGGAGCTCTTCCTCCTCCTCCTGGTCAATATGGTGCTCAACCAGGTGGACAGTACGGGGCTCCGCCTGCTGGTCAATACGGCGCGCCCCCTGCTGGTCAATATGGAGCACCTCCGGGACAGTACGGAGCCCCTGGAGCGGGACAAGGAATGGGTGGTGGAAACACACAAGATTCTGGTTTCCTTCGTACCATTCTTCAGCAATGCGTGACTGATGTAAGTCTGGCTTTGTCATGTCATCATGCCTTTCTACAATCATAGAACGGGGGCGTATACTCATGAACAGCAAAAGTTGCAAGCTTTCTACCCACCTGGCAGTATCGACATGATCGCAGCCAAAGTCGCTTCGTCCGGCGCGCTTGATAAAATCGCTATGGAATGGAGAATTCCCAAAGAGATAGCTTGTGATCTTGTGAAGATTGCTTTGTTTGATGTCATCCTATACATTGATGATTCTGGGTCGATGGCGTTTGAAGAAAATGGAGAGCGTATTGATGATCTCAAGTTGTGAGTCTTCTCTTTCTCCCCTCTTCAGTCCCCTCACCCCTCCACACGCACACACATACTCTCGGTTCCTCTCAATCTGCGTCCTCGTGCTTCACACCCAAGTGTCGTACTGCCGTTATACAGGGTTGGGGCTGATCGATAGGGTCATGAGTCGTGTAGCTTTCGCCTGTTCCTTGTTCGACCAGGACGGTATTCAAGTGCGCTTCATGAACTCCCGAGTCGACGGGAACAACGTCTCCTCTGAAGCTGCTGCTATGCAGTTGTTGCAACAAGTCAAGTTCTCCGGTTTGACTCCTCTCGGCACTTCGATGTGGCATAAGATCTTACAGCCCTTGGTTGTCCAGCCCGCCAGAGGCGGTCAGCTTCAGAAACCAGTGCTTGTTATCAGTGAGTCATCTTCGAACTCGTTCGAGCACAGGCTGATATGGTCAGCAATTACCGATGGATCCCCTGCCGGAGAGAACAGGAACGAAATAAACAAGGTCATCATGCAAACCGACGCGGAGCTGAGGAGGAGTCGGTATGGACCGGATGCTATTTCTTACCGTCAGTCCAGAGCTTTTCTCTGTCAGCTTCCGCATCTCACTCATACTCTTTTTACCTTCACAACGAGTGTTTAATTTATTCTCAGGGATGTACTGATGAATAGAGTTCGCCCAGGTCGGAAACGACATGAAAGCAACCCAGTTCTTAGCTGAACTGGATAACGACCCTCAAATTGGTAACTTGATTGACTGGTGAGTTCACTGAGGTCCAGCCTTCTCGTACCGAATCCACTCCCTTTGACCTTCGATGGGACTTTGATCCAGACTCAGTGTTTTCTTCGTCGTTGATTTCGGTCTGACTAGCAGCACCAGTTCGTACGAAATCGAGCAGAATGAAATGATGCGCAAGACGGGCATCGAACTGGATCCCCAGACATGGATCGTCAAACTTCTGATGGGTCCTATTGACTCTTCATATGATCTGAAGGGTGTGTTCTCCGTATCATCTTATGCTGTGGCGCTAACAAAGCAGATGAGTAAATACAAAAGAAGAAGCAGGCAAATGACAGATCATCGAAAATAATGTAAAGCGTATGCAGTCTTCGGAAGTCGGACCTCACCCTATCGTCAGTATGACGAGCGATATGGTCCAGTCCACTGATCCCGTGCGATACTGCGTTGTCGACGTCGGAGCACACCTGAGATTGATCGAGCTGAAGGGTTGTTAGAGCACGGCATTCTTCGCAACATCCTTATCGCAAGCTCAAACACGAAACGCCGGCGGCGAAAGAGACCATCCTTTGGACGTGAACTCCTGGTACGATGGACTGATAAATGAATCAATCTCGTGTCTGAGTCTTGGCTCTGGCGGAGCTATTCAGCTTTCAAAGTACAGCGGCCCCCATGACAGCTGACGGTCCAGGGCGAAAAAGTCTTTCGACTCGACCCCCGCAATCACGTGCTACCGGTGAAGATAAAGGAGCCATCTTATACGGAGCTTGAAGTAGCGTGACATCAGTGAGCAACGATTGAGTGACCGCCAAGGACAGAGGATTTTGTGTAAGTCTCAGACTCTCGAAATGAAGTTATAAGGTGTCAAAGAATCAACACGTTGCCCCTACCAATTTACATCTAACCATATTTTGAAGACATCTGAAGACTACAAAACATCCTCTGAAAATTTAGAAAAAGATGAGTGACCGATACTGGGACCCGAATTCCAGACGATCAAGTCAGAGTTACCATAGTTACAACAGTGAACTTGAAGATCGATACACATACGAACGAGTCACTCCCCCACCACCACCACCTGGTAAATTCTCAATACTACAAGTATAAATAGTGTTCACAAGCTGACTCACAGAACCTGAAAGGGATGAATTTCAAGAAGCCATAGATTACGGCTTCTACACTGCTCTTCCAGATTTCGAGATCTTCAACAATTACGATTGGGCGTATAGAGCAAAAGGAGATATAACCGTTTTGACTTCTTCTCTTCATATGATTGATCCTGCAGGTCGACCCATACCTGAACGACTCTCGACCCGAGAAGATTTCCGTCTAGCAGGAGCAAGGGTTAATAGTATTTTAATCCCATATACATTCTCCACTAATCCAATTAATTACTTGACTGAAATTGTTGATAAATGTTCAACTCAAGTTCAGGGTTTACACTCACATTTGACAGAACTTAGAAGATACGGTGATGTTTATTCACCTCCAACATCCCACTCGTTCGTATCAAGTCTTAAAGCTTTGACTCGAGTTGAAAACCATGTAGGTTCTTTAAGACAAGATTTACCAACTGTCCAAGACGGTTTTGTGAAGTTACAACAATGGAAAAGATATTTGACTAGTAGTGGAGGGTTGGTTCATGAAGAAGTTGTTGAAGTATGGAAAGAAGTTCAAAATTCTTTATTGACCGTTGAAAAGATCACTCAAAGTTTCAATATGATTGATACAGAAGCTAGAAACGCAAAAGATGGTATTGATGAGTTCCTTAGGAATTGTAGACAAGATAAAAGTGAACGATTGAGAGAAATTCAAGAATATAGTCAACAAAGTCGAACAAATGAAGATTATTACGATGAAGGAAGTTCTTCTGCTAGACCCAGGATGAGGGAAAGGGAGAGATACGTTTCGGAGACGGTTGTTAGAGTTGGGTCTAATGATAGACCAAGTACTCGCAGAAGTCATAGTGATAGAGAAGAAAGAGGTCATACGAGTAGAAACTCTCGTTGGTCGGAACGTAGAGAAAGAAGGTCTTGATGATAAGTCGTTAAGTTACCAGAGTCAAAATATCACTACATGATTAGAAGAGTGGAATGAATGAGTGAATGATGGTCTTTAAATGCTTTTACGGTGTGTGATACGAAGAAGTAGGAGAGAATACCCATTATTCATAATCTTTCTCATTGTAATCACTGGTCACTGAACAATTGTTTGAGTACAGTGAACGGAAAGTACATATGAGATGTCATTCCGGAAATGTACAAAAATGAAAGGCAAATATCTTTTATACCTGCATGAATGATCAGAGAAATATTATAAACCCCACAAATGATCATCCAATAATAATGGTAAAGAGTAAGTTTATGGTAAGAAAGGACATGAGAAATCTTCTCAGACTTCAAGGTCAGAAGAAAGGATCTATGAATTTCCTTCCCACAGAAATTCTTTCAATCAAATTATACTCTTCAACTCTCCTTCTCTGTCTCTTCTCCACCCCTGGAGTCCACGATATCACATCGTGATTAATATCACACAACCTGTCAAACGTATCATTCGATTATCCGATTTCTTTCATCCGGTCAATTACTTCATCCATCACTTGTCACCGTGTTATACTAATCTCCTTCTAACATCCACTTGTTCTTTCCCATGACAATTCAAGGACTCTCCTCAATAGATTTCACTTAGCCTGTCGACCGCTTGTTCTTTCTTAAGACATTCAATCCATCAACCAACCTACTCTTCCAACACCACATTCACCCCCATCACCCGTTGACCATTTCCTATTTCCATACTATACTCGCCCGTCCATCTGAGAAGGGGAAATAGCAAAGTTGTTGGCAGGTAGTTTCATCAATACCCAAAATGAGGAACTTCTCTCAAGTATATGTTGTTGATCCATCCTGGTCTACAGAAACTTCCGAAACATTCTATCCGGACCCAAGAGATCAACCCCTGTTGTCCAATGAAGATGATCACTGTCAGTACACTCTTGTTCATTTAAGTTAACTGATAGTCAGTTAACGTACCTCAGTCAGCTCACGCTTACGCAACCGAACTTGTGCTTCCTACTCTCTTACAACAGTTACAAGATCCCTTGTGCAAATATCAAACGACATTGAATGAGATCAGACGGTTTTTATATGGTGAAGAAATCTGTTTACTTGATTCCTCCCCAGCTGAATCTGATGTGTTGGTCAGATCTGAAGGATCTGGAAGCTCAGAGTCGGATGACACAACCGGCTCCTTCCATTCTGCAAAAACGACTTTGTCTGGCAAAAAAACAAAGAATGTGAGATTTGTATCATCACTTCCATCACCTCCTCCCACTCCTTCCACTCCTTCAGTGGATTCAAGTCCAGAAGAGAAGTCACACCGGACTTCCGTAGAGATGCGACTACCTCCTCGTCCGAGTGAGATAGATAGAAGTCAGAAACAAACCTGCGACAATCCTGGAAGTATAGTGAGGAGTCTATTTAATCAGACTTCAATAAATAATCTCCAACAAGCTTTGACGTTGATAACTCAACTAATTAGTATTCAGGAAGATATGAACCTCTGGTTACCTGTGACAAGCGCTCACATGGCTAAATTGGAGACATACGACAATGATCCCTCCGACGAGATGACTGATTGTCTCAAGACGTATAGGTATCAACGTAGGGAATTATGTGAAACAGTGAAGGAGATGATGCCCGGTGTGCACAGACAAACTTTGAGTGAGGCAATTGGTAGTTTGATGCAATATACGATCATTTGGGATGAGGGTGGAAGTTTGAAGTTGAGAGAGGTTTATCAAGTTTGGAAGTCTGCTCAAAAATCTTTGACACATTTGGAACAGAAGCGAGAAGACGTGAAGGAGCAGTTGAGACTATGTGTGTTGAGTATGCGGGCATTTATCGAATCTTGTGCCACGGACGAGTTATACATGAATGATGGAATGATAATATAGTGACCGAGAAAAAGAATATCGAATTAGTGAGATTGTAGTATGTACTTGATGTGGTCAGTAGATATGTGTCAAACAAAATCATGATAAATTCAAGACCATGGGAATGCTACAAGGTAGTATTATTATTGTTTAAATGAATCAATCTGCTTAAAACAGGATTCCATGTCTGCAATGCACACTCTCATTTCTTTTACACAATCCATATATTGATCCTGATGAATGTTACTTCACGTGGGAAGAGTTATCTTCAACATGGACCGAGTTTCAGAGTAACAAACGACAACACCCACTATTACAACTCAGATGCCTTCCCAACGTCAAACGACACACTTGATAATCGACCTGCCATTTTCATGATAGAAAGGAGGAAACCGACTTCATTTGATATCCTTTCTAGGACATTAGCCATTCAGGCAGCGCGCCCCGACAGGGTTCATAGTTCAAAGGATGTACATTCGTAACATGTTGCGTGCGACAAGAGCTGATCTCTACAAATACCCGCCGATCTTCCAATTCGGTAAATACGACTCTCTCATCACTACAACATACGTGCATAGAATCCAATACCATTCGCTCCAATGAGCCGACACAGCTTTACAAAAGCTTTGAAGAAAGAAGCCGGGGAGCTCACAGATGGTGTCATTGACTTTGTTTGTGACACTGGGAACATTGTGACTGATAGGACAGGGACAGTTTTAGAAGTTACGGAGAGTTTGGTGGATTACGTTGATGGGGCGTTGACAAGGGTGTTCAGCGCCATTTCTTCACCTGGAAGTAGAAGTCCAAGACGAAGTCCAAAACACTCGGCTAACTCGAGTGATGAGAGAAGCGGAAGGAACTCCAGACGTGAGCGTTCTCAAATCAACTTCTGATATCCTTGATTGAAAGTGAGATATATACTGACATTTAGGCAACTCTGAAGATTACTTCACCTCTAAGAGAGATTCAGTTCACCGGGAGACAGATCAAACTGGAAAGGAAACAAGTAGTGAGTTGAATCAAGTTATATCATTGAAAGCTGATAGCAGCTGTCCGTCGGCCTAGTGAACGACGAGGTAGAAATAGACAAACCACTTATCTAGAGCCACCTTCCGCCCCAAGGTCAAGGTATGAAAAGCACTCAACAGTTTACTCTAATTCACCTTCACCCGGTTACACCGGTGGAGATGAAGAGGATGACTATGATGATGAGGAATATGAGGCTATACCATCCCCTGAACCTGCTCCATATCACCATCAGAGAACACATTCTCGTAATGACAGTCGGTATCTGTCAATATCACAATTGCACAAGCAGATCTCCTCCAGATACCGCAATACCAATGGACCTCGACTTCAAGCATCATCCGGAACTCACGGGTTGACTTACCAAGCTTCAGGACCAGGCCCTTCAATGGAGGATGAACGGCCAGATGACTGGAACTCCAGAGGAAGGTTTGGAATGTATGATACAACACTAGAATCTGACAGACCTCAGTATGCTTCATTATCAAGTGATGCATACTTAGGACGTCAAGACTCTACTGAATCATTCGTGAGAACGACCCCAGGATATGACCCTTCTGTAGATGGCACACCACGTGAGACAAGAGAGGAGTTTGAGCAAAGACTCAGGGACTTTTACGCTAAGTCAAGTGGGCAAAGCTCAAACACTGAACAGACAGGTGAGACTTATGGAGGGTATGATGAGTATGGACAACATGGGTATGGTGGGTGATAAGTGGAAGGATGAGAATGAGAAGTGAACAGTCAACCCATATGGATGATATTTGTCCCTCTGTAGGATGCTCCCCATATGGCAGATCATGAAATTTTGAAGAGTTAGTAGAATGAATGATGATGCAGAATGATGGTCAAACTTATAAATGGGGCATCAGAATGAGTGAGCAGATTAGGCCATTCAATCACGCGCTTTGATAGGTGTTATCACCGTGAGAAGAGTGATGTGGAGTAAAAAGCTCGAAGAAGAACGTGAGTGAAAACTAAGAGAGAAGGGAATGCTCACTGCTTAATGAATGAAGCTGGAATCATGTCCTAACAACTATTGGCCGTCTCAAATAGAGAGAAAATATCATCTTCCATTCTCTATTTGAAGATATCAACACTTTAGCCGGTGATGGGACAACTGATCCCTTTTGCTGTTCATACAGATGAGCAGATTTGTGTTTCACCAGCCCGGAGGAGCTCCAAGTATCACCAAGAAGGCCATTGACTTATTTTCATTTGTGAGGTCGTTTGGAGTGTGATCGACATGTGTGAAATGAGGGTCCCTTTCATTCTCTTATTCTGTCACAAGACTCCCTGTAAAGGAGTCAAACGAAGCCCTACCCCGACTTAAGAGAGAAGTGTCAGAACGCGAGTTCGATTTGTCACAGAATCCATCTTCTGCTGGCGATCAAGAGATATAAGCCATAAAAATCTTGCACAGATACATTAATTCCCCATTTTACATTTATCAATTCACCAGAAAAAAATATGTCTAGAGATAGTCGAGGAGGGTCTTTTAGTGACATCAGAGATGATTTGCTTGAAAGTGCTCATCACAAAGTCAGGAAAGTTGGCCGAGCGGCCCAATCAGGGTTAGACGTTGTTGATACTACATTGGACTTTTTCGGTGAGGCACTAGTCAAAGTTGTTAGCTCCGTGTCAGGACATTCCAGAAGCAGAAGTCGGGATAGGAGTCGTAGAAGTTCAAGAGGTTCAAACTCGGATCATAGATCCAAATCTAGAGGTAAGTCGTGTGCTATTCACTGATATCCAAGGATCCGTTTGTGAAGACTTGACAATGCTTAATGTCAGATGATCGTGATGTCTCTGAAGACTATTCAGTCGGTCAAATGAAGTCAGCATCCTTGCAAGACATTCCCATTAGGCCTCAGAGAGAATGTGAGTGTCTTGGAACAAGCTTTCAGTATATCTACTAATAATGACAGCTCGAAGGACGCGAGGCAGGAGTATAAATACTGATAACACTCGTTTCGGTGAAGAGTATACAGGTTTCTCTTATATCATCTCCCCCGAAGATTCCCCTCATGAGGACAGACCGTACTCCCCAACGGGCCCACAAGCAAGGACAAGTATGAGAAGGTCTCATCAGCCTCAATTCCTCTCTGTTCCAGGGATCAATCAACACCGTGTTTCCACCACCACAAGTTTAGCAAACTGGCCAACAGCCCCTGCAAGGTCGAATTCATCTGTTAACCCGGGGAGATCCCAACAGCCCGGGTCAACTGGCTCTCGACCTCCTGCGTATACAGTGGAGGCCAGCTCTGAGTACTTGCATGAGGTTTCAACTGCTAGTCAACCAAGTCTCCGAGGAAAACCTTGGGTTCGGCTACGTCGTGAAGTAAGACAATCTTTGAAGAAAAGGTGGGGTTTGGATTCCGGGGATGAGCTGGAAACTAAGATAGAGAAATTTTATGATTCTCACCACTATCCAGATGTTGATTCTTTTGATAGGGAGGAAGAGGAGACCGCTGCCCATCTGTTCCCTGATTCTTCGGGGTACAATGAGTGGGTTTCTCGTGGATGATGGATCAATAGGATGGTGCGGATAGGATGATCTACCATGTATGGTGAGAGGGGGGGAAGAGGAGTAGAATAGGACCTTATCTGGAGCAAAAAAAACGTATAAAGCTATAAGGCTTTGGATAGGACGACCATGCAGACACAGATACTTCGAATGAGACTGAACGGCTCTCACCTGCATGGTCAGAACGCACGGATTAGTTTTTGGTTCATGAGCAATCGTAAGAGCAATGAGAGAAGACGAGGTGGAAGACCCGCGGGGGTATGTCATCACTATTTCAAGTCTATTGGGATTTGATGAGGAAAGAGCTCCTTGAGCACATCATACATTGCCCACAGGTGAGGAGAAGAAACTCAAGCTGGGAGTGGATGATCAATGTGCCACAAGACTGGGAGTGCCACTCGTGACTCAGGTTTCCCGTTCCGGCAATCGGCAAGCAAAAGGGGATAATCCCCCCACCCCTCGAATTATTTCCCCCCCATTTTTGCAATTCATCCAAAAAACCCCTCACCCAACCAGTTATTCACCTCACTCCACATACTAAAGCATGCACTCTTTCAATATGCTCTTTTCTGTGCTTCTTTTCAATCATGCATGTCCCATAGTACCTACTAGACATTGTCCTGGCAAATTCGCGTTAGAATTCGCATGCGAAAGCACCAAAAGTCATCAATTCGCAAATCCACAGTACCTACCTGCGAAAGTGAGTGATACTCATTCTGACTGTCCGTCTGCTATGTGATAACTTATCCCCAGCATCTGAATGTACTGTTTAGTAACCTCTGATAAGTTAAGCTCTTCATCTTGATGTGCATGCATCAATTTACAGCTTGCGAAGGGAGCGTGACAGGGTAACAGAGAGGAGAGAAGTTGAATGAACTTCTACCTTTGTGTTGTCAACAACGCCTTTTTTCACTTGTCTTCTTCATTGTCCAGTTACTTCTCTATTTCTACTTCACATACACACACACATCCTCTCCTCAGCTCTGATCTAAAGCGTTCACACTCAGTAACAACATCTTTCGCAAGTCAATTCACTTCCACATTACACCAACAAACCAGTCAATTTTACGCCCAAACCTCTTCCAAAATCCTCCCAACTACTTCTTGAATCACTTCCTACTTATCACATCACCTTGTCAGCTACCATTCCCTCATTCCTTTCAAGATTCGCGTATTAGATCTCCCAAAAATGCCTCCCAAGGCCACCAAGACCAAAGCAAAGGCGAAACCAAAGGTAGCCACTCATGCAAAAGCTGCTGAAAACACTGCTGGGCCCAGCACCGAAGACGATTGGTCTTTTCAAACAGCAGCTGTTCATCCTCCAGATAATGTCAAACTTACGCCTGCTCATACATTCTTTTATGAGCATATTCTCCCTAACCATCCTGTGTGGAAGTCGGAAGAAACTCTTCGCGAACACGAAAAGACAATGGGTGGTCCTTTACAACCATGGTGGCATGCTCAGTCTTCTGCTTTGCCCAATGAAGCTGGGAAATTTGGCTTTGTGGAGATATATGGGGAACAGTTGCGAGCAGAAGGTGTCAGGGCTATGGGGAGTAGAGGCCCATTATGCTTTAAAGACGAAAAGAAGCACGGGTGTCACAAAGATAAGGTTTTGGCAGCCTTCTACTACAAGTGAGTGCTAGTTTCGCAGGCTGTTCTTTCACTTCTGCTTTTGAAGGTTCCCATTCGCAGCATTCTCTCTTGAAATTCCCCTTTCGCAATTTGCCTCTCTAGAAATCCCAGTTCTCAATTGAGAGGATCCCTAGCTGATTACAGACATCCTGAAATCCGTTGCAAGAATGTAGGGGATGGGCTTATCACCACCATTGTTGACCGCTGGGAAGATGGAAAGTTTCTCAGCTGCTCTGTGTGCTATGCAAGTACACATCTCACAAACTGCACAGTCAGAGGAAAGCCGGTACCTGGTCAAGAGAGTGAGTTGGGGAACGAGGGAGAGAGGGAAACCGAGGAGATAAACGTGAATGATGCGATGGAGAGTGGGAATACGTCGGACCTGACTCCATTACCTCAGGAGAAGCGAAGGAAAGGCAAGGAGGTTGCAAAAGACCATTATTCAACCACTAAAACAGTCAAAACTCCAGCTCGTCTCACTCGATCGTCAAACGAAGCTGGTGGATCAAAGCCTCCGAGATCGACTCCAACATGGAAGACCCAACAAGAAGTTGAGAAGAGGAGAACACCTCGGGGGGATACTCCATTGCCTCCAAGAGATAGTGAGGGTTTCTTCATTGAAGGGGAACCCGAGCTGACAGATGCTGAAGATGAAGAAACCATCGAGGAGACCACCGATGAAAGTCAAGAGCAAGCTGCGAATACTGGCCAAGGCCAAGCTCAACATGAATCCCTTTCCTCTGAAAACTCTTCCCAGCCATTATTTGCCTCTTTCCCCTCGATAACAATGAGTCCCTCCAAATTTCAAAGCCATTCGCAAGAGGATAGGCAAGCGAATCTGCAAGGGAATAATGAAGGCAATTCTCAAGGCAATTCGCAAGAGTCTTCGCAAGGAAAGTCTCAAGAAGTAGCCAGCACCCTTCTTTCACTCTCTCATGCTGTTCCTCCTCCTCCTCAAACCTTGCCTGCACCGATCCAACCATCTTCTTTTCCTCCAGCTGCCTTTTTGCAACACAACCCAGCTCTCCCGGCGCCACAATCAACTACAACTCAACCTCCTGTGCCGTCATCCACTCCTTCGCAAGCAACACATTCATCTCCCATGGTCACTCCTACCCCTTCGCGAACCAGTATGAGTTTTCCTTCTGTTCGCCAACAACAAATCCTTTCATTGGTCCATTCTACAGCTCAAATTGCTTCAGACAATGCAGACCAGTCACCTTCCACTGTTTCTGCTGGACTCAAACGTAAAGCCAACGAGCCTGAGCAGTCTCCAGTCAAGGTACCACGTTTGGAAGCTGGAAACTGGGGTATCAAAGGCATGCAATCTGCTGCCAAGCAGTCCCAGGAAGTGTCTACAGCTCCTGTGGTTCGCAAAAACCCTCAACAAGTGGCTCAAGGATCGGTTTCGCTTGCAGGTCCTTCCTCTCAGCCTGGTCCCTCTTCACATGCTATTGGTCCCTCTCAGAAAACCTCAAGGGTTGACCCTGAAGCTTGGTTGAAGAAAATCATCATGAACAAAGGCAAATCTTCGACATCTGACGCAAGACCAACCGTTGATACTGCTCCTCTGGCCTCAAGTGTAGTTGTTCCTGAGAACAAGCTGCCACAATCAGAACAACCTGGTGCTTTGTCCTCTCAACCTGGTTCCTCCTTCTCTCAACCTGCCACCACTGTGAATCTCCCCCCCAAGCCAACTGCATCTTCCTCAGACTCTCTCGGTCCGCTTTTCGAGAAACCATTCGCTCCCTCGCTGACTACTCCTCAACGCGAAACTCCATTCATTCTTCGTCCACCAGCAAATCTCGAGGAAGTAGCTACTTGCTTCGACTTAGTGAATCACTTCCATGAGACTGAGGCTGTTCATGAAAATGCCTTCGCACAGACAGCCATGTCCGATATCTTGCGAATGTTTCAATACTTCCAACAATCCACAAGTATTCATCGTAGACGTCTGACTCAGGGGGTGACCACAGCAACTCAAGGTGTTCTAGCCTTACAAGATCGATACGATGCTGCGATTGCTTCAGAAGATGGTCTAAGATCTGAGCTTGCAAGAGTTAAACAGCATCTCATCTCCATGGAAGAGCTATATACTTCTCAAGTCAAAATCAATGAAAATCGCGAGAAAGCTATTGAAGATATCAAGAAGGACCTGGGTGATCAGATTGCTTCGCAGAATGTACAGATCAGCTCTTTAAGTGGTCAGGTCAGTGTGCTCAGTGATCGCTGGTCTGCAGCTGTCAAAGACAAGGAGGATATGGTCAAGGAAGTGACTGAGAAAGATGAGAAATCCAGGATATTAGAGTCCAAACTTGAGAATACCAATGCGAATCTGTTGGAGGCAGCTGGGGTGGTGCAGCAGGCTATTGAGGACAAGAATCAGCTGGTCAAGGAAAGAGATGATATCCGTGAGATGTATGAGAAGGAAACTAAGGTGCTAGGAGAAGAGCTGGAGGAAACCCGAAGCGCACTCCAAAACGTTACAGATAAGTACGTATCGCTGATGTCCATCAACAAGGGTGTGGCTGGTGAGCTTTCAAGGATGAGAGATGTGGCCGGTCTACCAAAGGTAGTTGCGAAACTTGACGAAGAAGGTGAGGTGGTGTTTGTAGATATGTCAAGCGTATCTTCTGAGTCTCCCAATATTGAGGAGGAAGGAGAAGGACAAGACTCTCCCCATCTCAAGGTTGAACCTCTCGATTCTCAAGAGCAAAAAAATCACACTTCCTCTCAAGACAAAGATGTGAGGAGAAGCAACCTGCAGGTGTACTTCACAACCTGTCTAGCAGTTCTTGAAGCGAAGGCAGATGAGGACTTAGCTCTGTCCATATTTTGATGGATATCAGATCTTGATTTGGAGGATCTTGAGAAGCTGAAGCCAGAATCACTTGTAGAATTGTCACGAACTACGTCGTGACACCTCGATTATTCCACCAACAACGACCCTCCTTTGACCATCAAAACCCCATCACGACTCAAACCTTTTTACTCTACACGTAACTCAGGACCTCTGAGACCAAGTACGGCGAAGTTAGATGAAGTTAGGGTAGATAGGGACAATGGGAGCAGAAGTGCGGCGATATTAGGCGGACTTAGTCGAAGGAGGAGGAGGATGGCCGGGGTTCGGGAAGTTGGACGAAGTGCGTTGAAGTACGTCAAAGCGCGGGAGGGTTGGATGAACGTCTAGGAGGGATAGGTCATATTAGCTGAGAAGATCGCTGAAGTTCTTCAGCGATCCTTGATTGTTGTCAGTAGTAAAAGACAGATAGAGATAGCTATAAATCGAGATACATCGCCATCAGTAGAACAACACCCTAGTTAGAGTAACTACGCCGAAGTACGCCGTAGTTACACTCCTTTCGACGTTTGCGCCCTCCTGGTTGGGTGAGACATCGACTCAGAGCGTGAAGTTAGCCGAGGTTCGTCGACCGTCGGTCTATTAGAAAGTAGTTGCTCGACGGCCGTGACAGTATCAAGGATCGCTCTTACCGACGACCCGTGCGAACCTCGGAGAAGTACAAAGATAATATGGAACCAGAAAGGAGAGTCACACGAGGCATGAGTAGGAGTGACGACAGGATGGAGGAAAATGAGAGGAGAGCGTTGGAGGAGCTTAGAAGAGCAATGGGACAGGATCTTGGGATGGAAGATAGTGTAGGGGGGTCAGTTCAAGGAGATGAGTCCTTTCCACCAATACCTTCTAATCCTCCTACCCCTGCGGGCGATGCTCCCCCGCCTATTGGATCCCCAGTTGGATCGGATCAAACTCCGCGGCCAGAAAACGCTGGAAGTGGGACGAACTTCGGAGAAGGAGGGACACAAGGGGTGATGCTAGCCTTGATGCAGATGGTGGCAAACATGAACAAGGATATGATGGAAGAACGTAGGCGTAGGGAGGAGTGGGAGCAGAGGAGGGAAAGGGAGACAGTAGGGGGAATTGCAGAAGGGATATCTGAAGGGGTGAGGTACGCCATGGGACGGCAAACTTCGGCGACTCCAAGCGTAGTTGGGGAACAACGGAAGGGTATCAAGTTGCCTAATCCAGACTTCTGGAGAGGAGAGCGGAATAAGTTGACGGCCTTTCTGTCCGAGTGCGACGTACACTTCGAATTAAACTCTCATCTTTTCCCCGACGACACTAAGAAAGTCTTTTTCATGATCTCTCACTTACGCGAAACTCCCCTCCTCGCCGTTCAACCCGATCTATCTAAACGGCCTCTCCCAGAATACCTCACGGCGCACAACCAGTTCGTCAAGTATCTCAAGACTAACTTCGGCGACCCAGATGAAGAAGGAACTGCAGCCCGACAACTCAACGACCTTAAACAAACCGGCTCTGCTTCGGACTACTTCTCTGCCTTTCAACGACATGTGGCGATACTCAAGTGGTCTGATGATGGAAATTTAGTCGATCAAGCTAAGAAAGGTCTAAAATCACACCTTCTGGATGAAATTGCAAGACATGGTAGATCGTTTGGGACGGTGAAGGAGCTATTGGAGTTTGTGATTCCCTTGGACAACCGCCTGTGGAGGAGGCAAGTGGAGAAGGAGGCAGAGAGGAAGAGGGAAGGGGGGGCAAAGACGACTATGGTGGTGGAAAGTCAGAGGACGGAGAAGAAAGAAGAGAAGAAATGGGAAAAGGGACAACCTTCGGCGCAGGTTGGTGTCCAAGCGGCCATGACGTCCACGGTGGTAAGGAGTGCGCCGCCGAACATCGACGAAGTTCGCCGAAAATGGCCTAGGCCAAGCTCCGATCTGAGGGAGACAAGGAGGAAAGAGGGGAAGTGTACGGAGTGTGGTGAATGTCACGGCCGTCGAACAACTATTTCTTAATAGACCGACGGTCGACGAACCTCGGCTAACTTCACGCTCTGAGTCGATGTCTCACCCAACCAGGAGGGCGCAGACGTCGACAGGGGTGTAACTACGGCGTACTTCGGCGTAGTTACTCTAACTAGGGTTTTGTTCTACTGATGGCGATGTATCTTGATTTATAGCTATCTCTATCTGTCTTTCACTACTGACAACAATCAAGGATCGCTGAAGAACTTCAGCGATCTTCTCAGCTAATATTATCTACTCCTCCTAGACGTTCATCCAACCCTCTCGCGCTTTGACGTACTTCAACGCACTTCGTCCAACTTCCCCGAGCCCTCGGCCATCCTCTTCCTCCTTCGACTAACTCCGCCTAACATCGCCGCACTTCTGCTCCCATTGTCCCTACTTAGCCTAACTCCGCCTAACATCGCCGCACTTCTGCTCCCATTGTCCCTACTTAGCCTAACTCCGCCTAACATCGCCGCACTTCTGCTCCCATTGTCCCTACTTAGCCTAACCCCGTCTAACTTCGCCGTACTTCTGCTCCCATTGTCCCTACTTAGCCTAACTCCGTCTAACTTCGCCGTACTTGGTGTCAAAAGTCCTGAGTTACGTGTAGAGTAAAGAGGTTAAGGCGTGATGGGGTTTTGATGGCCAAAGGAGGGTCATTGTTGGTGGAGTAATCGAGGTGTCACGACGTAGTTCGTGACAGTGAAATAGGACATTGGCTGAAGGAATGTCCTGTAAGGGAGGCTAAGGTTAAGGTTGGACTGTTGCCTCCATGGGGAGAGAAGTTCGGAGAACGTGGTGGAGGATCGGGAGGGAATGCAGTACCTCTTGGACAGAGGAGGAACTTGAATGTGGTTGGAGGAGAAGTAGATTTGGAAGAGAACCAGGGAAAAGAAGAGGACCTGTCGCAGTAGGCGAGGCTCGGCGGGTCCGCCATATTCTCTCGGCCACCATTCCCAAACCTATAAAAGAGACGCAACTGATGGAGCCAGAGGATTGTGAATACAAAAATACACCACTCAGTACCCCTTGTTCATGCAATGTCGATAATCATCTCCTCATCCCTTCCGTTTCCAGAGATCAACCTAAATCGGACATTTTAATTAATGGAATGAAGCTAACTACGCTCTGGGACACCGGGGCTACTTGTTCATATATAAGTCCTAGAGCGGCGACGAAGATAGGCGCAGAAAGGAGACAATATCAGGTGAGCGTACCCGTCCACATGTTCGACGGCTCGGTGAGTGTCGCGGGACCTATCACCGAGTTTGTCGAAGTCGGATTTAGTTTGACGAAGGACGCCGAAGTGCGATCTGTTCGTCTCGATGTAACAACGCTCTGCGACGCAGATGTTGTGATAGGGTGGGATTGGATGAGGAAGGAAGGGGTTGTCCTTGATGGAAGAGACAACTCGGTGAAATTTCCCATCCCAACCCCACCAAGTGCGGCGAAGTTAGCGGCCATAGGTCTGCCAACTCCGACGGACGCGATAGATCTCCGAGACAAAGATGATCAGGATGAACTGAGTCCGGAGGAACAGGAGGAATTGTATCAGGTGGTTCCTGAACAATACCACTCGTTCATTGATGTCTTTAACCCAAGGAAGGGAGGTGAGGAATTACCTCCCTCGAGGAGCTATGATTTGGAGTTTGATCTTAAGGAGGGGGCGAACCTGAAGGTTGCTCCACTCTACTCGCTTGGAGAAGATCAGAGAAGTGCGCTGAGAGACATCCTAGATCGCGAAATGTCGGCCGGAAGAATTCGACCCAGTAATTCGCCCTACGGATCACCGATGTTCTTGGTACCGAAGAAGGCGAAAGGTCAATGGCGAATGGTCATTGACTACCGAAAGTTAAACGAGGCAACGATACCCGACGCCTATCCTCTGCCTCTGATCGGCCAGATAACCGAAGAGCTGGGAAGAGCGAGGTACTTCAGCAAGTTAGACCTAATTGGGGCTTATCAACTCCTACGAGTAAAGGAAGGTCATGAACACCTGACAGCGTTCAGGACGCAGTACGGTATGTTCGAGTCTCTTGTTGTCCGAGATGGCCTACGGAATGCTCCCGCTGTGTTTCAGCACTTCTTGAATGAAAGTTTTCGAGAGCTGCTGGGAAAGGGAGTAGTAGTCTACATAGATGATATACTCATCTACGGTCAAACGTTGGAAGAACTGAGGGGAACTACGGCGAAGGTGTTTGAAGTGCTTCGGAGGTCGAATTTGTTTGTTAAAGCCAGTAAGTGCGAGTTTGAGAGAGATTCGGTAGTCTTCCTGGGGTTCGTGGTTTCACAGAGGGGAATTTCCAGTAACCCGGATTACATCGATGCTGTCGTATCTTTTCCCCGTCCTAAGAACTTGCGAGAGAGTAGGGGATTTATGGGAGTTGTCAGTTATTATCGGCGTTTTGTCCCCAACTTCTCCAAGATTGCTAAACCGATCAATGACCTCACCAGGAAAGATGTGCCGTTTGTTTGGGGAGTAGAGCAGGAAAGAGCCTTTAAAGAATTGAAGGATAGGATGTGTAGGGCGCCAGTATTGGCTCACTTTGACCCTTCGTTGAAGACACTACTACAAACAGATGCGTCGTTCTTCGGCTGGGGTTTCATAATTTCGCAGGTGAACGAGTTAGGACAAGAGCATCCGGTGGCCATCGAATCCGGAGCGTTCCAGGCGGCGCAGTTAAACTATACGGTAGGGGAAAAGGAGCTACTCGCTATTGTTGAAGCTTTCAGGAGAAGGAGACACTTACTACTACAGGTAGAGACTACAGTTCTCACAGATCATTTAAATTTAACTTACTGGATGGAACCTAAACAGCTTAGCCCCAGGCAGGGTAGGTGGGTCGAAGAGCTCTCTAACTTCAGGTTTAAAATGGTGTATCGACCGGGAAAACAAGCTACACTGCCGGACAGACTGTCGAGAAGAGCAGACTACCACTCAGGAAAAGGAAGTACTATGGTACAGGAGAGCAACCTTATCCAAGGTCTGCCGAAGTTCGACGAACTTGACGACACTAGCTCTGGGTTACAACACCTGCTTCGGGCCTTACAAGGAACAAAGGAAGTGCGAGAGAACGACCTTATTGATCCTATGGATTTGATAGTCGGAATACAGGAAGACGGAGAGGTGGAGGAGGTTAGAGAAGAATTATTGGGGGTAACCTGTGCTAAGTGCTCTCATCCAACATGTCATGATAACGTGCAGGAACCAGGGTCGGTCACCGAACTACGCCGTACCTCGCGGTCCCCCTTAATACTGCGTGGGGGATGGAATTCAAGAGGGTTCCTCACGTTCGATGGTCGAACTTATGTGCCGAACTACGCCGATGCTCGACTAAAGATAATGAAGACGCGGCATGACTCGGTCCTAGCGGGTCACCCAGGCTCAGCGAAGACTCTCGAGCTAGTCCTACGGGACTACGTTTGGGTTGGAGTAAGGAAGGATGTTGAAGATTACATCGCTGGATGTGCGGTGTGTCAGAGAGCAAAGACTAACAGGCAGAGACCCCATGGAGAGCTTAAACCACTGGAAGTGGCTACGAAGCCATGGTCCAGCATTTCGATGGATTTCATTGAAGAGCTCCCGAATTCCCATGGATACAATTCCATCTTAGTAGTGGTGGACCGGTTGACCAAATGGGCCATTTTTATCCCGACTACGACGAAGTTAACCGCAGCTGGCCTATCCGAGTTGATAATGGACTATGTGGTAGCTCAGCATGGGCTACCAGAGAACATAGTGTCTGACAGGGGATCGAAGTTTACCTCGAAATTTTGGAAGAACTTGACCGATAGTCTCGGGATAAGACTACATCTCTCTACTGCATATCATCCGCAGACTGATGGACAGACTGAACGAACCAACCAATCCTTAGAGCTCTACCTTCGAATCTTCACTTCTTATCAGCAGAACGATTGGTCGAAGCTGCTTGCTCGAGCTAGCTTCGCCTACAACAACACCCATCATTCTGCGATAAATAAGACACCATTTTATGCGAACTATGGGTACCACCCTCGATGGGCTGAAGAAATTAAGGCCAGTGAAGTCGAAGTGCCCGCTGCTACGGTGGTGGTAAAAGACTTGACTGAAATACACAAGGATTGTATCGAAGGAATTGAGAAAGCTAATGAGAAGTACGCCGAAGGATACAATAGGAAACACCGGACTACGCCGAACTTCGCGGAAGGAGACCTAGTGATGCTGTCGTTAGAGAATATTAAGACGAAGAGACCAATGAAGAAGTTAGATGTTAAGCAAAGTGGGCCGTACAAGGTAGTACGGCAGGTAGGTTCTCATGCTTGTAAATTGGAATTACCAGGAACGATGGCAGGTATCCATGATGTATTCCATGTCTCCTTGCTCCGTCCTTATCACCCTCCAATATTTCCTGGTCAGCAAGCTGAGCCACCTGGCCCAGTAGAAGTAGACAATGTGGGAGAGTCTTGGGAGGTAAAGGATATTGTGGACTCTAGAGTAAATAAGAGGTCAGGAAAGTTAGAGTACTTGGTGGAGTGGTTAGGTTACGAAGGAACAGACGATTCAGTATCATGGGAACCAGTGGAGAACGTCGATGGAGCTGATGACATATTGGCGAAGTTCCACGAACTTCACCCTACTAAGCCGAAGGAAGGGCGACTGCGAAGGGCTAGGAGATAGAACGTACTGCATACAACATAGGATTACAGCTACGTACCGCTCACTTGTCCTTACTCTTACCCTTACCTTTTCCTTTTCCTTTCTCCTTCGATCTACTCGGTCCCGCGGGATTGGTGTGGAGGCTACCGATGACCGAAGGTAGATCGAGAGTCTCAGACGGGAACGCAGTAGAGAGAGAAGCATTCCATGCCCGATTCATAGCCCCAAAGAAGTCACCGAAGTCCTGGACATCTCGAGCAGCTTGCATGCTCGGAGTCCTCCACAGAGAACGTATGGTCCCCAGACACTCGAAGGGAAGACTGAGGAGGTCGAGAGCAGTCTGGGCGGAAGCTGGGACACGAGAACTACTACGGCGACCTAACCAGTCAAGGGACGGTGGTGGCTCATACGCCATAGGAGTGACTAGGAAGGGGGTGTCGAACAGTCTTCGGCGAACATCGGCTATCTCAGTAAGGCTTCGGCGAGAGACGTCCGCTAACCTCGTCCTTGCTTCGTCGTCCAGAGCCCCAGTGTTGACTACATCTACTAACGCCGCAGTAAGATTGTTTAAAGCGTTAGCTTGACGAGAAGAGAAGTCAAGCAGGAGAGATGTATCATTTCGGGCGGCCTCAAGCTGAGTAGTGAGACCGAGGACGAGAGAACGATAAGTGGCGAATTCCTTTTCGTCCTCAGGAATACGGACGTCCAGGGAGATACGAGGGTGGAAGAGGGACAACCGGGGAGCAGAGGGACCAGCACGCTGAGTATCTTCACCTTCCACATCACCATCATTGAAGGCAACCGCCTTCTCTTTAGATTTCCCTTTTGATTTCTTTAAAGAAGACTTCGGTGTCTTCTGGGAAGCAGAGGGAGGGGTGATGGGAGGGGCCGCCGAAGTGGCCGGAGGAACAGAAGGACGCCGACTTTGGGTGCTGTGAGCCGGAGGAGAAGCTACCACTGGAGAGGACGGACGTGGCGCCGAAGGACGGGAGGCCGAAGGACGGCGAGAAGACGAAGGAGGAACAGCCGGGAGACGTGACGGGCCGGCCACAGGAGCGAAGGGCGACGGCGACGGAGGCGACGGGCGGAGGTCCGGCGAAGTACGGCGAACTGACCGGAGAGACGAAGGAGGTACCCGCGAACGGGGGACAGACGCTGGAGTCTGAGGAGGGGGGAAAGGCGAAGAGTCGGAGGGACGGGGCGGGATGTCCCGAGCAGAGGAGACGGGACAGAAGGAGCAGGGACCAGATGTGCATGAAGCACAGCGGAGGGCTTTATTGTGTGGCCGGACTGCCTTGAGGCAGGGCCAGTTCGGACGATTATACGTGATGATCTCACGTCTACTAATTAGCAAGGAGAACTTAGGCGAGGAACGAATAGGGGAACTCACCGGCAGCGATCGCACGCCTCATCGACACCAACCGCCACCCAACGACCAGGCTCAGACTTCAACTTATTCCACAAATACTCTTCTTCACGCAATGACCTCTTCGCCCGTTTGGGCGAAGGCTCCCCTCGGGGAGAAGAGAGGGGAGCAGCAGCAGCGGCGGCGGCGACAGGAGCGGCAACAGGGCGGCGAGCAGCAGCAGAGGCAGCGGCGGCGGCAGCGGCGGCGATGGCGTTGGCGGGGGGGAGAACCCCGGAAGAAGAAGAAGAAGAAGAGGAAGAGGAGGAGAGGGCACGAGGTCGTTTCTGGCCCACGATTTGGGCAGGGGGGGAAACGCGAACGACTATGAGTCAGCAGTGTCTTAGGAAGCTGAAGAACAGTTAAACGAGGCCAAGTTCGGCGAAGGTGTAGGAGGATGTGCGAAGAACTCACACTCAGGACTATCACCATCGTTGTCCTCTACACTAACCGCCACCATATCATCATCCGAGTGTTCCTCTAACTCGCTTTCACCCTCCGACACGATTCTATCATCCTCATCATCATCATCACCCCCATTTCCTTCGGAGTCTGACTGATCGTCCGACTCTGAACCACTGAGCGGCTCCTGGTCGGAGGAGGACGGGGATTCTCCACGACGAAAGGCGGGCGTCCTGCGGCGAGGGGTGGCGGCAGGAGGAGAAGCCGAGCGGGAACCAGCAGGAGGAGAAGCGGAGCGAGAACCGGCAGGAGGGGAAGCGGAGCGAGAACCAGGAGGAGGAGAGGCAGAGGGAGAACCAGCAGGAGGAGAAGCAGAGGGAGAACCAGCGGGAGGACCGGCGGGAGGAGAAGCGGAGCAAGGAGGCGGGACATCGCCAGACGGCTCCCCCAAAGAGAGGGTGCCGAGGCCGAGGGAGGAGACTTGGCGAGACCTGTCGCCGAAGGAAACTGAACATCAGCCAAGTTCGGCGAAGTAAGGTAAGTGTCGAGGAAGAACTCACGAGCAGACGACACCATACCACCAAAGTTCCTCATGGCGGCGAAAGGGTTAGAGGTGGGAGTAGGAGGGGCCATGACGTTAGAGATACTTAAAGAAATAAAAGATGATACGTCAAGGTAACAAATCCGTTTTCTAGGTAAGAGAGATGGAAAGTTTTGAAAACAGATGGGGAAGAGAGAGAAGCTCAACGAACTGCTCAGTATTTAGTATAATCAGACCTACCCCCTCGTCGTCAACATGCAGCAAGCTTCGCGTTTCATCAACAAAAGGTAAACAAAGGGACGATCAAATTTCCCACGCTATAGTGTCTCATCTCAATATAAACGAGGGTTACTTCGACAAACAACGGTGTTGTTCGGCTACCATCCGGGAGACGTGTCTCACCTACAAAAGACGCAGGGTATGTTACAGCAGACCTCGACGAAGTTAGGGGAGTCTCACTCTCGGGTTTCAAAGTGGAAGGAGGCCCAACTACGAAGTACGGCGCAGGGAGCAGAAGGACGAGGGATAAAATTGGAGAAAGATAGGATGGAGGTACTGCGCTGCTAAGTTTTCTTGCCACAGTACGGGTGTAATCGCTCACGAGGACGTTCGCGGCTAAAGAAGGGGGCGACTGTCACGAACTACGTCGTGACACCTCGATTATTCCACCAACAACGACCCTCCTTTGACCATCAAAACCCCATCACGACTCAAACCTTTTTACTCTACACGTAACTCAGGACCTCTGAGACCAAGTACGGCGAAGTTAGATGAAGTTAGGGTAGATAGGGACAATGGGAGCAGAAGTGCGGCGAAGTTAGGCGGAGTTAGGCTAGGTAGGGACAATGGGAGCAGAAGTGCGGCGATATTAGGCGGACTTAGTCGAAGGAGGAGGAGGATGGCCGGGGTTCGGGAAGTTGGACGAAGTGCGTTGAAGTACGTCAAAGCGCGGGAGGGTTGGATGAACGTCTAGGAGGGATAGGTCATATTAGCTGAGAAGATCGCTGAAGTTCTTCAGCGATCCTTGATTGTTGTCAGTAGTAAAAGACAGATAGAGATAGCTATAAATCGAGATACATCGCCATCAGTAGAACAACACCCTAGTTAGAGTAACTACGCCGAAGTACGCCGAAGTACGCCGTAGTTACACTCCTTTCGACGTTTGCGCCCTCCTGGTTGGGTGAGACATCGACTCAGAGCGTGAAGTTATCAGATCTTGATTTGGAGGATCTTGAGAAGCTGAAGCCAGAATCACTTGTAGAATGCAGGTTCGCAATTTGATTGATTCAGCCTGAGTCAGCTGAGGACTGTTCAAACCCAAGACGGCTGCAGTGGGAGGAATTCCTTGAAGCAAAAGGCCTGCAGCTGCAGCTGCTAGTGGCCCACAGCTGTGCGAATCGACCTGCACTGCCCACCCAAGGGCCTGGAGAACTTCCTGGTAGTCTCAGTCACAAATCCCGTGCGAAAGAGAGCCACTTGCCTTGTTGTTTGCAGCAATTACCCATCCAGAAACCTCTTGAACCGTTGCAAGTCCATTCTGAACTTCCCAGGATAGTCGTTCATCCAAGAGGACTGGCCATTGCTTAAATCAGACCACAA
Source organism: Tremella mesenterica DSM 1558 (assembly GCF_000271645.1). Taxonomy (NCBI): domain Eukaryota; kingdom Fungi; phylum Basidiomycota; class Tremellomycetes; order Tremellales; family Tremellaceae; genus Tremella; species Tremella mesenterica. The sequence continues at coordinate 4,862,445 of NW_006711225.1, forward strand.
AAAACCATTGCTCTCTGCGAAAGATGCTCACCTTGGTAAAAGCCGGCGAATTGTAAGCTCCTCCTGCACCATCAAACATGAGAACCAGCTTCTGGGGGCCAAAGATGACCATGGCTCCAAAGTGAGTATCAGGGGCCAGCGAAACAACACCAACTAGAACTCTCTTTCTCCATTCGCCAGTTCTCCCCAGGCAGGACCAAGGAATACCACCTGTTCTTTGACCTGTCCACTCCTTCCCTGGATCTAGATGCAAGAATGTAAACATCTGATATAAACTAATATCGTCCTTCATGACTCCTTTACTACGTTTTTGTAGTTTCAACCTTGAGAGAAGTCGAAGTACATCATATATCATGAAATTCGAATACCATCCCTGTTCGCTACCCAGCTTTTGAGATAAGACTGCCGAAGAGATAGCTGATTCTTCCCCAAAGAGAGACAGCTTTGCTTGACTGTCAACATTGATCTTGCCATTCACACTTGCTTGCTTTGGCTTTGCTTGTGATAGCTCTTTTGACATACTACTAATGGTTTCTGGTGATAGACGGACAACTTCGCAGTAAGGTTTGGCAGATATCACGGGTTTTACAGACTGTTGGATCCTCCATGGAACTTTATTCATTCGCTCCCATATCTCCTGTGTATCACCTGCTAATCGACAGCAAGATAGAAGCTTCAGAGGTAGTTCAAGAGGTTTGTGGGAGCTTGCAATGTTGATCTTCTCAATACGTGGTGGATGTGGTGTGGAAACTCCCGAGCTTTGTCTTTGGTAGAAGAGCATAACAGGAAATCGAGTCTGTTGAAAAGCAGAACTGAGTAGATCAAGTCTTGAAGTTCGATCGTCGTCCAGCTCCCACCAGACACCATTCTCTTGAATCAAGGATACATAGTGGCCAGAATCTGCAGTGACAATAGCACCTTTCCGGCATAGAACACCTTTCAAGGAGAAGTGATTGTTGGTGTCGCCAGGGGTTGTGGAAGGGAAAGCAGAAATCTGCGAAGGGGACAAAGTAGGACTGAGAACAAATGGCACGACCGAATTCACATTGGATTGTGGACCGAGGTTCCAGACAACATTGATGATGAAGATTGATGTCTTGCTGTTGGTGTCCAGAGTCATCTGAGCTTTACTTCTAGTAACACAAACTCGTCCACATTCCGAGCAATGTCTTGAGGTGCATGTTCTAGTCAAGCTTCGCTGGATTAAGTCGACCACACTGGCTTGGTGCGAACCGGAACCTAGCACAGCACCTGGATGTATTGGAACAATTGTCATGACTCGCTCATGGGTGGAATCACCTTTCGCAATGGGTAATCGATGGCCACAGGGGGCAAACACATACTGCCAATCGACATCAAAGACATATGTAGCTTCTACCGGATCATTGGTGACATTATCTCGAATCTTGTTTGCGATGTAAAGGAATAGCTCCACAGGATCATGCTGTTCAAATTGGTCCACAAGACTTTCATCTTGAAGATCAGCAAGGGTAGCTTCACGCCTTTGAAACCCACTTACCTCTGAGAATTTGGAGCATCTGGGGTATATCTACTATCCGCCGGGTCACGTTGATACAGTCAAAGAATTTCTCCAGCATGACCACCAGTCCAGACACTTCCACCCTTAGTTCTGCTTTGATAGCATTGAAAGCTGCTGAAAAGGACGGAATTCGCAGAACGATATGGAACAGACTGATAGCAAAACAAGTTTGATTGTAGTTCTTAGCCCCAACAGGCCTTTTGCGAACGGGGAGCTGCTCGGTACGAAACTGGATATTGCTCTTGTTCTTCTTCCGACTTCTGTGAGGATGTAGAGGCTTGTTGGAAGCAGGCCGTCCACCTTTGTTAGGCTGTATGGGTTGACCTTTGCTTTCCTTGGGGGTCTCGCAGCCTTCTTCTGACTCAGAACGCACAGCTTTATGTCGTCGACCTATAGGGGGATCGATCTCTTCCTCATTCGCTGGTGTTTCTGTATCAAGATCTTTTGAATCAATACTGACTAACAAACAACCACTGGGTCTCGATGTAGTATCCCACTGTTGGTCGGGAAGTTCTGTTGGATCGTGTCCCCACCACCTTTGCAGTTCCTCCTGGTCAGCTTGCGCCGAAGTGGTTCCCTTATTCCCCACCCCTTCCCCTAGCCCCAATCGCAAAGCTGTTACATATGCTGCAGTCTGTCCCTCATATGCCTCTAGCTCTCCACAGGTTCTAAGACAATGAAGAGCCCATAATCCCCGACATCTCTTCCCTCTAGACTGGAACCACCCACAGGAGCAGTATTCGCGAGCACTGGATTTCTTTATTCCACAGTAATGCGCGTTTTGCTTTCGCAGGCCGGACTCAATGGTGAAGGTTTCTTTCAAAGGTTCCAAGCGGCTGGGTATTTCTTCCGGATCACAACGCTTGAGCTGACCCAGCTGCCAGATCTCAAGACCCTTCTGGATCTCTTGTGTTATGTCGGGATCACATCGACCAGAAGTTGGGGGGGAATAGAGATACATTGGAAAGTAGATGTTGACAATAACGGCAAGGAGTTTATCGATTCGCTTATTGGCTCGGGCTTGTAGGAAAACTCTGTCGAAAGTCCTGAATGCCGCCTCAACAAAGTTGTTGGTAGAAAGCGGCCCATCTCTTGTGTGTTCGCGAGGAAGACCATAATCCATGAGACATTTGCGCCAGCTTTCGCTGAACCATTGAGTATTTAACCATCTGCGAATGGTCTCCCAATGTTCTTCGTCCCCGTCCAACAACTCCAGTACATCTGCCTCAAACTCTTCATACACTTCCTCCCACTCCTCTTCCACATCACACCTCTGACACTTTCGAAGGGCGGAGAGGAACCTAGATGTCTTCTCGCGACCAACCTGAGTTCGTCCAAGCCGTCTGTCCATCCTTTCCCTTGCTGCATGCATGAAATGAAATTGACAGAGACGCACAGGAGTTCCTGGGAAAACTGTGTGGGCTGCATTTCGCTCCGCGGCATCACAATCAATCATGACCATGAGGGGCCAGAAGCCATCCTCAGTAATGAGGATGGCATTATTGAGAATGATCTCCTTGTCTTCAAATTCGCTGATGACCTCTGAGGTACCATTCGCAAGAGCTTTTGCTTCCTCTTCCACAGCGTTTCGAAAGACAGAGAGGAGATGGGTGTAGGACGCGGTGGTGGCATGATTTGAGAGCATTACAGCCATTGGCACCATGTGATTGTGCTCATTGACAGTGGTGAGGAAGGTGACTGGACACCGAATTGCGTTTTTGTTCCTCCAAGAAGAGTCCATGGCTAATCCCCTTTCACGAGCATGGCGAATGGCAGTTTGAAGAGCGTGTTTGGGGCTAATCACACATTGGAAAGTGGCATTGGTGGGAAACTCTTCAGTTCCTCCAAGGACAAGATTGTGAGGGATTTCACAACTGGATATCAGCCTGGGTCAGGCGGCCCTGCGAATGTAACTCACCTGAGGGATGTTGATGGATTTGCTGAGTGGAGGACTTGAATAGCCGCCAATGGTAAAGTGTCCAGTCTGTCTTGCCTCAATGCTGTTCGTATGGCGGTTGCAAAGTCACTCTCTTTGGGCATCCTATGAGGACAATTGTCGGACAACCAAGTCGCATAAGGATGGAGCTTGGAGATACTGGTGAACCATCGAAGCTTTAGGCGACTTTCAGTTGTTCCTACCAGTGTCGCAGCGTCATGAAGGATATTTCGCATGTGGTAGGATATCCGTAGAAGGCTCAGAGGTTTTGGATCCCCATGGTAGGAAGGTAACGGCTGGATAATTGTGCAATATCCTCTGCGAATGCTTCTAGGAGTCATTCGCACCTGCGAATAAGCTCAACTCATCTCTATACAAGAGTCATGACTCACTTCAACACACAGTGGACATCTGCGTTTGCGAATTGTGGTCCTTTTTGTCTCTACAGGATCCTCTTTGCCTTGGAGACTCCCCTGATCCTCCTCAGCCCACTCATCCCCCTCTGTCCCTTCGTTTCTATTTCTTGCCTCACTCCCCTCACTGCCCTCATGCCCCTCACTCCTTTCCTCTGTCCTCTGTCGTTTTCGTAAATTCCTCTTTGGACGTTGTTGTACTGGAAGTGAGGTAGGTAGGGCTTGAACTTGCTGGCAGCTACCACTGCAATTGAACCTCGAGCGCCATACCAACTTATCAGGACCTTTTGCGAAGGCCTCATCTGAGACATGGAAGACTGCGTGACGTCCGCGAATGTCACTTGGGTGAAGTCCTGGAGGATCTAACCACTCCACCTTGACATGGTTCGATACTCTTTGTGATCTGAGGAGGTAGTCCTGTGTCTACGGATGTCAGTAATGTTACCAGAGTGATAAATAACTCACCATCATGTCAAAAGCCTTAGGAATAAGGTGAAAAGCTACCTCAATCTCCTCGTAACGCTCATCCTGACCAATATCATTCGCAGAAAGCACACAGAAGTTCTTCACTGCAGTGATGCCAGGACCGAGGCTGGCTTTTGTGCGTACAGTGTTGAAAGTGGATGGCTGCTGCTCCTGGAGTGATGGTGGAATCTGAGTACTTTCGAGTTCAATGATAGTTCGATTCCTCAAAGCTTGCTCGTGAATTGAGGTATAATCAACCTTTTGCGTGGTTGGAGGATGCAAAAGGGTAGACAGGCTTGTCACATAGCCTGAAAAGTGTGAGGTTGAGGTGGAGGGGGGCAGGTATGTTGTGGTTGTGTCCGTTTCAGTGCCTGGGTCATGGGTATTGGGTGTCACAACTGCGAAAGGTTAACAGAATACACTGATTGAAGAAGACCTCACCATCAGATTCATATTTCCTCTTCCTCAAGTGCGAACGGGGAATATGAGGTGTGCGAACGTTGCCAACAGGATGATTGGGGATTGAGTGGGGCCTTACAGGGTAAGGAGAGACTACAGAGACTCAGCAACTGGACACCTGAATATGTAAAGAGAATTCTGACCTTGATTCGCAGTGTTCTTCGCATATCCTGCCCCCCTTGCTTCTCCCTCTCCCTCTTTCCCTTCCCTTTCCTCTTCCTTCTCTTTATCTTTGATCTTCTCTGGCTGTCCATCTCGGCCTTTCTCCACTGCTGGATCTACTTCCATATCCAGTTGGTCAGAGATAAACTCAAAGTCCTGAAATTGTTCAAGGACATCACGACCATTGTCAAAGTAATCGTTGTCAATTGCTTGTTGTTTTTTCAGCTGTTCTTGCTCAAGCTGGTGAGCCTCAGAGCCCTGAAAAGGGAAGTTGTGAAAGGCTTCCAGGACATCACAGGTATCTTGCTCTGTAAAAGGGTCGTTAACTGTACAGAATCAACATAACATAATTCGCGAACGACTTTATAAACTCACTGTTGCCACTCTTTTTTGAAGGTTTAGCGGTACCTAAACTGACATCCTGACCAAGCTGACGCTTTGGGACTTTTGTGGGAGTTCCTGAGGACTGATCTTGGTATTTTCGAGCTGGTCTACCAGGTGTTCGCTTTACTGAAGCGTTCAATACAAGTTGATGAGCCAAAGACCGTGGTGTCATTGAAATTATAATGCAAATGAGGTATGTGAGAACATGTGTGAAGAGATAAGTAGCTAAGCAATGTCACGAACTACGTCGTGACACCTTGATTACTCCACCAACAATGACCCTCCTTTGGCCATCAAAACCCCATCACGCCTTAACCTCTTTACTCTACACGTAACTCAGGACTTCTGACACCAAGTACGGCGAAGTTAGACGGAGTTAGGCTAAGTAGGGACAATGGGAGCAGAAGTGCGGCGATGTTAGGCGGAGTTAGGCTAAGTAGGGACAATGGGAGCAGAAGTGCGGTGATGTTAGGCGGAGTTAGTCGAAGGAGGAAGAGGATGGCCGAGGGCTCGGGGAAGTTGGACGAAGTGCGTTGAAGTACGTCAAAGCGCGAGAGGGTTGGATGAACGTCTAGGAGGAGTAGATAATATTAGCTGAGAAGATCGCTGAAGTTCTTCAGCGATCCTTGATTGTTGTCAGTAGTGAAAGACAGATAGAGATAGCTATAAATCAAGATACATCGCCATCAGTAGAACAAAACCCTAGTTAGAGTAACTACGCCGAAGTACGCCGTAGTTACACCCCTTTCGACGTCTGCGCCCTCCTGGTTGGGTGAGACATCGACTCAGAGCGTGAAGTTAGCCGAGGTTCGTCGACCGTCGGTCTATTAAGAAATAGTTGTTCGACGGCCGTGACAAGCAAGTCCAGGAGGTGTAAATGTGCATACAGCATTATTCACAGATCGCCCAGAGTGTCAATACGCCCATTAAATGAGAGTTGGGTGATCTGCAAGGTCAGTGCGAACCGGCCTGCGAATTCAACTGTGAATGAATAAACCCCTTCGCGAATAATGCGAATTCACACATTTATGGACAGTGTAGACCCCTGGGAGTCAGAAGATATGCAGCAAGCCATGGTAGGAGGTTCTAGTAACAAGTGAGGGGTTTTTCTGCTTCCAAGATGGTAATGTGGAAGGAGTGGGGTGAATAACGGGTTGAGTGGGGGGTTTTTCGGATGAATTGCAAAAATGGGGTGAAAATAATTCAAGAGGTGGGGGGATTATCCCTACGCGCAATCGGCAACCGGTCGGGTCATGCGCCCCTGACCGACTGACCGACTGGCCCAGCCCTTATCGCCGTAGGAATATATGTACTGTACCTAACCCATCTCTAAGTCTAACTTCACCTCCTCATCATGGGGTCCACTGCGTCCAAGGCTGTCCCATCAGTCTCTTCCGCTACAGCTCAGCTCCTCCAAGTGCAGGAGAAACAGACCTATCTCTCTTCCCCCCCACCCTACGTCAGCGACGACGAACCAGTGTGGGCTAGCGTCCCTGTCGACGCGTTGGCGTCTTGGTCATCCAAAATTGACAATGTAGGCCGTACCCCGTCTCTCTATAGAGTGTTGCTGAGGCTCAGGACCCATCTTTGCAGCTATCCCGATTGGTTTTGAGTAACTCGGACCCCGTGCAGACCCTTATCTCTCGCAAAGCACTTATCAAGGACGCGAAGGTGTTCAACCTGACTCTCAAAGGTGAATACCCTGGACCCAGAGTCAATCAAGCGAGTAGTGGACGATGTTGGCTCTTTGCAACGAGTAAGTCATCATCTAATGGTGGTTCTCATCGTAAGAGGCTAAGATGAACAGCCAATGTGTTGCGATACAATGTTATTGAGGTATTGGGTTTGGGCGACTTTCAGCTTTCTCAAAGTTACTTGTTCTTCTATGATAAGCTTGAGAAGGCCAATTACTACCTTGAGTTAGTCTACAACCTTTCTGTTGGAAATCCAACTGATCTCCAGGAATGTACTTCAATTAGTGGATGAACCCTTGGAGGGCAGGCTCATGAGTTACCTCAACGCAGCTCCCGTGAATGATGGTGGACAGTGGGACATGGCCGTCAACATCATCGGTGCGCGGCCTCTTGTTTGATCCCTCTCCTTCACCCCTCTTACTCCTGCCTTGTTACTGAATTAGTGATTTCTGTTCAGAAGCGAACGTAGGTAGAGGCTGACAGACTAGAGAAATACGGTGTCATCCCTCAGACTCTTTACCCCGAGTCTTGGTCGTCATCCGCTTCCTCCAGACTTGACTCTCTCCTTACGTCTAAACTTCGCGAATACGGTCTCATCCTTCGTGCAGCTTCTCCAGGAGAAGCCAGAAAGTTGAAATCTCGAATGATGTCCGAGGTGTTCACCGCTTTGTCCATCACCCTCGGTTCTCCACCGAAACCGACGGAGAAGCTCACGTGGGAGTATAACGACAAAGCTGGCAAATTCCATTCCTGGACTGGAACCCCAGTTGAGTTTTACGATGCATTCGCGAAAAGGAAAGGGATGCAGCCGAAATCGTCGTTCAGTCTCATCAATGACCCGAGGAACAGCTACGAAACGTTATACACTGTGGAAAGATTGGGAAATGTCTGGGGAGGCAGACCTGTCCAGTGTGAGTGTTCGACTTTCCCACGCAGCATCGTAGATGTGTATGTAAAAACAGACATCGTGGCTTTGAGAGTCCGTGACATCGGACTTCGCTGAATTTATAGATGTCAACGCACCCATCGAAGCTCTCGAAGATGCAGTCATCGCAGGTATCAAAGCGAATACCCCTCTTTTTTTTGGTTGTGATGTGGGTAAATGCTCCAACACCAAAGAAGGTGTGATGGATTGCGAGCTGTACAATCTCAAGCTGGCCTACGGGTTCAACTTGGGTATGACCAAAGCTCAGCGTCTGGAATCTGGAGAAAGTTCGGTAGATATGATTTTGCTATGTTCAAGGAATTAGCTAAACTCCAGATGACTCACGCTATGGTGATCACCGCCGTACATGTGGATGATAACGGCCGTCCTGTAAGGTACAAGGTAGAGAATTCATGGTCGGAAAGTGCAGGAGAGAAAGGGTGGTTCATGATGACCGCTCAATGGTTCCGCGAGTATGTATATCAAGTGAGTGTCAATCATCGGGAAAGTAATGATTGACTGATGTTCAGGTGGTGATCCCTCGCAGTGTTGCGGACAAGAAATGGACAGCTGTTTTGGACGGTGGAAAGGCCGTCGTGCTCAAACCTTGGGACCCTATGGTAAGTTGATGGATGCGTTCGTCAACAACTCATTGCTAATCCCGTAGGGCTCCTTGGCGTGACTGTGATCTACACTCGAAATTTGCTTTCCATACTTTGGGCCAATCTTCACGACCGTTTATTACTGCTACAGTTTTTGGACCTCTACCTCACGTTGTCTTATTCGAATTTCAAGTTGTTAAAGAATGCATCCTACTACTTCCGGTCTCAATTCCAATCCCAGTTTCATTTCCAACCCCCACATTGTGCAAAATTCCCTCGCTCATTCTCACCAAGGTTGCACACCAGCTCTTCGAATAACCTTACCTGTAAACTCATCCTGTTTCCCTTCCACAACATCCCTCACAAACTCTCCACCTACTTTCGGATCCTCCGCGCCCATCTTTTTCATCATATCTGCCCCCATCCCTCCTAATCCAGTAGCTAACAAACCCGGACTGACAGCAAAAACCTTGACTCCATCTTCCTTCAACAACCGTGTCCATTGACGTACAAGCATGTTCATTCCGGTTTTAGACGATCGATAAGCGGGAAAATCGATCAATTGCGCATCCTTTGGCCATCCTGGGGGAGGTGGGCGATCAAGAGGAAGTGTTGAATCCTCCGTTGCGGAAAGTGAAGAAACACCAGAGGTGATGAATAACAATCTTGGAGAGTGGGAAGATAGAAGAAGAGGAGCGAATGTGTGAGTCACGATATGTGTACCGGTCACGTTGATATCCCAAGTTTTGTTCCATATCTCTCGAATGGACATGGTGTCGTCTCGGAGGGCGAGATCGAATTGAGCGCCTGGGGTGAGTTCTACCTCTTTACTCTCGTTCTCTCTTATTCTCGTCTCTCTCACTCTTCCTCTCTTCTGTTACATTCAAGGTAACCTAGGGAGCAGAAAAGATGATGATGTATCTTCAAAGTGTTGACCGACATTCCCACTCTTGTCCCTTCAGACTAGGTCGTGTGAGAATGAGGAAGAGAGGAAATAAAACAAGGCAACCAATATCAATATCGGGATAGGAAACGAAGATGAGTATCCGAAAGTACTGTGTATGAAAGTTGATACTATAGAAGAAGATGGTGATAAGTTAAAGGCCATGATGAACTTCATCATCATGGTGAAGGGAAGAAGCCAACAACAAAAAGAAGAGGAAAACCACTTACCTGCATTATTCACAAGCACATCTAACCTATCCACTTTTCCACTCACAACCTCAAAACAATTTTTGATACTCTCATCATTTTCCACATCTAATTCTACACCCCATGCTTCGGATTTACTCTCAGGATAATCATTCTTGACTAACTCAATCGCTTTGATGGCTTTGTCCAACGATCTACAAGCTAAGATGAGGGTGTAAGTGACGGAAGAATTAAATAGAGCTCGTACGATTTCTAAACCTAACCCGGTGTTGGCTCCTGTTACAAGTACGATAGTAGACATTCTATATGACTATAATTCAGAGGGTAGTCGTGGATCAACTTTCCTGTATGTACATACATATATATATGTGTGTACTGAAGGACTCCGGATTCGACGGTGGGTTCCGACCACCGATCGCCGATACGGAGTAAGATGCAAATGTCCGAAGATTCTGAGATAATCACGCCGACGCCGAACAGTTACAACCGAGGGCCGAGGAAGTCTTGGCGTTGAACGAACTACTTACTGGTAGCGAAGACAAAACATGTAATATTTTGTGGCTTGGTCCATAAAAAGCTAGAGCTGTAATGACATTTACATTGATGATTGCATACAAATAGCCCACAAAATTGGATGGATAGATATATCAAGAATGTAACACACGTAAATCTCTACCGAGTTCCTTTTATTCTTTCCTCGATGCTAAACCACGCGATAACGCCTCACAAGTCTCTTTAGCATCTCCGAATAACATCCTAGTGTTGGGGTAGTAGAACAAGGGATTGGGTACTTCTGCATATCCTACAAAGTTAGTTCTTGCTGTTTCATCACTTCCAACGATTATAGTCACCACCATCCACTACTCCACAAGGTTCACACAAAGTTACCTCGAGGATAGATGGATTACTCGAGTGACTGACGACAACAAAAGATGATGAGATGAAGGGAGATGATTCGTTGAGAAGAAAAATCAAATAAGATTTACCAGATGACATCCCTCTCTTCATAACCACCACTCCCTTACTTTTCCAAACATTTAAAACTGGCATTCCAGCTATAGCCGAACCAGGTTCTAAAGCAATAGGATTAACAGTATCATTTGCTCCTATGACAAGAACAACATCTGTTTCTTTGAAATCATCATTGATTTCGTCCATTTCCAAAACAACATCATAAGGTACACCAGCTTCTGCCAAGAGAACATTACATTGTCCTGGCATACGACCCGCAACTGGATGAATACCGAAACGGGTGTTGATTCCCTTGGAACGTAAAGTGGAAACCATTTCTGAAATTGCGTATTGAGCTTTAGCAACTGCCATACCGTAACCTGGTACCTAAACTTTAGCCATGTTCACATAATCACCAAAAAGCCATAACACAAACATCGCGGGATATCATAGGAGAAGGAAATGAGGGATGTTCGGAACTCACAATTATTACGGAATCCGCACTGGTCAACATGTCAACCACTTCTTCCACATTGGTCCGAGTTACCGATAAACCTTTGGTAGAATCATCAGCTGCTGTTGTAGGTGCTATACCGCCGAAGATAACATTGACAAGACTTCTGTTCATGGCTCGACACTGGTGCGTTAGTCTTGGGCTTCTTTTCAACTACACGCTCTCCCCAGATCTCCTCCATCGTCCTTTCCTCGGGCTTGCCTCCAACGGAGACCATCGACTCTCCTCTGATACTACGAGAGAAGCGGGACCCTTGGGAAGAGGGGGGGGGGAGGCGACAACTCACCATGATATACGACAAAATACTCCCCGACGCCCCAATCAAACTTCCCACACTAGTCAACAACATGTTATCCAACATGAACCCTTCCGCCACCAATGCAAACCCAGAGTAGGCGTTCAAAACAGTAACCAAAACCGGCATGTCGGCACCACCGATAGCAGCTGAAGTTGTCCAACCTTTCAAGAAAGACAACCCTGCATTCGCTGCCAAACAAGCCGCTCCGATGGCAGGTGCAGTCGGTGCCATAGTCAAGAACGTCCCCATCGAGATCGCATTGGCAGCTAACAAAGAGGAGTTGATTAGATGTCTACCGGGTAAGATGGTAGGTCTCGAACTGACTCTTCCTGCGAGTTTTAAGAAAGCGACGATTGAACCGGTAAAGGTAATACCGCCGATGAGAACCCCGAGATATGCCGTAGTGAGATGTAAAGGAGAAGTGTGACCTTCCAAGACACTCCCAGCGGAGGTCATCACAGCCGCTAATCCGACCACGCTGTGTAAAGCGGCAACAGTTTGTGGTAATTGCATGGGAGAAACACGTCGACCTATGGCGAGACCTAGACCACCTCCAAGGGTCACGAGGATGGCTAATTGACCGAGTTGTTCTTGAGTGAAACCGACTGCAGCGAGAGTGGCGAGAAGACCGACAAAGACACCTATCATACCGAGAGCATTACCTACTCGGGCGGTGGTCTGTATGTGAGCTAGGCTCAAGGAAAAATGACACTCGACAGACAAAAACTCCGGGTTTGTTTCCTGCCTAAGTCTTACACTGAGGTGAATATGGAAGGTGATAGCGGAGATGCAGAACGGACCTGTGATGATAATCCAGTCAATGCTCCGACACTGAGCATAGTGCTGATGAAGTAACCGGCTGATACTAACCCTCCTAATCCACTACTGGCAGCGTAGATGAAACCTCCACCGAACAAAGCGGCGGGTATAGAGTAAAGCCATCCGTGCTCTGGTGGATCGGTAGGTCTTTTGAACATGTCAAGCATTCGTTTGGTGATGAGAAATCCACCGAAGATGTCTTTTCATGATCAGCTCTATCCCACCGAATTTCTTTGATAAGGAATACCAGAATAGTCGGGGATTCTGATAAGTGCGAGAGACTTACTAAGATTAGCCAGGAAGACACTTGCCGCACCTAGCAATTGGGGAAATGTATGAGGTAATAAACCTCCTCCCATAACGAATAAACCTCCTACTCCGACCAATCCGGACAAGGCATTCGTAACCGCTATTCAACCGTAAGCTCATCCTCAGGTAAGTCAACCTAGCTTACACATGAGAGGAGAATGAAGAGCGGGAGTTACACTCCAAACAGCTCTGAAACCAACCATACTGGCCAAACCCAAAGTGGTGAAAAGATCCATAAATACCGGTCCGGTCGCTTTACCCAAGGCGAGAGCCGTACCCATCCCACCAGTGAGGAGGGATACCTCCTTGACTGATTTTCGCCAGGGTGTGATCTCAACCTTTGGTGTTTCAAGCTTCGCAGGTGTGGGGGCAGAAGCTATGGGAGCAGAGGTGACTGGAGCTTGAGGAGCAGGCCAGAGAAGTTCATGTTGGTGTGTCACGATGGATCGACGGACAACTTCATCGGAGAGATCTATATTGTAGTGTCCATCCGATCCAATTGATAGAAGGAACTAGAATCAGCTTGACAGCATTGAACAGAAAGTAAAAGGTCACCTTGGTAATGTTGTTAGAATACAAGGTGCTCGATTGTGTTGATAGGCGGGAAGGCAGATCCTGTGTATCGTTCAGCTTTGCATTCCGAGAATGGGAAGGGGAAGACATACGGTATATCCCAGAATGGTCACTCCATTATACACCACCTTCTCCCCAGGCGTAGTCAGCTCACAATTCCCACCCGTCTCGGCGGCGAGATCGACAATGACCGAGCCGGCTGACTATCAGCACGAAACCGTTGCAGATGAAAAAGCTTTCAGTAACTCACGTTTCATGGCCTCTACATGCTCCTTTGTGATCAACCTCGGAGCAGGTTTACCGGCTGCATCCTCAGCGAAGTTTCTTCAGTATCGACAAGCTTACGGATCAAAGCAGTTGTAATGATGATATCTACTTCCTTGGACTGTTGCAAAAACAAAGCCATCTCCGCCTCCAGAAAAGCCTGTCATATCAGCTATCCGCACTTTCAATAGATGACTTAACCCACGTTTGACATTTCTTTGGCGTATCCACCTTGACCACTCCCATCCTCTTCCATGTCTATGGTGAGAAATTCCGCTCCTAAACTCTCCACCTGTTCCTTTGCAACCGGACGAGTATCAAATCCCCTCACGATCGCTCCCATCCTTTTAGCTGTGGTGATGGCACTCAATCCCGCCACTCCAGCACCGATCACCAAAACTTTACCAGGAGGTATCTTCCCTGCCGCCGTAGTTTGACCTGTCAAAAACCTTCCAAAAGCGTTACTCGCCTCGAGAACTGCTCTGTACCCGGCAATATTTGCCATACTTGATAAAGCATCGAATACTTGAGCACGAGAAATACGAGGTATAGCGTCCATCCCGAAACTTGTCACACCTTTCTTCTTGAGGTGCTCCACAAGCTCAGTATTGATACCGGGATAGAGGAAAGATATAAGTGTCGAACCGTCTTTCAAGGCATCCACTTCGCCCCCGTCTAGCATGGGCGGCCGGACTTTCAGAACGATATCGGCAAGGAAAGGGTTGGAATCGAGAGTAGCTCCTGCTTTGGAGTAATCTTCATCTCGAAATGAAGCTTCAGCACCTGCACCTGGGGAAACGAGTACTTTTGAAAATCCCTTTTTGAGAAGCGTCGATACGCCCTGAGGGGTGACGGATACTCGACGTTCATTAGGGAATATCTCTCGTGGGACGCCGACTGTCAGATGGGAGTATGGTACACCCGAAGGGAGTGGAGGGGATGCTGAGGTGGTTGAGGATGCTTCTGATCGAGGTCTGGAGGTGGAAAAGGTCCTAAGGTGACGAGGGGGAAATAGGTGGGGTACTAAGTGGAGGTCAGTAGTGATCGCGTCGATGCTGAAAGGTGGAATGCTCACCTTGTCTGACACATCCCATCAATCTCGGAGCGACATCATAGCTCCATACTGGGGCAGATATCCCCATATTCCCAATGCTCGTAGCTGCCTTGGTCGTCGAGTAGGAGAAGATACATACATGTCGTAGTTACCAGGAAGGTGGAGGAGTGATGGTCTCCGGCTGTCATCGGGCCGAACCCGGCAACGCGGCCATCTCCGCGGGGTATGCTGCAGAAAGGTTGGCTGCAGCAAGCATTTCACAGCAAAGAATGGGCAGATGAAGATGCAGTGTCCATACATCTCGACCTAGACAGAAACAATATTTAAATGTCCATAAAGTGTCCTCATATGCAGAAATCATGCGAATCATAACTCTCTCCCGTGGATCATCGAATGGAAACCCCCTTTTATATCATAGCCGCGGCACCTCCAATCACTCCTGCGACCAACCATGTCAAACCGGAAACCCCAACGTTGACCGAGGCGGAGCCTGCGGTCGAACTTGCGCTTGCACTAGTACTTGAGGTCGAAGCTCGACTACTCGTCGTACTTCTCATGGTAGTCATTGACGAAGCTCGGCTTGTGATCGACGCTGAACTCGAACTGTTACTCATGCTGCTTGACATCGAAGAGGCCGATGACATGCTCATGGATGTACTTGAGACCATGCTTCCGCTACCCGAGCTTCCTGAAGCTGATGCACTTGAAGAAGGTGTTGCGGCTAAGTTGGCGGTACCTCCACCGACGGAGGCGAACGGGGTACATTGATAGGTCGCTGCTGCCGGATGAGGGGCTGGGGTGGTAGGGTCACCTTGATTGAAGGTGGCTCCATCGTAGACACCGGGTTGGAGAGCAGGATCTGAGTCACAATTATCGAAACCGCTACCCTTTCATGTCAGCGTTTTTTCCTCCCCAAATATGAAAAGGTATAGATAGGGAGACCTACCATATCACCGGGAATAGTGAATGAACATCCCACTGAACGATTAGTACCAACGTACCTCATAATGGCTTGTTTGGTAACTCACAGGTATCATAGATATGTTCGCACCATCCAGCAGCATTGGGTCCATCACGACAGGCTCTGAAACAAAAATCGACGGGGGATATGAAAGATGTCCATTCGTGGGTTTGCTCGTAATTCCCGGTGAAGGCATTTGTGAAGACCACACCACCTTGTGGGTTACCTAGACCGGTCCAAGCTGTCTCATCAGCTACAATCCTACCAATTGATCCTCAACCAGCCGGTTCCTGAGCGGTGAAAAGCAGGGATGAAAGTTGTTTGAGTGTGCGAGCGAGAATGGCAGAAAACATACAATGCGGCTACATGTCAGCGCCTGTCGACATGTCTCGAAGAGCGAATGACTCACGTCCAATTCACCACCATCATCCCCCGGATACAAACCCATTTTTGTCATCTGAAAGGTCAGCTTGAAAGGATAGTAACCTGAAAAGATAGACGCACGTCCCCTTGACCGGTGACTTGCACATAAGAGACTTGATCATTGACCACTTTAACGAAGTGAGCACCGGTGAGGGTACCAGAAGGAATGATTCGAGTGCCATAACCGTCCTTCAAGCAATAACTGACGGATCAGCTATCTATCCCCTTTGAGTTTAGTCTGATCAGAAAAAGGACGGCATTGCGTTCATCACTTTGCTAGATATCGAGGGTTCTCGCACGCACAGATCCCATACATTATCTTGAATCGTAATCGAGATGAAGAGGATGTGATAAGTGAAGGATAAGACATACCTAACAACGATCTCCTCAACATTACCAATCTTGTTGGTTCCGTCTCCGAGGGGTGATGTGCTGTCGGGTGGTCCCCAGAGACAAAAATCGTCGGCAGAGTTGATGAATGCGTTTTGACATTTCGACGTTTGACTGGCTGTCGTTCCACATTGGTTGGTACCGTATTGACCCTCTTGTGTCTCGTCAGGTTCACTGCCAGGGTAGTATGTGGCGGTGTATTGAGCCAATACCCTACTGCTCAAACCGATAACGGCGAGAGCTACGGAAGTTTTTGTGTATTTCATGATTCGTGTTGATGGCAATGAGGATTGAATGAGAGGATTAGTAGAAATTGGTCAATGGGGACGAACGAGAAAAGAGGAGTGAGAGGGAAGGGATCAGTAATGTCTATCAACTGAGATCATGCTGAGGTTACGAGTATATAAGTCGATGGCCGATGTGTCCATGCGGAGGAACTTGCGGATGTTTTGACCAAATCAAATCGGAGGCTTGGAGTGGCTCATCAGGAGGTTCTCCCCTTATCCCCTTGGGGCTAAAGCTTTGTTCAGCTGCACACTCCCTCTCACGGAATCAAGCCTGACTTTACTAGACTTTGATGCATCGCCATACCGTCCCACGGGCTTCGGTTTTCCCAACTTTCCGCGCATATGATCCGCCAAAGGCGGTGTATCATGTATCAGGTACTTCGGCGTGCCTGAACGGACAAGGATAAACAAAACCTTCTTCCCGACGATCGCGGCGTGGTTCACATCATCCCCTCAACCGGGTCATCAGACACTTGACTTTTACCGAGTGACAAGAACTCTCGTAAAATCTACACGTTCTCAAGACCGCCGGTCACTATTGCCAAGACGTGGAGGTATGGGATCTTGAAGTGATCAGTGGTGGAGTTGTGACGTCTTTATGGTGGAGGAGATTCATGACAAGTGGAGGAGGAAGTGGAGGTGAAGTGGAGGGATGTTGAAGATATAAGAAGATTGATTTTTCGACGACAGGAATCACTCATCCACAATTCCAAGAGCTCTTAAATCTCACCCCTGCTCATTACCTCACACTTACACGTATCTATCAATTACTTCAGATATGCCTACCGTGCTTATCACAGGAGTTACAGGTTTCGTGAGTTCATCCATCTGACACTTGTACGTGAGCTGACATATAGCTCGCAGCACATACCGCCGTTCGTTTCCTCGAAGGAGGATGGAATGTCCGCGGTACTCTAAGATCCAAATCGAAGATACAGGCTCTGAATGAAATGCCAGAATTTAGGCCGTATATCGAGAAGGGAATGCTTGAGTTTTACATTACCGGTCCTTTGGAGAGCGGTGACTATTCGGAAGCCATCAAAGGTATGTCAACCGTCCTTCTATAATATATCATCATGATCTACCGTGCACTTTTACGTCAACATTCTTTTATCTATCTGGGTTTCCGTGGCATAGCGAAGAGGTACTGATATGCAGGTGTTGACGCTGTCGCGCACGTAGCCAGTCCGGTCGAGTTTGAAGGTTCAGACTTTCGAAAAGATTACATGATACCAGCTGTTAATGGAACGAAAGGTGTTTTAGAGGCTGCAGCGGAAGAGAACAGTGTAAAAGCTGTCGTGATGACAAGTACATATGGTATGTATAATCACTCTGTTTTCCATAAGCACGTATTTCTCCTCTTGTCTATCACATCTTTGTCCCCCCCCCCTCTTCGTGGGCGATTTGAATCTGTCAACTAAAACTCAGGTGCTGTAGGAGATCACAGAAAACATCCGACTGCTCAGGCGGGTAAATTGGTCAATGAAGAAAATTGGAATCCATGTACCATTGAAGAATTGGAGAAGATGAGTTCTGAGAATTCCGAAGGGTAAGTCTTTGTTCCTTGATCATTTCCTTTTCTTCCTGACTACCTCGTTCACCTCACGGGACTCGTTTTGGTAGATTTGACCAGATCTTACTTACGTATAGAAATGGAGCTTTCCTCGCCGGTTACCTCTATTACATGGGTGCAAAGAAATACGCCGAATTGGCTGCTTGGGAAATCCAGAAAAAAGCGAAATGGTCACTTGCAACCATGTGTTGTACAATGATTTGGGGTCCACCCAGTACGTCTCCTCCTCTTCCTTCAAAACACCATCATCGCTGATTCTACCAGTCCAACCTCTTTCTTCATTGAGTAAAGGTGGTATGTCAACAGAATTCATGTATATGATTCTCGGAGGTAAAGAAGCTCCCATCATGGACACACTTTTCCCTTACTATGTCGACGTGAGTCATTTCTAGAGATACACAACGAAGAATAATGTTGATATCTCAGGTCAGAGATGCCGCTGAAGCTCATTATCAAGCAATCATGAAACAATCTCAAGGTCGATTCATCCTTGCCGCATCACGTAAGTATTTTATGATCTTCGAAAGGAAAGAGATTAACAAATAGCATTCTCATATCAGCAAATCGCTGATGATGTGAGGGAATGGTACCCTGAGGAAAGCCATAGAATCCCTATTGGACATCCGGGAGAATACGAATTTGAGGAACCTGGCGTGTACAAATTGAGTAATGAGAAGAGCAAAACGGAGTTGGGATTGGAATGTGAGTGTGATTGGGTTTTAAGTATCGTACTTCGATCTGACAAATAGATCGCCCTTGGGAAGAAACTATCAAAGATACGTTCGACCGATTATTGGTATTGGAGAAACAAGGATTGAATTGAAATCGATCTCTATATCAAATACAGAAACACTTGTTACAATATGTATTCTTGAAGATATGTCGACCTCGTCCTGTATAAGCGTACACCTGTAAGGCTCAAGTACATGTTACCAGATGCGGGAAGCAGATGACGTGTTTGAACTGAAAGTTTGTAAGACATGATCGTCAGAGTGAGACATGATCAACACCGTGAGACATTCAAAAGACATCAGCACACACATATGTTTTGTGAGAACGAGACCTGATCCAGTGGATGATTCGAGGAGAAAGTCAATGACTTTTGGTTGCTGATACGACTGATACATAGATAGAGTACCTTGCAAAGTGAGACATGGTAGTACGGAAGAAGGGGAGAGGCAGTGCCAAATGTCACCGAGTCAGGTAAGATTGCTTAGCCGAGTGAGACACTCATGGCTCGGGGAAGGAATGTCATAGTACAAAGTAGCAAAACACTTCTTGGTAACATTTACCAATGTTTGTTCAAAACTGTGGAAGACATTTGATGACAGGACAGAGGTTCCGTAATGTCAACGTGTATTGTTCTCATACATAAACTGACAAGCATAAGTTGAATAAGGTCGGAAGTATAAGCAAGATAAGGTCGGTAGTTTGGTGATGGTAGTTTCTGTCACATAACAGAACAAGCATTCGATTTCCTTACCCCATCTCAACGCCTGAGGTGTACATTGCTTTTCACAGAAAATACGTCTTCAGCCTGTTTCTGAGCTTTAGATCGAGAATCAATACTACTTCTGGTCTTTCCTCTTCTTCCACCCGACGTAAGCCTAGTACTTTTCCCAGTGATTTCAGTGTGGTTCTGTTTCGGTCTGGGTTTTTCGGGTTTATCACGCTTACGATCAGGAATAGGTTCTGCATAGAATGACTTGGCAGATAATTGATTTCCGAATTGAGCCCTCCATTCTAGATAAGCAGCTTGACTAACAGCTGCGGTAAGACATTGATCAAGTGGGATGAGAAGAGATGCGGGTGGAGTCGATAAAGAAATGTCTTGGATGAATTTATGAGGATCATCTCTGAACTTGTTGAGTGATTTTGTCGTTGATCTGAGAAATCAGTTTTCTCATCGTGTAACTTAGATCAAGAGTCCTTCAACTTGGACAATCTTTTGATATGAATATCAAGGGGTCCTACCCCCGGAGCTGTCCCATAGGGGATTATCGAAGTCGTTGATTATAGGGACAATCGAGATCAAGGATAATGAGAGTTCAAAAGGGGGTCATAGAGGAGGTGATAGGGAAGTTGAAGTTTCTCATGGAATGATATTGATGATGAGTTATCATAAGGGCGTGATTTCACTTGAATGGAATAAGAAATATGATCAGATTAAAGGGAGAGTAGGAGTAGAGTAGAGTACTAACAGATCAACGTCTTCCATTTTCCCTCTAAGATAAGATAATATCATTTGTTCTGAACAATCTATCAATCGAGATAATCGACGTATAGCATGATCATTAACATGTCTTTTTAATTCTCTTCGTTCAGCTTCTGTTCTAGCCAATTCCCATTGTTCTTCATTTCCAATCATCCTATACTTCAATTGATTTAGAGCTTCTTTTTTCCTAAAGATTGATTAGCTATCGTCATTCATCTTTCATTATCAAGTAAAACAAAAAAAATTGACAACTCGTTCCAAACCCCTACTTGAAACCAAGTATCAAATATGATAAATTGATGTAAAGTATAAGAAACTCCCTTTAAGTCTTTGTCTTTGTCTTTGTAAAATGTCTAAATACATTTATGGCAATGAAAGAGTTAAAGAGTTGAAAAACTCACTCTTGAGATACCCATGAATCAAGTAACAATTTTCCCAAATCATTCTCATCATATCCCAATGACCTAGCTAAGAAACCAAGCGTCGTTTCATCTCTCATCTTTACAAAAGTCGGTGATACATTCGGTTCAATGAACTCACCAAAATTCGTCGATTGGTATCCACAATTAGAAAAGTCAGGGATCTGAGGAGTGTTTAAAGTACTCGTAGTGTTGGTGTTGGTGTTAGGCTCATCAAGTATTAATAAAGAAGGTGAAAACGATTTTTCTGGATCAGTGATACTTTCCAAAGGTTTTGGAATACACCATGTTGTTACCTTTCCTTCCTTTGCTTGGTTGTAAGGGTCGATTGTTGAAGTATGCTTAGGAGTGGGAGGATGGATTTCTGGGTGAATGTAGTTGTAACTTCCTTGCAACGCCGGGAAGCTAGAAGGGTTAACTTCAGTCTGATCAGAGGAAGGGGACCATGTGGGCAAGACAAAATTCTGCGAGTATAAGTCATTTGTGGGTGTGGTGGAATACGAGTAAGTAGTAGTAGTATTGACCTGGTTCCATGATTATTGTTCGAATTGATCAGGGAATAGAATCGGGTAGGTTTAAGTACTCAAGATAGTTAGATGATCGAAAGTGAAAATCTGGGTTTCTATATGAGTAGGGTCATAACCATACGGACTTTGAAATCGATGGAAGAGTGGGGGTTTCTATGGAATGGTAGGAATGGTGGGAATGGGAAAAGAACCCCCCATTTTCGTCTTCTTCACGACGGACGGATCTTGGTCCTTTCTTCCGTGAGATCGGGATACGTAGGGTGCTCGAACTCCGTATGAGGTGTTGAGGTTCAGATGGATAGGTGGAGTGGGTACTACCCACAACTCACAGGACCGTGTGAACAATTTCGTACGTATTGTGAAATGTGAACCAGGAAGGCCACAGATCCCACCTGCATAGACTCAGTTGTGGTGTTGGCATTGTGGTTGCGATCAAAGAAAAGAATTTGACGAACAATTAGCATAGCAAATACAACACGTACTGAAATACAAAACATATCTTGTCTGACAATTATAAAAGCATCTTGCACCACAACCTGCACACCTACACACCCTCACACCATTAGGGAGAAACACGATAAAACTTCAAGTCGTAATCCTCTCTCCACCTTTCTCACCCGCCCTAAAACTTAAAACCTCCAATACAGTCCTTCCACCTCTTTGTAACAAGATGACACATCTATCATCCCTAAAATTAACTCTCCAAACCGCATCACATCTTCTTGTGAGTTCACGGATAAAAGCTCCAGTTCTCATATCCCATAATTTGACACGACCATCATTACCGCCTGAAATGATATAACGATCATCGAATTGAAGACAAGTGACGGAATTGTCATGTGCGCAAAGACGGTGAAGACAAGTGAGGGTTGTGAGGTCGAATATGATCACACGACCGTCGGAACCACCGGTGACTAGTGTATCAGAGGTGAGTTGTAATTGACCGACGAGGGAGGTATGACCTTGTAGTAGGGCCATGCATGTTCTGTCATCAGTGTGATTATTCACATATGTAGCTTGCATGATCATAAAGACAAAAAACGATTCTGGTCTGATTGAGGATTAGACAGTCGGCGTAAAGGGTGAGTGTTGATGGAGGAAGGTGAATTGAAAAACGGTAAAGCAACTCACCCAGTAGCCGCATCCCATACCCTAACGGTCGAATCCAAACTACCAGTGACGACTCTTTCCCCGTCAAAGGCAATGGCGTAGATTTGGTGATAATGTCCTACGAGAACTCGAAGACATTGTCCCGTCTCGACATTCCATAACTGCATGTCAGTCACTGCACAGCTTCTCACTCGACTTCAATCAATGCGACAGACTTTTCATACAATGTTGCGTCACCATGTGCTGATGCCACGAACGATAGAATACAATCATGCTGCACCTTGTCACAATAAGATGAGGACAGTGGAATGTGAAAGTCATTGTAAATCAACTCACTCGACAGGTAAAATCATAGGACCCCGTTGCAGCTATATTCCCAGCTACCTCAACACATCTCACACTCTGTTGATGCCCTTGCAAGATATGTACACATCTGCCACGTTCTATATCCCACACCCGCAGTGTCCAATCGCGTGAACCGGTGATGGCCAATGGTTTGCCGTCAATGACTTTGAGACATCGAACAGTGGAAGAATGACCTCGGAGAACATGAAGGCATTGTCTATCTATGAGTAATTGTACTGATACAAGACAGAGCAGATGACTCAGTCACGGTGATACTGTAGTGACGCTCTAGATGTGAGAGGATGAAATGAATGCCAAAGAGGTGTATGGGTATGGCACGATAGCCAGAGAAGATATGCAATACCGACGGAGGAGATCAAGAAAATGGGTTGATGATAAGTGATGGAAAACCATAACTCACCCTGTGTTCGCATCCCAAACTCTGACATTCCTATCACATCCTCCAGAAACCACCAAATGTTTATCAGATCCATATCCCATAGCCGCACCGCAAAGATCACTCTGAACAGGTTTCTTCCCTGTGTAAGTCCCAGATCTGTTGTTCTCTTCACCCACACCCAGGGTGGTATTAGGTCTTTGAATGCCTCTCGAACTCGGACCTCCGGTCGGTGCATGTCGGGCAGATTGAGAAGTAGCCGCGGTAAATGATGCTCGTCGAGAACGTCCTTCTTCCCTGTATGTAGAGGGGGAGGTCAAAGAGTTGGAGTGCAAGTCTTGAGGAGTGACATATGATTGTTCCTGTGGAATAGGAGGAGTTGGCGGAGGTCTTCGATGTGGACTGACCAACATTAAAGCCCAAACACCTGCTTCGTGTCCTTTGAGACTGTTGAGCCATGCACCCGTACGAGAATCGTATACTTCTATTTGACTGTTCGCCATACCGACAACGATGAAGGTGTCATCGATAGCTAGAGAAGTGACTACACCGTCGTCGGTGTGTTTGTGAGATGCGATCAATTGCCCGCCGGTCAACCAGTTGGATTCTGATGTAAGCATCTGTTTCTCGACATGGGATTCGACAAGGTTGCAATCGATTGAATGTGGGGGAAGTGGCGAGAAGAAGGGGGAAGGGGAAAGTCCATGGTGAGAGGGAGGGCATGCGGGAAGAGTACAATTGACAGTACTCACCTGTGAGGTAAGCGTCCTTGAACTGCTGTTTGAAACTCCTTGGAGTCGTAGGAGGTGACATTGGTCTAACAGATCCTAACTCTGCTAAACGCGCAAACCTAGGAGTCGTAATGAAATTCTGGGCCAAGGGGTTCAAAGACACTCTTCCCATCTGCAATCTCAAATTGGAATGTGGGACTCTGGACACGAAAGGATTATCGAATCGACGAGAAGTGCGAGAGTGTGATGAGTGAGAGGGGAAAGGTGAGACGAGAGGGAAGAATCGAGTGCGAGTGCACATATGTTTCCATGTCGTTTCGTCTTGTAGAAGGGCGTACCAGTATTGGGATACTTGAGAGGCACGGGCAAGAGTACGAGCATCTTCGACCTATTTGTAAGTGTGAGGTTGAAAATTGTTCATTCTGACTCTTGGTGACAGTATCATAGTCAACACGGGTGGTATGTGAAGGATGAACAGGGGGCGGGGGGAGATGAGTAGATTTCACAAGGATGAAAAGAAAGTTGCTGAAGATTTTCAACTGCCAAAGACAGAAACTGGAGCAAGATGATTACAGGAACAGAGACGGATGTGAAGAGCAAGTTAAGAAGACTTACGAAAGACAGGCAATGCAACGACAATTCCAATGGCAGATCCTTCAAAAAGTCTCTCTTCAATCTCGGATCAATCCTCCTTGCCACTACCAAAGCTTCGGGTAATAACAACTCCGGTACGAGAGTTGACAAAAAAGCAAATCTTTGACCCTTTGACAACAACTTGAATTTTCCCATCATCTCATTCACGTCTGTATGTCCCAACCCAAAATCATTTTCGAAACCCCCATGAGAATGCGATCGGCGATGGAATAGATGGTCCGCACGTTTGGATTTTGAGCATCGAGTGAGGTTTTTGAGTCGTTTGAGCATTTTGGCGGAACGGCGAAAGACGTTTGGTCGTACAAGTCGTAGTAATGTTCCGATGGTGATGTTGGAAGCATCGGGGGTAGACGAGTGTGGAGACATGGTAAGGACGGTATCGATGCGAGAAATATCAGGAAGAGGTGGGGTATAAATGAGTGGGGGGATGAGCATAAGTGGAGAAGCAGTGTGTTGGAAGGAGAGGTTGGTATTTGAAGGCGATTTGTGAAAACATTGCAGAATTGGGAAAATGGACGCAGATTACATGTTGATATGTCGATATGTGAGACAAACAACATTAGGTGTTAGCGATATTCTACAACGAGATAAGATGAGTTATTGGAATAGATTACGATAAAATTATCTCAATCTAACGTGACTCTTTCTCTCCATTCTTCGACTTCTCCATTTGGACTTTGCAGAAAAGATGCAGTAGTCGTTACACGATGCTATACTGGGATTGGTGTTAAAGAAGTGACATTGATGTTTGATAGAAATCTCCCACTCACCGGTCATATCCACCTCCGCTTCATATTCCTTGCCCTTTCCTTTCCATCTCTCCTTCCATCCTCTCTCCCTCGCATGTTCATTGTAATCTCCCACCTTCCTGTCCAATGGATCCAGGTGTTCATTCATATTCAACCCCATCATTTGATCCAACAACGGTAAAGGGCTAGGACTGGCGGCAGGAGTAGGAGGACGTAAACCTGAATGTGGTATCATACCCATTCCTGCACCTACGGGAAGTTGTAAAGGTGTATCGAGTGACATCGGAGAACGAGAATTTGTTCCTCCTATGTATTGCGATGTCGGATCGAGAGATAGAGAAGAAGGATGTGGAGAGTTGATGGGGAATTGAGAAGTGGTGATCATGGGAGTTGGGGAAGGGAAAGAAGTGGATGGTGGGGAAGGTGGTGCTGACCAAGTTTCAGTTTCGTCCATGGTCCAGGTTGAAGGTTGGATGTCGGATGGTGGTTGAAAGAGGTAAGTTGAAATGGAAGGTGATGCCTTTGACTGTTCTTGATATGTGGTGGATTGTGAGGTAAGAAATAATGAATCACAAGATTATGATATGAAGTAGGGTAACTATGTATGAAATTGACACTTGATACTGAACACTTGACACTCGAGGTTTAAGATGGTACTTGGTGATGGATCTGATATGAGGGGTGACAAAGGCGGGTAGACGGAAGGGAAGAAATGAGAGATGACAAATGACAACCCGACATGCACGGGAGGCGAGGCGGGTGGATGGATGGATCAGGTGGGTGACCACGCACGGGGACGACGAGTACGGCGATTGATAATGAGTGTAAAGGTCTCTCAGGTCATGATGAGATGTACAGTGGGAGATGTCCGGGTGGGGTGTGACATGTAAGTTACAGACAGAAGTATACCGTAGAAAATGAGTTGGTGCTAGATGTGATCAGATGGACGGAACAAGGTGCAAAGTGACGTCGATCCCTTCCTTCTTCCCCTTCCCTTTTCCCGGCTCGGCGCTCGCCGCTTTTGGCCATTGGTCGTGGCATGTGTGGCATGTGGCTAATGGCCAGACTAGCTACTCTCGACCATACTTGTAGCCCCCCAGTGGCATACTCATCGCATACACCCTCACCTTATTCTTTATGATACATGTGATACATAGGTATAAAACTATCATTTAACGGGACACGAAATGATACGATTTCTTTTGATATGCTCATCCAGGATAGAATGGGAATGATACAATGTAACTCAGAATCGTCGGGTGCGATGCCGACGTGCGCCGGGCCTCGGTCTGTCCTCGTCTACCATCGATTCGGCAAAAGTAGTCGGCATGTCCTCTAACGCACTCATCAAGCCCTCGTCCATATCCGCCATCTTCTGGACCGTATCGTCCTGTGGGGCTTCCGGAGGAGAAGGTGGAACACCCGTGAACCGAGTCTATGTGTTAGATGTCATGTCGATACAAGCTACTAGTGGCACGTGATAAAAAGTCACTCACCCTCTTAGCCATGTTTGGACCTTCCGGGACACTTGAGTTTCGCTTCAGGGCAGACCGTAGACCCTCAGTTCTTGTACTTTGGACACGGGGGATGAGAGACGGTGCGGAAACAGGTGTTGACTGCATCTACACAATGAGCTTCCCACAAGTCCTTTCATTCTTTAACAACTCACCAGGTCATCTCTTCCATCTTGCTCGGACTGAGCCATCGGCATAAAGGTAGTTCCGGGGTTTTGCACCATGATACGGAGCTGTTCCTTCAGGTCAGCATCTCCGACCTTATGCTGACAAACTCTCACGGCCAAATGGTCAAACGACTTCTGCAGTTCTGCCCGCTCATGTTGAGTGCGTTCCATCCGACGAATGACCTGCTCTCAGCTTTGAATTCTTGGGATATAAGGTGAGTAACATACTTTCTCTTTCTCAGCGCCTAGGATTATCAGCGACACAGAGTCAAGATCACGGGTACTCACGCAGCTCCAACTCTTTTGTCTCAAAGGCTTCTGCGTGTGTAAGCGTCGTCCCAGACCTCGAACTCTGAGAAAAACTGACCTGCGACAAGCTCCATTCCGATCTCCTTCCCCTTTCCTTCAGCCAGTTCATACAATGCTCATTGATCAGCGAGTTTGGGGATTTGTCCTGGAAGTGATTTACTCACCGACTTCTCCGGCGGTCTATGGCAGTCAGCTTGTAAACAAGCAACAAAACACACAACTACTCACCAACTCATGACAAAGCAGCCGTTCGATGGGAGTACGAGTGTCAAGCTGCTGACAAGCCTGGTTGATCAATCTTGTGTATCACCCTCGAGAATGGCTGACTCACGGTAATCCCCTCTGCCAGCTCTGATTCCAGTCTTGTGAGGCGGTCCCTCGCTTCCTCACGCTGATAATCAGACTCTAGCTCGTACACTTGATGAAATAACGAACCTCCTTCTCTGCCGTTTTCAGACGTCCCGAGAGTTCCTCTTTCTCACCACACAACCTACCAACTGCCTCCTGATGAGTGGCTGAGCTCCTGTCATCCCCTCGTTTTGTCAACTCCTGATAAAGTTCCTTCATCAGATGCTCAGAAGTCGACAGTTTGGCGTTATCAATCTACTGGATTAGTGGACAGACTTACGTCAAGAGTATCAACTTGCTTTCAAATTGATCACTTTCGAGTTGAGCTCCTCCACCTTGGCGGCGGCCACGTCGTGTTGATTGTGTAAGGCTGAGACTTCTCGTGCCACATTTGCTAGATTGATCTAGTCCTCAGCAGAGAATAACAAAGTTGTTTTGTGACTTACACCTTCAATCTTGAGCTCCTGATCAAGCCGTATATTTTCAGCACGGAGACGCTTTCATCAACACTTTTTATTCTACATTTGTGACAGGCATATGACCTACCTGTTCTTGAGTCTGAAGCTGTTCAATCTTTTTCCGCATTTCCACTTCAGTTCTCTGCAGGCGTGTTACTTCTTCTTGTTTGTGCTCCGCTGCCACATGGTATCGGGATCCACTTGCTGCAACGTCCGCCTGTGCTTCGGAAAGCGCTCGTCTCGATCTGCGAGATCAGTGATTCTCTCATGAGAGGGTGTGTATCTTACTTCTCAAGCTCCTCTCTTGCCCCAGCTAATTGCTGAGTTACAGCTTGTACCTCATGTGCATGTCTTGATCGTAGTTGTTGAAGTTGGGCGTCACCCATTGCAAGAGCTCGGTCGGCATTGCTCTCGATGATCTCGGTTGGTACCCCAAGAGCTCCCAATATGCCTACGAACTGATTGAGTTGTTCCTCCAGGCGTTCAATCCGTTGATCCCGGATCTTCAAGTCTGCTCCAAGCATGGCAATGCTGCAGTGTCAGTGACATAAAAATTGTCTGTGATGTTGCCTCACGTGTTTGTTTGAGCATCTTTATTAGAGTGACTCTGTTCAAGTCGAGCGCGAAGGTTCTCACACTCTTGCTGAAGAGCCGAACGATCTTTCTGCAGTCTGGGAATCAGCTTTTGCTACAGATCTTGGAAAGAGCTTACCCGTCCATCTGCTGCTGGGACAGGGACTGCCCTTCCGATTTAAGGCCAGCGAGTTGTTCTTCCATGCGTGACCTAGTGACTCAGCTATGCTTGGTAATACTGCTCAGTACTCACTGGCTCTCAACTAGAGTCCTCTGGTTTTTGATGACGTCTCCGTGTACTCGAGACATGGCAGCGCGTTCATTCAGAGCTGAAAGTGAGCTTGATCAATGATACACATCGTGCGCACCTTTATTAAGCTCTTGGGTGAGGACGGTTCGTTGCTGATGCAACTTGGATAGCTGTACACCAAATTCCTTCCGCAGAGCGGTCCCCGTGAGGTCGAGCACGTCTACCCCTGTCAAGTCAGCGACGAAGAGCGTTGGATATTGCTGGCGTACATGTATCCTTGTCCTCCAGGGAATGATCATCGAGTTCTCTGATGCATCGTATCGCTGCCCGCATTCTTCAAATTCAGCAGGTATCACAAGTGGAAGAACGAGTAACTCACGCTTGTTCGTGTTTCTCAATAGCCTTGCGCGCATTCAGAACTGTCATCTCCTTTGCATGCTCATGCGTTTTTGCCAGCTCTTCGATTTCTTCCTTATCTTTGACAGTTTGCCGTAAGCGTTCTTCCAGCTCTGAAATATGTACCCGAGATTGCTTGAGTTGCTTAAGCTTGTCTGATCAGCTCACTTATCACGTACTAAAGAAAAAGAAAAGTAAACTGACCTCCATTTGTCCCTTTGCCAAAGTCATAGGAAGTAAGGCCTCAAAATCGAGATCACTGTTGACAGGTCGCGTTCGTACCCAGGGACCCTCAAAGGAGTTATCGGCCCTCACTGGTCCATCACTCCCCGGCATGGTCAAGTCGAGGTCATCGCAATCGCTATCGCTATCGATATGATGTCCATCATGTATCTCGTTTTGCTGTTGGAGAGCTCCCAAAAACGGATTGACAGGAGAATGAGTGATCTCCGGCCGGGTTCTCTCACGAGGAGCACGTTGCGGTGCGGGTGTTGGTGTGGGCGACGGAGGCGGGGTGTGTACGCTGGGAGTGTAGCTGTGATTACTTCCCGCAATAGGATGTGAATTTCGTGGTACATTCGAAAGGGGGCTCTTGAACGGTTGATATGATTGCGCAGCCCCAATTCCCTTCAAGGGTCAGCTTCCACAATGGTGTTGTGAAATCGGCACTTACTGCTTGTTGCATTCGTTCTGACAAGTTTACCTTGGCCATTGAACTAAATCCCCGGAAATCGTGGGGCTGTACTCGCTTTCCCCATGGAAATTTCTCGAAGCCACCCTCGAGCCCATTGTTCGGGTCCAAAGGGTTTAAATGATTCTCAAAGGCGGGACCAAGAGCTGTAGGGGTGCGAGATGGTTGGCGATAATTGTCGCAAGAAATCACAGGAGATCCGACAACGCTTTCGGGACCGGGTTGTCGAAAAAGAGGGCGTGGAGTGTGGGTGACAGAGCCAGGTCGACGCATCTGAGGTTAGCTGGAGTAAAAATGAGCAACACAAAGAGATATAATGTGAAAAGAATGAAACTCACATTGAGATGAACGCTAGAAGAGTATCAAATGGTATCACAATCTCACCTCACCGATTAAGAGGGACAGTTAGTAGTAATACCTGTTGCCATCAGCAATGACTTCCTTGTCCGACACGTGTACAAGAGAAAAGTAACACGACGAGGAGAGAATTTCACTCTCCTGCTATCATCTCGTACCATCTTCTTTCAGAAGACACGACTCAGTACTTTCATTATGATCGGCACATCGTGGAACACAGAGAATGAAAACGACTGATGGTGAGGAAGTGGTCAAGAGTGTGAGAGTCAGATTGTTGAGAAACGCCAAGTGAAAACGACTGATAGTAAAGAAGCGGAGAAGAATGAGAGAATACCCTGACAATGCTTGCCGGATTGTGGAGTAGAGAAGGACGACGCAACCACTGTTGAAAGAGTAATGAAATATGAGATTGACGAAGAAGAGAAACTCCGTCCATGAAAGAAATGGGGACAGACAGAGTATGTGGTGGGGTGAGATGATGCTGAGAAGCGGGAGGATGACACTTGAGATTTGCCACTCGACGATCGATGAAAGTCCGTCTTTTCTCTTCTCAGATGAAAGAGAATGAACTCACCATACACTTGCTTCCTTAACGACCCGCCTGATAGAATGGAGATTGATGAGAGAAAGTGTTGATGAAGATTGAAGTGATATAGCAGAGAAGAAGAGAAGAGAAGAAGAAGAGGAGGGTGGAAAGTGGAAAGATGATTCATCTCGGACGCACGGACCCCCTGATCCTTCAGTCCAGTCAACTTTTCCTATATCGTCAGATCATTAGTCAGCATTTCCACTACACCATACGTTCTGGCAACCCTATCAGCCTATCAGCACACAAAGTCAGTATCATCAAGCAAAGTATGCATCATCCATGTCCTTCATAGAGTAATGTAAGAAAGAGCAAACAAATCAATTCAAAATTCCTCTTCCATCTTTCCTATTTCTTTCACAAACCTTTCCACCACTCGCCTACATTCATCAATCACACCCGTCCTATCCCATTCTCCTCTCTTACGCCATATTCTATCAAACAACATCGCTCTTAATTGTTCCAATTGTTCCACGTTCAGATCCCCAGTGGAAGCCGTCAATTCGGTTTCTAGAATGTCAAGGTGAGATTGCGGTAAGACGAAAGGAGGATGTATTGATATTTCTTCCACTGGACGTGGTGGTGGGACGGATGGAGATAGTAATGATGTGTAAGATGGATGTTCTGTTGATTGAGAAATTATTGGATCGTTTCTTGGTCGTTTATCAAGATGTAGAGGTGGAAGTGATTCTTCTCTTGATCGTTTTAGACTTGGACTATCTTCCATTTGTACATCCTCATCTCCATTTTGGACATGTTCAGTTCCACTTGGTCCAGAAACAATTGTTGGTACTTCCATGACATTCTCGGGGACACCATTATGTGTGAGAGAGGGAACAGGAATAGAAATAGGAATAGGAGCAATTTCGGGATTGACTGGAAGTGACGAAATTGTTGTCGCTTCCGCGGCCTTTTGTTTCTCCCTTTCGGCTTTCCTAGCTCTCATACTGAGTGAATATCGTTCGAATTCCGGTGTCCACTTGGGATCGAAGGATGCTACATGCATTCGAATGTTCGCTGCCATATCCGCTATTCGAGCTTGACGATCAACGTCCAACTTCTCTGCGTTTTGTTCGATCTTACGAACGTCGGCGAGGACCTCGGTAGGGGTGTGATATTTGTGCTTCAGAAGACGATGCTGGATAACGTCGAGATCTATATCGTGGGCTTGCCAGACAGAAGTAGCGGGATCGGGTTGAGGTGCGGATGCGTCGACGATGACGGGAGGAGCAGGTTCAACAGGAGGTTGTGTTTCGGGGTTGGTGAGATGCAAGGACGTAGTGGGTGGAGGCGCGAAAAGGTCGTCAATTGTGACTTCGATCACGCTATCACCGTTTCCGTTACCGTTCGGAGCAGTCACATTGATGTCAGCATTATCATGGCCTGGTTGAGTTGCTTGTACAGCTCCAGCCGCTTCTTCAGCGAGATAGGCACTGAGGCCCATTGCGTCCTCCTAAATTGTCAGCTCAGCCGCCGATAAACCAGTAGAGCGGAAGGAGGTGCATCCCTGGTTCGACTCAACGCGGAGGAGTAGAGGACGATAAAGGGGCCGGGGTGAGAGGGTGTTAACCACGACAAATTGATGACATTGATGCACGAGGCTAGGGATGATGACGAGACTCGAACTCACTCGGACACTCGCAGCCACCTTCCTGTACTTCTTCCCCAATTCCTGAAAGAAAGAAGCAAAACTCAAAATCATCATTTGTCTCGCCTGATTATCCCTTTCCAAATCTCTCGCAATCTCCGCTTCCGACGGTTGTCTTGGTGGCAGTGGGTCAGCAAGAGGGAGTGTCTCCAATATCCGTTTACGTCGTGGTATAGCGTCCGGAAAAGCGGTCGGGGGTTTATGAAATGAAGCTATCAGATCTGCGAAATATGCCGACCGATCCGACTGAGTTATCAACATTCGGCTCATCCCTCAAACTATGCGATCTTGACTATTCTTAGACATTCCTTGATCATATATATACACGAGGGAAACCATGAAGGGACGACAGTGAAAGAAACACAAGATGAGCCGAAAGGAGAAAGAGGACGAGAAAGCAAACAGAAGAGATGTGCTCACCACAGTAGGTGGTATCAACTCCACCCTGTTCTCATACGAATGTCCAAACCATTCCCTCACATCCCTGGGCAAGGTCTCCAGACTTCCATCGACCAAAGCAAGTAACAATACTGGATCTGAAGGGGGGACAGAGTCAAGCAAAGCTTTCACAGTCGCTCGCGCCACTTCGGAGAGGGTTGCCGCCCATTGTGCTAAAGAAGGGATGTATATGATACTGGGTTGATGTCTTTTGGCCTCCACGAAGGTTTGTACGATAACTGCTTCTGTCGTCTGCACATTAGCTTTCTCATGTCCGATTCTGTCTTCCAGAACGAAAGTCAAGGAACAAAGAGTCAAGGCGGAGACTCACCCGAGTGGAATCACTCATCAAGGTACCCAAGTCGAAACTCTGAACATGAAACCCTTCTAGGTGATGAAGTATAGCAGGTCCTAGATAATTCTGACCCATCCCGCTTGATCCATACACCAGTATTCTAGGTCTGAAAGTCCTCAGCTTGTCGAGCGCTAATCGATCAGCGAAAGCCCAAATTTGGAGTGAAAAAGGGTCACCTTGTAGCATAGCGTGTTTCTCAAACGAATCATCGTCGTCTTCAAATTCAGCCTCTTCTAAAGCCGTCTTATTCTTCGAAGGTGGCAAGGCCAGGTCGACAACCTCTTTCAGTCGAGTTAACGGACGCTCCAGTAACGGCGTCAGATGTTGAGGCAGCTGCACAGCGACTGAAGATGAGGCTCTAGCTGATGAGGGAACAATCTCTATTCAATCAGCTAAGTGATTGTCGTATGTTTGGAAGCACAAACTTTTCAGAGAGAGCATGAAATCTTTGGGCTTGACATGTATACTCCCTGTCTCCAATTGAAGCCGATCGGGTGTTTTGTATATTTGAGGATACCGTCTTTGGATCGCATTAAGAGCAGCTTCAGTACACAAAGCCTGATATCAGTTTGCAGTAGTGAGATCGACGGATCACACTCACACGTAGATCAGCACCACCATACCCTTTAGTCAAAGTTGCGAGATGTTCTAAGAACTGGTCAGACAAGGGAGGACTCCATTTCCGAGTATTGATGCCAATGATCTTCTTTCGTGCTGCGCGATTGGGGAGAGGGAAGTAGAATTCTCGATCAAATCTTCCAGGTCGACGGAGAGCTGAGTCCACAGCGTCGGGTCTGTTGGTCGCACCAATAACGATGACTTGGCCTGTGACATCAGAGAATAAACTGACGGCTTGGAGATGAAGGACTTACCTCTACCGTCCATACCGTCCATCAAGGCCAAGAGGGTTGATACCAAGGAAGCATGTATTTGATCCTGTTTTGAACTTCTCACAGGTGCCAAACCTTTCGGTCAGTATCGAACAGGATGATCAGGTAGAAACTGACCGTCAATCTCATCGAAAAAGATGATGGAAGGCTGAGCCGCCCGAGCTTCTTCGAATAACATTCGCAGTTGACGCTCGGCTTCTCCGACCCATTTCGACAACACATCAGCCCCTTTACGCATGAAGAAAGCTACACAATAAGCACAAGGTAAGACAGCAAGAAGACAGACAAACCTATTTTGGTGTTTCCGGTGCTACATGACGCTGCGAGGGCTCGAGCCAGCAAAGTTTTCCCTGAGATCATCAACGGGATTCATGGGATGAGTCAGTGACTGACCTGTCCCAGGAGGTCCGTGGAAGAGGACGCCGCGAGGTGGAGTGATGCCAAATTGCTGGAATAGTTCGGGATATAGCAGAGGTAGAGCGACCATTTCCTTGAGCTGGTTGATGTCTACAATCGTAAGTGGCTGCATTATGGCGGGCCACCGTTAGGCAAGTGGTACTCACGATCATCGAGACCACCGACGTTGTCGAAAGTTACGTTCATATCCACTCCAAGCGGATCGGCGTCTGCAGTTGCTGCGAACTCAGCGCACTTCGGGCGTCCATGACAAAATGCTCACAAGATTTGGGATTAATTCTCCCGAAGTTGGGGACATCGGTGGGAGCGCCAGTAGCAGGACCTACTCTGCCAGAACTTCCAACGCCTGAACCTGTTACACCAGTCGCATTCTTCATCGGCGAAAGGAAATCCTCCTGTAGGGTTAGCCTATGAAGATACATCATCGTGCGAATAACACACCGAGTCACTGGTATCCGGATCACCCATAGCTCTAGCCAGTTGACCACCCTTCAATGCCCAAGGTAGACCTTTCGTTGCTGCACCAGGACCGAATCCTGCCCCATTTCCAAAAGCGCCCAATCCCCTCGAGCGAGCACTAGGTCTCATGGGTTGATCATCCTGCCTGCCTATCTCCGCACTTATGTCAAGTGGAGGTAGTTGGTAATTGGGTTGATTCGTACGCGCTCTCAACCTCCTGGAAGGTTCCTCCGTCCGTACTGTCCGTCGATTTCCACTACTCCGTGCATTACGTTCACTTCTCCTTCGCAGTCTGGGTGGACTTTCTTCCGTACTTGGTAATTCTTGATCATCATCCACAAATGGCTCTGCCAGTGGATCATCTGATTCCTCGGTATGGGAAGCAGCTTCACTCTCCGTGGGATTGAAAGATTCGGCATCGGCAGAAGAGTGACGGCT